>NC_057827.1:66128684-66431315 GCF_910594005.1 Cervus elaphus | reverse complement strand
CTGTGCTCAGCATACTACACAGTTATGTAATTCTTGTTACTTGGCCAGGTTTATTATCATCCCATTTCACAGATGGGGAAAGTGAGGTCCACGGAGGTAAAATTACTGGGTTAGTGTCAGAGCTGGAATTTGAACCAGCCCTGATTCCTACAAAATGACCATAGGAGGACAGAGAAGGTAATTCCTTTACTTTTGAGGAAAGTGGAGAAGAATGTACAGGGAAGTTTAGGTGCCATTGAAACAGGGAGGACAAGAGAGGTGAGGAGGAGGGAAAGCTTGTATGTGATATTATGGATATCAGGTGCCTGAGACTTGGAGGAGACAGGAGGGACTGGTGGGAAATGGGGCTGGAGGCATCTACAGGGGCTACATCAAACTAAGCCCCCGTTTCCATTCCCAAGTAGAGGGAGAAAGTGAAGCGGTAACAAAGTAAAGAGGACTTGGGGATCTCTCTCATCTCCCCCTCCTTGGCTGGCTGCATGTAGGAGATGCAGTCTGGGAGGAAGCTTCTCTACACTTAAGCTGAGGGTCCCCAATGTAACACCCTGCGAAAAGCTGAGCTTTAAGGGCAGGGACGTCTTGAGGATATCAGACACCTGTCCAAATGCTGACGTACATATTCCCTGGTCCAGACTGACGTCTTAAAGGATGGAGATGTGGACCTGTAAACAGTTAGCCTCCCTTTCAGTATCTGGGAGGCCCCCAAAATGAGTGAAATCAGATGGACCGCATAGACTAAGGAAGCTGAGACTGTCTGCATGAGATGTATGTCTAGGGGAGAGAGGGACTCCCACAGATGAGAAGGCACTTGTGTCCTTGCCCACCGCCAGGGAGGCCAAGGTTATTGAAGTTCAAGGCCAGCAGTGCCTACTGAGGGTGACTCTGTGGAACTCCCGGCTCTGACTTCCACAGGGGCCGCCTCCTGCCGGTGCCCACCACAGGAACCCTGGGGCCTGGGTTATGCCCTTTGGGTAAGTGCTTTTCTTGGCATCCTGAGGATAGCTCTGCCTGCAAGAAGACCTCAGCCTTGGTCAAGTGTCCCCTGAGGTGACCAGGCTGCCATCTGCAGAGCAGGCCTTGCTGCCTGCATGCTGACACCCTCCAGTTCCCCAAGTGCCCAGCAAAATCCCTGCTGGCCTGACTCGCCAGAAGAGATGATTAATGCTGCTCCCTTTCCTGCTTCTCAGGCAAGTATTAACAGCTGGCAAACGGAGGTCCAGAGGCTGGCTGAGAAATGAAGACCAAAGGGTCCCTTTCCAGTCCATCCTAAAGAAAATCAACCCTGAATATTCATTGGAAGGACTGATGCTGAAGCTGAACCTCCACCTCCAATACTTCTGGCCACCTGATGCGAAGAGCCGACTCATTGGAAAAGACCCAGATGCTGGGAAAGGTTGAAGGCGGGAGGAGAAGGGGACGACAGAGGATGAGATGGTTGGATGGCATCACCGACTCAATGGACATGAGTTTGAGCAAGCTCCAGGAGACAGTGAAGGACAGGGAAGCCTGGCGTGCTGCTGTCCATGGGGTCGCAGTCAGACACGACTCTGACTGAACAACGACAAAGTGAGTTCCCCTTGTCGCTGGAGGGCTCTGCGGTTCCTGGCTCCTGGCTCTCTTGAATCCACATCTGAACCACTAACCAAGGCCAATTTGGATCACCCTGGAAGCCCGAACTGATGATAATAAAGACACCCCTGCACTGAGGGATCTGCCCAGAGGATTTTCTAAGTCTTCCCTCCTTGACCAGCAGTTCTGGTGCAGCTGAGCAGGGCTCCTCTTTGTGCCCGCGAACTGAGTGCTGCGGTGTATGTGGTCATTCCCGGGTGGGGCCCGTCCGCCTTCTCCCCACCTCCTCCCTCTTCTATGCTCCAGCCATGTGGAGAGTTCCTGAGGCTGCACCAGGCTGTTCTCTGCCTCTCTGCCTTTGCCCCCAGCTTTCTTCTGAAATCCCCTCCTCTGGGGAAGCTCAGTCAGCTCCGTAGCCCTTCACCCTCCCAGCTCAGACTCAATGCCCCCGGCTCACAGGGCTGCTCCGTGAGACACTCTGAGCCCCCACCTCTGCACACAGAGCAAATGCTTCCCTTCTCTGGGTCCCCTCTGCCAACAGTACATCCTCCTGAGAAGCTAACTTCACACGTGCCATTGTAACGAGCGTAATTCCTCAACTCTAAGACACATTTTTGTCTTTTCTGTTTCTGAAATAACTGACTCTTACGTCCAATGCACACATTCTCCCCTTTCCCCACCCCCAAAGAAGGTGCTGTGAAATCACAGGCTGGTCTGAGAATCAGGGTGACTCAGCGCCCCCCACCCCCCGCCGCCTAATCACCTCTGTGCCCCCACACCCTGGTGCTGTGAACTTGGCAAGCATTTGCTGGATCCAAATTTGAATTCAACTCAAGCATTTCTTGAGGCCTACACAAAGTGAAGTCATGTGCACTGAAAACTACAGAGTCCAGGATAAAAAGTTCCTCTCTCTAGGAGGTCATAGGTGTGTCTATGTGTCTGCGTGTGTACGTGTGTGTGTGTCGGGGGGGGTGGTTGGGGAGACTGTACAAAATGTCATCCACATTAACACAAGATATAACCACCTGCCATGGTACCTTGATGGGGACTAAACTTGAGATTTTGTATTTGTTTTGGGTCGTGGTTTTTTTTTTTAAATAAGGTTTTACAATTTGTGTCCTTACGATAAAGTCGCTTTGGTCATGTCAGACTCTTTGCTACCCTATGGACTGCAGCTGGCCAGGCTCCTCTGTCCATGGGGATTCTCCAGGCAGGAATACTGGAGTGGGTTGCTATGTCCTCCTCCAGGGGATCTTTCCTACCCAGGGATTGAACCCAGGTCTCCCACATTGCAGGCAGCTTCTTTACCACTAGCTCCACTTGGGAAGCCCCATTAATGCCTTGAATTTTGTTGATCAGTTCTTCTGAGAATCTTAATTCCTCCTCACCACTTCATTTTGTGGGGAGAGGAACCAAGTGAAAAGTATCGCCCAAAGTCAATGGCTAGAAAGTGCCAGAACCAGCTGGAAAGTACCAGAACCAAGACCAGTGACCCAGCTGTTCTCATTCCCTGATCCCCACTCTCTCTTGACTAAACTGCCTCATGGGACCTCTAACTCTTGTCTTTAAAATATAAACTTGAAGCCCACTCTCCAGCAGAAGTCTAATCTCTGTTCTGTGACATTAGAAGTCCTGAAGTTTCTCTTTATGCCTTCTTCTCACACAGTCGCCATGGTGATGGGAAAATATTATTTGGTAAAGGAATTATGGGAATATGAATCAGCAGAACCAGCAAAAGGGCCTTTGGAAAACCGTGACTCCCAGTGGACAGGCCGTATTTTCAAAGTAAACACTCCAGAATGATGGATTGCACGTTGCTTCCTATAGAAACTCAAAAGCCAGCCTCACTCTGTTACTGATAGCCCCGCTGTCTCCAGGCAAACACTGGTCCCCTCTCCTTTTTATAAGGAGAGCCCTGGCCATTTGTTAGCATGTTTGCTGCCTGGCAACACGGGGTTGTGGATATCTGCTGGCTTCATTAAATTTTAAACATTTTTCCTTGCCAAGTGGAACAAATTATTGATGTTGATTTGGGTGGATATTGAACACTGTCCAATAGAATTTCAATGGTGAAGAGGTCAAGCCTGGTTTTTAAGTCTAAAAGGATGGCCAAACATTAAATATTGTTTGAACGTAATGACTGGCTTATCCTGCTCTTGATAAGCGTCCCTAAAATTTGTAGTAAATCTATGTGTGATTAAAAAAAAAAACATCGATTGAGTTCCTCAAAAAAATTAAGCATACAATGACCATATGACCCAGCAATTTCACTTGTGGCTATAAACTCAAAACAGTTGAAAGCAAGTAGTTGAACAGATCTACATTGTATGACCTTGTTCATAGCAGCACTATTCACAATAGCCAAAGGCTGGAAACAACCCAGGTGTCTGTTGACAGATGAATGGATAAACAAAATATGGTACAGCATGAAATGGAATATTACTTAGCCTTTAAAAGGCAGGAAATTCTGATACATGCTACAATACAGATGAAACTTACGGACATTATGCCAAGTGACAGGCACAGAAAGACAAACACTATGTGATTCCACCCATAGGAAGATCTTAGAGGAATCAAATTCACAGGCCCAGGAGTCCCCATACTGGCATATACCCTGAGAAAACCATAATTGAAAAAGACACGTGTGCCCCAAGGTTCATAAGGGGACTATTAGAAGATCGCTCTTTACTCTCCTTTCTCCACACCTCAGTGGGTATGACGGTTCAATTTCTGCGTCAGCTTGATGGGACTAAGGGTGCCCAGATCACTGGAAAAAGTATTTCTGAGTGTGTCTGTGAGGGTATTTCCAGAACAGCGTTTGAGTAAAGAAACTGGCCTTAGGAGGGATAGGTTAGGAGTTTGGGCTGGACATATACACACTATTGTATGTGAAACTGATAAACAACACAGACCAGAACTTTCCTGGTGGACCAGTGGTTAAGACTCTGTGCTCCTAATGCAGGACGCCCCAGCTAGACCCCCGGTCAGGGAACCAGATCCCACATGTTACAACTAAAGAGCCTGAAAGCCGAAAGGAAAATCTTTGGTGCTGCAACTAAGATAAAATAAAAAATATAAAAAACAAACAAAATAAGGGCCTACCTCTAGCACAGGGAACTATAATAAATACCTTGTAATAACCCATAATGAAAAAGAATCTCAAAAATATTAGACACACATATACATGTGTGTATAACTGAACTACTTTGCTATACGACTGAGATGAACACAACAGTATAAATCAACCATGCTTCAATAAAATAACACAAGTTGACCTTCCCTAGTGCAGGTGGGCATCTCCCAATTCACGGGGGGCCTGAATAGAACAAAAAGTGGAGGAAGGACCATTCACTCTCTCCTCTTGACCTGGGACACCCAGCTTCTCTGTCCGTGGACATCAGAGCTCTTGACTCGGGCTGGGACTCACATCTCCTGGGACAGACAGGTCTCAGGCCTTCGGGCCGGGACTGAATGACGGGCCCAACTCTCCTGCTTCTGAACCTCACTGATGGCAGATCACAGGACTCCTTGACTCCGTAACCAGCTGAGCCCATCCCTGTTGGAAATCTCCTATTTCCTTCTCTATAACCCTGTTGATTTCTCTAGAGAACCCTGACTAACCCCTGGGCTCTCCTTGCCCAGCTGCCGGCCGTCTCCTCCTGGAGGAAGCATCTAAGGCCCTCAGTTGACCCGTGATGTTGGCACGATGCACGGGGAAGCCCTGCCCTCCAGGGAGAGCCTCCAGGGTCAGCAGCCTCCCAGAGCCAAAGCCTCCCTCGCCCGGCCCCTCCCCACCCGGTGGATTTGTGTGAAGGGCGGGCAGCGATGTCTCGAGTCCTCGGTGTCCCCCACTGCTCTAAGCGGCCCTCACATCACTCTCCACGCTCTGTGTGATGTACAGCTCTGCTGAAGCCCCCGGGGGCTAAGCAATGTGAACGCGTGTGTGCACGCTAAGCCGCTTCAATAATGTCCAGCTCTACGACCCCATGGACTGTAGCCCACCAGGCTCCTCTGGGATTCTCCAGGCAAGAATACTGGAGTGGGTTGCCATGCCCTCCTCCAGGGGATCTTCCCGACCCAGGGATTGAATCCACATCTCCTTCCTCTCCTGCATTGACAGGTGGGCTCTTTGCCACTAGGACCACCAGGGAAGCCCAAGAAATGTGAATGAAAGTGAAAGTGCAAGTCACTCAGTCGTGTCCAACTCTATGTGACCCTGTGGACTATGCAGCCCATGAAATTCTCCAGGCCAGAATACTGGAGTGGGTAGCCTTTCCCTTGTCCAGGGGATCTTCCCAACCCAGAGATTGAACCCAGGTCTCCCGCATTGCAAGCGGATTCTTTACCAGCTGAGACACAAGGAAAGTCCAAGAATACTGGAGTGGGTAGCCTTTCCCTTCTCCAGGGGATCTTCCCAACCCAGGAATTGAAGCAGGGTCTCTTGCATCGCTTCCCTGAAGGGCTTCCCTGGTGATTCAGAGGTAAGTGTCTGCCTGCAATGCAGGAGACCCAGGTTCGATCCCTGGGTCAAGAAGATCCACTGGAGAAGGAAATGGCAACCCACTCCAGTATTCTTGCCTGGAAAATCCCATGGAGGGAGGAGCCTGGTAGGCTACAGTTCACGGGGTCGAAAAGAGTCAGACACGACTGAGCAACTTCACTTTCACTTTCTCCTGCATCGCAGGTGGATTCTTGACCAACTGAGCTATCAGGGAAGCCCTAGTAAATGCTAAAATCAGTTGAAACATCTGTGCAGCTTAGTGGAGGATCAGGAGAGAAACCCCAGCCTGAGGGTCGTCCAGAGGACACCTGCTCCGCCCCCTGGGCCCTCGGTGGCCACGGGCGCTGCTCCCAGCACATCCCTGGAGTGGGGGGTGGGGCGTGGCCTTGGCCTTGGTGCTTTCCCAGAACAACATGGGGAGCCCAGCTGTGGGTGTGCCTGGGGTCTGCCTCCTTCAGCCTCTGAGACCCATCTGGGCGTCCACCTTTCCTTCCTTTTTATGGTTGAATAGCAGTCTGTTGCACGAAAGTACTGACTGTGGGTCAGTTATATTGTGGATGGACATCTGGGCAGCTTCCAGTTTGATGTCATCATAAAAGTGCTGCCGGGACGTCCCTGGTGGCCCAGTGGTTAAGAATCTGCCTTCCAGGGCAGGGGACTCAGATTCAACTCCCGGTCGGGGAACTAAGATCCTGCAGGCTGCAGAGAACTAAGCCTGTGGGCCGCGGCTATGTGTGCCGGAGCCTGTGCTCTGCAATTAGAGAAGACCCCCGAGCCCTGCAAGAAGACCCCATGCAGTCAAAAATAAATAAAAATTTTAAAAAGAAAATTAAAAAAAAAATAAAATAAGGGTGCTGCTGTGAACATTCTTGTCTTACAGTGAATACGTGTATTTACGTCTCTCTTCTAACACACACACACACACACACCCCTACTTACATACATGTGCATACATCATGCATACATACCCAGGAGTGAATGCAGCTTGAGCAGATAATCTCAGTCCTTTAAAATGCCTCCAACAGGCCGCACTCCACCAGCACCAGGCGTGAGTTCCAGTGGCTCCAGAGCTTTGCCAGTACTTGCATTTCCACTCAATGTCTTAAACAAGCCAAGCTCATCTAGAGTGAGAAGTCTGACTGCGTTTGCCTCTGGGGGGTGGTGACTGGACGGGGTGCCAGGGGCATTCAGGGGCTGCAACGCTCTGTCTCTGGATCGGGGGTCAGGTACTGGTTACAAGGGTGTGTTTTCACAGTGTCAAGCTGTGTTTTCACAATCTGTACACTTTTCTGTGTGCGGTGGTCAATGTCAGTTAAAAAGTTCATTGCTGTTGTTCAGGCGTTCAGTTGCATCCGACCCTTTGCGACCCCGTGGACTGCAGCACGCCAGGCTTCCCTGTCCTTCATCATCTCCCAGAGCTTGCTCTAACTCATGTCCATTGTGTCAGTGATGCCACCCAACCATCTCATCCTCCGTCATCCCCTTCTCTTCCTGCCTTCAATCTTTCCCAGCATCAGGGTCTTGTCTAATGAGTCGGCTCTTCACATGAAGTGGCCAAAATATTGGAGCTTCAGCTTCAGTATCAGTCCTTCCAATGAATATTCAGCATTGATTTCCTTTGGAATTGACTGTTTTGATCTCCTTGCAGTGCAAGGGATTCTCAAGAGATTCTCCAACACCACAGTGCAAAAGCATCAATTCTTTTGTGCTCAACTTTCTTTATGGTTCAATTCTCACATCCATATGTGACTACTGGAAAAACCATAGCTTTGACTACACAGAGCATTGTTGGCAAAGTAATGTCTCTGCTTTTTAATATGCTGTCTAGGTTGGTCATAGCTTTTCTTCCAAGGAGCAAACATCTTTTAATTTCATGACTGCAGTCACCATCTGCAGTGATTTTGGAGCCCAAGAAAATAGTCTCTCACTGTCTCCACTGTTTCTCTATTTGTCATGAAGTGATGGGACCAGATGCCATGATCTTCATTTTTTGAATGTTGAGTTTAAGTCAGTTTTTTCACTCTCCTCTTTCTCCTTCATCAAGAGGCTCTTTAGTTCCTCTTCACTTTCTTCCACAAGGGTGGTATCATTTGCATATCTGAGGTTATTGATATTTCTCCAGGCAGTCTTGATTCCAGCTCATGCTTCATCCAGCCCAGCATTTCACATGATGTACTCTGCATGTAAGTTAAATAAGCAGGGTGACAATATACAGCCTTGATGTACTCCTTTCCCTATTTGGAATCAGTCCGTTGTTCCATGTCCAGTTCTAACTGTTGCTTCTTGACCTGCATACAGGTTTCTCAGGAGGCAGGTAAGGTAGTCTGATAGTCCCATTTCTTCAAGAATTTTCCACAGTTTGTTATGATCCACACCATCAAAGGCTTTAGAGTAGTCAATGAAGCAGAAGTACATGTTTTTCTGGAACTCTCTTGCTTTTTCTATGACCCAATGGATGTTGGCAATATCATCTCTGGTTCCTCTGCCTTTTCTAAATCCAGCTTGAACATCTGGAAGTTCTTGGTTCACATACTTTTGAAGTCTAGCTTGGAGGACTTTGAGCTTTACTTTGCTAGCATGTGAAATGAGTGCAATTGTGTGGTAGTTTCAACATTCTTTGGCATTGCCCTTATTTGGGATTGGAATGAAAACTGATCTTTTCCAGTTTTGCGGCCACTGCTGAGTTCTCCAAATTTGCTGGCATATTGAGTGCAGCACTTTAACAGCACCATCTTTTAGGGTTTGAAATAGCTCAGCTGGAATTCTATCACCACCACTAGCTTTGTTTGTAGTGATGCTTCCTAATGCCCACCTGACTTCACACTCTAGGATGTCTGGCTCTAGGTGAGTGATCACAGCATCAGGGTTATCTGGGTCATTAAGATGTTTTCTGTTTAGTTCTTCTGTGTATTCTTGCCACTTCTTAATATCTTCTGCTTCTATTAGATCCATACTGTTTCTTTCCTTTATTGAGCCCATCTTTGCATTAAATGTTCCCTTGAAATCTCTGATTTTCTTGAAGAGCTCTCTAGACTTTCCCATTCTATTGTTTTCCTCTATTTCTTTGCATCATTCACTTAGGAAGGCTTTCTTAACTCTCCTTGCTATTCTTTGGAACTCTGCATTCAGATAGGTATATCTTTCCTTTTCTCCTTTGCCTTTTGCTTCTCTTATTTCTCAGCTATTTGTAAGACCTCCTCAGACAACCATTTTGCTTTTTGCATATTTTTGGGGGGGGAATGGTTTTGATCACCACCTCCTCTACAATGTTATGAACCTCTGTCCATCGTTCTTCAGGCACTCTGTCTATCAGATCTAATCCCTTGAATCTATTTGTCACTTCTACTGTGTAATCATTAGGGATTTGATTTCAGTTATACCTGAATGGCCTAGTGGTTTTCCCTACTTTCTTCAATTTAAGTCTGAATTTTGCAATAAGGATTTTGCAATCTGCCATTTTGATTACATATATAATAATTAGAAAAAAAAAAGTTTATGGAAAAAAGTAAACTTAAAAACTATCTGGGGCACAGGGGTCATTATTGTCCCTCTTTTAGAGACGAAGATGCTGAAGATCAAGGTCATGACCTGGTGCTGAGTTCACCGTCACAGTCAATTTACATGAAGCCTCTTTCCTGGCGCATCCCCACATCTGTTCCGTAAGTGCATCATTTCTACCTCCACGGTGTTTCTCTAGCTGGTCACCAGTTTCCGTTCATGATACTCTTCAGGCTGGATTTTGTCACCCTCAAATTTCATGCTAAGTTTGCCCTCGATTCTAACCCAGTGTGATCACTGTGAATACTCATTCTCTGGTCTCCCAGGCCACCTCCCAGCCATAGGCTCAGTATCGCACGTGGATTTGATAAGCGTGCCTTCCAAGTGTCCTTCCAGGCCCTCCTACAAACGTTGGGGATCTTACTCTGTCTGGGAAGGGGCGCCCGGTCCCATAACATCCAATGAGAACTCTGGCCAGACTGCCATGGACTCAGCGTCCCATGCTGGTCGGTGTCTGACACCCACCCTTGTCTCCGCCAGCCTGCCTTCTCCCGAATTATCTGCCAGCGCGCTATCAGGCAAACAGTCCTCCATTGACAAATATTGACCCAGCACCTCCTACGGGAAGGCCCTATGCAGGCCATGGTAGGGATAGAGAGCTGGACTGAACTTGGCGTCTCGGGAGCTCACAGCAGCAAAGTGATTGACTTTGAACTCTGGAGCCAGACACAGTGTTAGTCATTCAGTCGTGTCTTGCATTGCAGGCAGATTCTTTACCATCTGAGCCTCCAAGGAAGCTCCCAGCCTGTGCTCAAATCCTGCCCCTGCCCCTCAAAGTTTGGGTGACTCTGCCCAAGTTACTCAGCCTCTCTGAGCCTGCTTCCTCATCTGTTAATAATAGTGCCCCAAGTGGTGTGATGAGGATTGGGTGGGTTAGCGACTGCAGAGCTCTTCCTGCAGAAAAAGTCCTCATAAGCTGTGGCTGGCGTCGCTTGTGATTCCTCATGTCTCCATTTCCTGCTTGCCCCAGGGTCAAGCCTTGGTCGTTTCTGTGGCCTTCGGGCAGAAAAGAGTGAGACTCGCACCCCAGGCACCCGGGCTAGATGTGTTTGAATCCCAGCTCTGTGCTTACTGGCTGAGCAAGACACTTCTGCCCAGCCTAAGATGGATGCAGGGCGGCTCCACGCAGGGACCATCGGCCCAGGATTGGGGCTTGCTCCGTGAGGCCAAGGTTAAATGGGCGGCCGTCAGCGTGTGCTCGGGAGCTGAGTGGGTGCGAATCCCGTCTTCAAGGTCTTTACCGGGGGGCCCGGGGAGAGAAACCCGTTTCGTGCTGCTGGAGGCTAGTGGGGGTGAAGGAGGGACGGTGGCTAGACGGTCATCCATTAGCCACACAATGTATGGAGTAAATTAACGAAAGGCTCTAAGTCATTTCCTCTGAACAGTGACGTTTAAAATCCTGCACGGTAATGCCCGACATAATGGACTGATTCCACACATAACGTTTTGCAGTCATTAGAAGCAGTGACTGTGGACACAACACAGCGAAGTGGGAACCTCAGCCCAGCGCTGAGGGGAAGGGCCAGGAGATGCCATTCCAGGGGCCGCTTGACTGACAGCCCTTCTCAGAGCGGGAGGGAGAGACGGGAGGCCCATGTGGCCGGCAGCGCTGGGCTTCCAAATAAAGGGACTAGAGCAGATTTCATTTTCTTTTTTTTCTTCATTTAATGAATTTTCTTTGTAGAGGCTTTATTTCTTTTCTTTCTTTTTTTTTTTAAGTTTATTTTTAATTGGAGGGTAATTGCTTCACAATATTGTGTTGGTTTCTGCCGCACAACAAGGTGAATCATCCACAAGTCTACATATATCCCCTCCTTCCTGCTCCTTCCCCCCAGCGCCAGCCCATCCCACCCTCGAGGTTGTCACCGAGCACCGGCTTGAGCTCCCTGTGTCATACACAGCTTCCCATCAGTTACCTATTTCACACATGGTGATGTATGTTTCAGGGCAGCTGTCTCAGTCCGTCCCACCCTCTCCTTCCCCACTGTGCCCACAAGCCGATTCTCCGTGCCTGCGTCCTATTCCTGCCCTGTGCACAGGTTCATCGGTACATGGTTTCGTTTCTTATACACATTTGGAAGTTGACTCTTTGAAAAACTGGACTGGTTTAAGCCCAGCCCCTTAGCTCCTGGTCCATGAACGATGATAGTGTTTTTCAGGGGTTGGCCCTGGCTCTGCAGCCCATGAAGATGGTTGAGGCTCAGCTGGGCTGGAAGCAGTGACCCAGTGCGGGCGGGCGTCCTCCAGACCTGCAGTGCCCACTCTCAGCTGAGGCCCGGGACAGGCCCTTGCCTCTCTGTCTGAGGCCTGGACCATATGATGGGCTCCAGGTTCCTGCCCAGGCCGCTGGGAGGCTCAGATGAATGGAATGGTCACACGTGGTGGCCGTGCTGCAGGACAGGGGCTGGCAGTCACAGAATGATCGCTCAGAAGAGAAACCTCCTGGTCCAGACATGCAAGGCCGGCAGAGCCGTGGTTGGCAATGCACCGCATTGCCTTGGGAGGCCGAGACGGGCTCTGGGGGTGAGGGCCTGCGCTGGGGGAAGCAGAGCTCCTTTCCCCCTTCCTGCTGGGGAAACCTGGGCCCACCCTGAGTCCTGGCCCAGTGCTTATTGCGGGAAGCTGGTGCCATCTGCCCTGAGCTCACTCCGATCCGGAGGAGCGTGAGTGCTTTCAACGACAGGTAAATTACACAATTGGGCGTCAGCTTCTCAGTTTCTGGGGCCCCAGTAAAGTCCAAGTTCAAAGTCCAAGATGTATGGGCCTGAAGCAAGTCTCCCAGGCGAGCGCAGGCCTGCTCTGACCCTGATGGCCCCTCTAGACCTGCCAAACTTGCCATCAGAGAAGCATCAGGCATGTGAACTCTGAAAACCAAGGTGCTGTATTTTAACGGAGCTAGAGAGGCATTCTGCAAGTTCATTGTGATGGGGAAGGAGGGAGGCGGAATACGTGCTTTACAAGAAGTCCTCAGGAGTAAGGCAGGACTGAGCCAGTCCCAGCCTCCTCAGCCTCCCCAGGAAACCTCCGTATCAAATGCATAATTTATGAGGAGGAGCTTATGCATATTTATGAGCTCGCTGCCTTCCAAGGCCAGTGGCTGTCTGTGAAAAATCCTCCCGTAATGAATTATTGCATGAAAGAGCTGTGGAAGCCGAGGGCAGGCCCCCAGTCCTCAAAATTACTACAGTCACTAAAGCTTGCTTTGAAGAAAATGCTTCCAACTGTGCCTGCCTTTGGTCAAATGAGGGGAGGGGGGCATCCCAAGAGGTGCTGGTGGTAAAGAACCCCCTTGCCAATGCAGGAGACATAAGAGACGCGGGTTCGATTTCAGGGCTGGGAAGATCCCCTGGAGGAGGGCATGGCAACCCACTCCAGGATTCTTGCCCGGAGAATCCCACGTACAGAGGAGCCTGGCGGGCTGCGATCCATAGGGTGACACAGAGTCAGACACGACTGAAGAGACTTAGCCTGCATGCATGACCTTAATGAATCGCCCCTCACGCGCCACAGCTCAGGAAGGACAGACAAGAAGTTTGCAACCACACGCTGTCTGTCCCTCTGCAGCAGAGAACATCCACACCTAAACCAATGCACAAATGAAGGCGGCGGGGTGCAGGGAAGGGAGGCTCCACCACAGGGAACACCTAAGGCCCCGGGCTGCAGAGAGCAGGGTGCACCAGCAGCATTTCAGGGAAACGGAGGCAGGTCTCCATTCCCCAGAGCAGCCCTGCATACCCAGCAGGTGGGACTCGAGACCAAGTCCTCCCAAGCCTCTGATCACAGACTAGCAAGAGCCTGAAATGCCCTCTGGCCAGTTACCATCCTTTCCGGGCCTCCGTCTTTCCCATCTGTTGACTGGGGAGGCTAATCCCTCCTTCCATCGACTCTGAAACACACTTTTCACATGTAAGCACCTTGGAGACAGAAGTGTGCCCTGCCATCAATGTCTTGACTGGGGTCAGCATTTGAATGGCAGGGTTTCCTCTTTCTTAGTGGTCTGGGAGAAAACATGTGTGTTATAATCAGTAGCGCTAGTGGTAAAGAACCCACCTGCCAAAGCAGGAGACGCAAGAGATGCAGGTTTGATCCCTGGGTTGCAATGATCCCCTGGAGAAGGAAACAACAATCCACTCCAGTATTCTTGCCTGGAGAATCCCACAGACAGAGGAGCCTGGAGAGCTACAGTCTACAGGGCTGAAAAGAGGCAGGCATGACTGAGGCGACTTAGCATGCACACACAATTAGTGCATCCTAAGCGCTGATGGTGCTGATTTCCATCCCAAAGGAGATCAGTCCTGAATATTCATTGGAAGGACTGATGTTGAAGCTGAAACTCCAATACTTTGGCCACCTGATGTGGAGAACTGACTCATTGGAAAAGACCCTGATGCTGGGAAAGATTGAAGGCGGGAGGAGAAGGGGACGACAGAGGATGAGATGGTTGGATGGCATCACCGACTCAATGGACATGAGTTTGAGTAAACTCCAGGAGTTGGTGATGGACAGGGAGGCCTGGCATGCTGTAGTCCATTGGGGTCGCAAAGAGTCAGACACCACTGAGCGACTGACCAGAACAGAACTGAGGCTCTGATGAAATACAGCAGTAAGCTACCATTTACTAAGCACCTACTGTATGCCAAGCACGGGGCCCATCACTGAGCACAAGGGCTGGCACATAGAAGGTGCTCAATAAACGTGAGTTTCCTCCTCTTCTCAGTCCTAGGGTGACAGGGCAGCCCCACTTATCGCTATCTGATTGAAAATCGGTTCATGAAGCTCCTGTAAATTCACAGTTGTATTCAGGGAGCTTCGTGGCCTTTGAAGCTTTAATTAAGCACCAGTTGAATTTGGACTTGGGGTGGGAGAGTTGAAAAGTTTTCCTAAACGAGTCACAACCCAATTAGCATGTTACTCACGAACCCCAAGACAGTGATTCATTTCGTATTCTGGCTGGCATTTCTTGCTTACAAGCAACTCACATGTGACTCAACTTTGATTTTGCTATTAAACATTAACCAGCACACTTCCTCATCCCAATAAAAGTCATTTTGGAAGCCTCCCTGCACCTGAGCATGTGCGCCCATGAGTGTATATTCATATGTGCGTGTGTGTGCCCTGGGGTGAGTCCACCCTGGAGGACCCCAGGGTGTACCACACAGAGCCTGCCGAGCTGGCTTTGTTGACACATGACCTGTGCTGTCACCTAGGGCCCTGTGCTCGCTTTAATGTTCTGCTTGAAATTCTTAGTAAAGCTTGAGCAGGGACACACACGTTCGTTCTGCACCAGGCCTGGAGAATTGGGTAACCAGCCTGGGTGTACATGTGCGTGTCTGCACGTCTGTGTGGGCGTGAGTCCATACAGATGGGGTGCAGGCCTGTGTGAGGACGTGTGCAGTGGGGAACTGGGAAAGTGGATGCGAGGGGGCCACCGCGTGCCAGAGGGGGCCAGAGAGCGCGGCCCACAGCCCACATGGAAGCTTCAGATGCAGATTCCAGGGCCCTGAGTGTGCCTCAGGAATGCAGGACTTCAGAGAGGCCCTCCCTCGAGGTGACTACAGACAGTTTGAGAACCACCAGCCGTAGGTTTTAGGCACTGAAAGTCAAGGCCGTGACCCAGCAGCATGCTTTAAGGATGTGTTTAGAACCTCCTGCAGCTCAAAACCATCTCACCGTCCACTTCATCATCTGAGTTCAGGTTCCCAAAGGGCCAGCAGCTCACCAGCAATGCCAAGGAGCCAGGAGGCTTCTTACCACGGGGAACCCCGCCCAGAGCCTCCCTCGGCGTCCTGGGCCCTGAGCCAGGCGGTGACTCATGCCCGGGCAGGACAGAGTGGCCTTGACCACCAGCCCTCCCCGCCCACGCCCCTGCGTCGGCAGGGTGGGGCCATGGCTGCCCCTGCTGTGACTTGGGTTTATCAGCGTGGGTCCTAGAGCGGGCCCTGTTCATCAGTGCCTGTCCTTACCCGTGTTCCTGGCCTGACCCCTCCACACACTGAGACTCCCCCTAAAGCACCAGTGATTGGCATTGGTCAATGGAAGCTGGTGCCATCAGAGATGCCACCTCGAGAAGCCCAGGGAAGGTCCTCATTGTACCCGCCTGGGGCCCTGGTGGCACCTGGTGACCCCACCAGAATAACTCCATGCCCAGGCTCCAACTCACTGAAAACCATCCCAGGTCAAGACACTTCCCGCTTGCTGAGCTCATCACGGCTGGGAGAGGGGCTGCAGGGTAGCAGGCTGCTGCTGCCTCCGGGCACCTCCGTGAGCTCGCCAAGCTTCAGTTCCCTCCCCTGTGAAACAGCCCCGTCCCTGGGGCCGGCCCCGCCTCCCTCAGGCCACACCTCCTCCAGGCAGCCCCTGCACCTCTCAGACCCCCAGAAGTATCTTAGTATCCCATCCCTGCCCCGTGGTGGTGAGGGATGGAGTTCCCCCGGTGAAGGTCCTCAAGCTTTGGGCGGGGGGGACCAGGAGGGGCCCCCTGTTTCCCAGGAGGGAAGTGGCCCCAGCATGGGGAGGAGGCTGACCCAGCACCACACCCCCAGCCTGAAGCCGTCACGGAACATTTTCTGCTGCTCCCGCCCCATTAAATGCTTTCTTCCATAGCTGCCACTGCCAAACACCTATGGTGTACCAGGCACCCTGCAGGCTTGCCTCTGGAGCCTCTGAAATGGTCATAAGAGGTAGGCAGGGATATCACAGATGAGGCAATGAGGGCTCAGAGAGGTTAGGCATCCTGCCCGAGGACACACAGCTTGTGAGACCCGAGATTGAAAACCCGGGCCTTCGCAGGGACACCTTGCCTCTCAAAGCAGCGTCAGCCTAGCCCCGAGCCCCCCTGGGCCTCTGGGGCTCCCACCCCACCCGAGGCTGCGTAGCTCCCGTGGGTCCTCCCTTGGCTCCCTGACACAGCCCAGGTGGCGGGGAGCCCAGGCCAGCACTTCTATTATTCACGTCTCTGTTTGCCAGCAGGGACCTGGCCCAGAGGGCCCCTGCTTTGCCAGGAAAGATAAGGCGTGGACACCTGACTCGTCCTCCTTTGCGCTCCATCTCGATTTCCCCGAAGAACACGACGGCCTGTTGTTCCTGGCCGAGCGCAGGAGGCAGGACCGCCCTCTCCTGAAAGGCAGACCAGCCGTCAGCAGGATTACAGGGCTAGAGTTACGGCTTTTCCTGGGGGCCACCTGTTCTCTCCTGTAACCCTGCATGGGCACAAGGAGTGGGTGCCTGCCTGCTGCGGGGTCTCGGGCGGGGCTGCCTTGGCTCCCAGGAACCTGGCTTCACATGAAGCCCATGAAGCCCAAGCAGCTCTTTGCAAGGCCGGTGCTTCGAGTACTGTATTAGAGGTGAAGAACCCGAGGCGCGCTCAGACCACACAGCTGGTGGATGGCTTTGCTGGGGCTCCCTGCCCCATGCTGGGTGCCAGGCTGACTCATTTTGTCCTCCAAACAAGACTCGGAAGAAGTGAACTCATGTATGAGTGAGCCCTGCCCACCCACACCTCTGGGTCTAAACCGATACTTGCATCAAGCAGAAATTGTCATGAGAAAATAAAAATTCCAGACCACCAAGGGGAGTCCCGGAGGGTCACCCTGTAGCTGGCCTGGGAGTGAATTACAGCCCCCGGCCAGGGGTCTGCGGGAGCTCCTGGCTTAATGAATGCCCGTGGTCTCTGAGTGCCACCGGGGGCGGGGGGGAACAGGGGTAAAGTGGCCTTCCAGGCTAGTAGATGGGTCCCTTCCAGGCTAGTAGATGGGTGGCCTTCCAGGCTAGTAGATGGGTCCCTCCCCGCTCCGACAGACCCCATCAAACTGATGACACTGCTACCCACGCAGAATCAAGGTGATGTCACAAGAAGTCACCTAGTGTTGGGACAAAGTATTATCTTCAGAAGATCGACAGGCACTCCAGGGACACCTGGACATGAACAGAGCAAGGTAATGTCTTGTGTCTCCCAACCCAAGTGGTGAGACTCTTTAATATCACCCACTGTAGCTCCACCTGTTTTATATATCATAAAACTGAGGATCAGAGAGGGGAAGGGATTTATCCATGGGCCCCCAGGACTGAGGAGGGTCTCAAAGAAGGGAGGCATTGTTTGGAAAGTTCTCTGGCTATGCATCCCAGCAGCCCTGAAATTGAACCCTCATGCCTACCTGGACTAGCCGTGTGATGATCCACAGCCTCTGAGCCTCAGTTTTCTTGTCCATAAAATGGAAGTGATAATAACACCTAGCTAACAGGGTTGCAAGGCTGGCCTAATAGCTCGGTGGTAAAGAACCCATCTGCCAATGCAGGAGTCTCGTGGGTTCAATCCCTGGGTCGGGAAGATCCCCTGGAGGAGGAAATGGCAACCTACTCCAGTATTCTTGCCTGGAGAATCCCAAGGACAGAGGAACCTGGCGGGTTCAGTCCCTGGGGTCGCAAGAGTCAGACATGACTTAGCGACTACACAACAACCACCGCAGGGTTGCAGAGAAAAGATAACAGAGTTAAAGGCCTTGCAGACAGCTCTCAACCCTAAATGCTTCATAAGAGCTGTTGGAGGAACAAGGAGCATCAGAGAAATAACAGGACAGTTTGTTGGCAGAAAACAACAAAATTCTGTAAGGCAATCACCCTTCAATTAGAAAAAAAGAAAAGACAGTTTGTTGGGCACCTGCTCTATGCCAGGTGCTGGGCATAAAGATGACTCACACATGACCATTGCCCTCAAGAAGGTTCGCATTTAATGAGAAGCATGGAGTGATGGAGGCACCCAGGGGAGGTCCGTCCTGCCGGAGAAGGAGCGGGTGGGAGGGAAAAAGGGCATGCCTGGGAATGACAAGGCATTCCAGGAAGAGGGACCAGCATGGGTCAGGACTGGGAGGAGAGAAAGGGCCTGGAACGTGTGGCGAGTTCCATCTGCTCGGCTGCACTCCGGATGTGAGGGGCAGGGTGCTGGCAGTCCTGGGTAGGGAGCCCCAGGGGAACGGCGGTGTCAGGCCCCCAGCAAGGGTCAGTGTGTGCCTGGCCAAAGGGCTCAGACTCAACTCCAACGGGGAATTCTCCCTGAGGGGGCTCACTTACTGATGGACACCCAGCCCCCTGGGCAGGGCTGAGGCCCTGCCCCCTGGAAAGAGCAGGTAGGGGTGGGGTGATACCATGGGGGACAAGGCATCACCAGGCAGGACCCCCCCAGGATAGGCGGGGCTCACGGTGCCGCCTTCCCGGCCTCCTCTTCACGGTCACCCCAAGATGAGCCCTGAGTAAGAGATGGGGAAACTGAGGCTTGGCCAGGGCCAGCACTGGGCAAGGAGTCACCGCGAGGCCATCTCCCACCCAGGCCTTGCTCTTCCCCACGACGCTGCCTTTCAGCTTCCTGGAGTATATCTTCCATCATCCATACTGAACTGCATGGGTTTATTTCCCAATTCAAGCTTCACTACTTTAAAAAAAACTGCTGTTTCAAAATGTGCATTTTTTAGTCAACGATCTCTCTTGGTAAATGTCACATTGCTCTTGAAAACATGTGGGTTATTTTCAAATATCTTTTGATATTCATTTCTAACATAATTCCACAGTGATATGAGAACAGACTCTGTATGACTTCAATACCTTTAGACCAAGGAATTTTTTGCACCTGTTTTATGTCCCTGGATATGTTCCAATGTCTCCTGGCTATACAGTCTATGGGAACTTGAATAGAATTTGTATCCTACTGTTGTGTGAAGATTGTATAAATCTTCATTATGCTGAATTGGTTCATGGTGCTTTTCAGTTCTGCTGTATCCTTCTACTCTTCTGTATATTCATTCTACTAATTTTTGAGAGTTTAATATTGAAACTCCAACTAAACATCTTAATTTATCTATTTAAAAAAAGAGCTGTAATATATAGTGGGGCTATATGTAACTTTGTTTTGTATTTTCCAAGTCTCCTGTAAATGTGTTATCACACTTGTAAAAAACAAAAGAGAAAAGTGTGCATTTTTAATACAAATTTTAAAAAGGTAGCAGCGGATTCGTCCTGGAGTCAGCCCCCCTGCGCATCGCCTCTCACCAGTCCCATTTTCACAGAGTCATAAATCACTTTCTTAAAGGGGGCAGTGAGACCATGGCGGGATAATTGCCCTCGACAGGCTGCGGTTCATCAGCCAAAAGGGTTTGGGCTCTGGAGGCCCAGAGGGGCATGCAGGAGTCGCTAGACCCTGAAGCAGGCACTGCTCCCCTGGGACAAGCCCCCCCCCCGCCCAAGCCCCGTGTCTGCGCCTGGGACCCGTGGGACCAGGACCCTCTCTGCTACTGCAAGCCTGACCTTGGAGGCCCTCACCCTCACCGGCTCCAACCACAGGGCTCAGGGATGTGCTGGGGGCAAAGGGCCAGACCAGCTGGGTCCTCAGTCCTGTGAGCCTGGGAGGTGCCGGGTGGGCATCACGAGAGAGATTCCTGGGGGTGCTCTGGCTGTTGGTAAGGAGCCCTACTGGGGGTCTGTGTGTGTGTTAGTCGTCAGTCGTGTCCGACTCTTTACTACCCTATTGGCTGTAGCCCACCAGGCTCCTCTGACCACGGAATTCTCCGGGGGAGAACACTGGAGTGGGTTGCCATTCCCTTCTCCAGGGGGGGATCTTCCCAACCCAGGGATCAAACCCGGGTCTCCGGCAGTGCAGGCAGATTCTTTCCCATCTGAGCCACCTGGGAAGCCCCTACTGGGATTCTACTTGCACTTAAAGAATTACCTGCTGTTGATCTAAACTTCGCATCGAAGGGGACACGTGAGTTCTGTCCGGTAGCCCCGGGGCTGCTCACCGGAGTCAGGAGGGAGTGCCTGCGCATGCGTGCACTGGTGTGCGTCGCGGGGGAGTCCAGGGACAAGGACTTGGAACTCGGAGCGTCTTTCTGGGCACAGAAGCAGAAATGCGTCTCTCTGGGCTGCGCTGCCTGTGCTGTCTCCGGGCAGAGGGCTCGGAGCTCTCAGAGCGTTTGAACTGAGAGCCGGCTGATGGCATTTTAAACCTCAGCCACTTACCGGCTCCATCAGGAGTGCCTCTGGAGCAGCTCCATCTGGGACGCGGTGATTAACGACTCCAGCCTGGGCTGGCAGAAGGCCTTGGCTTTGACACCTCTTATCTTCTGAGGCTCGGAATCACTGGAAATTAACATCTCCACCTGCTGCCGCTTGCTTGCAAAACCCGAGTGAGGTCCCGCCACTCCCCTGCTCTCAACCCTTCCTCGCTCCCATCTCACTGAGGGTCAAAGCCAAAGACCCCTCTTAGACTGCAAAAAGGTCCTCCACCACCTTCCTGTCCCACCTCCCTCAAGGGGCTCATCTCCCCCCATGCCCTTTTCACTCTGCCCAAAGCACCCTCGCTGGTGTTATTTGTAAAGATCAGGCATCCCCACCCCAGGGCCTTTGCCCCTGTGGTTTCTTCTGCTGGGAATTCCCTTCCTTTAGATATTTCTAGACTCACCCTTCAAGGCCCCCAGGTTCTTCTCAACGTCACCCTCTTAGAAAGACCTTCCTGACCTCTCTCTCTCTCTGTCCTGAGTCATTGCCCTCCAGTTTTATCACCCTGGTCACCATTGCATATCCTTTGGCAGTTTATTTTGTTCATTGTCTGTACTCAGCAGCATCAGCCCTGGGAGGCCAGGGACCACACAAGCTTTACAGCTGATCAACCAATGTTTGTCGAATGACTGATTGACTGAACGCAGCTGCCTCCTCTGCTTCTGTGCTGGGTCACCCAGGACCTTCCTTGCAGCAGGCCTTGATTCAAGGACTTGGTTTGTAATAGGAAGACGCATGTGTGAGGCTATCTCCAGCACCCGGGGGGCTCATCCCCAAACCTGGATGACCATGTTTTCTCGACTGCCCACAGCCCTCTGATCTAGAGGACCCTTCCTTCCCTTATCACCTCCCACTTGTCCCTCAAGACCCAGCTCAGGGTCACCTCCTCCAGGCAGCCTTCCCTGACTATCCCTCATAACTCAAGTCACAGCAGGTGGCTCTCTGGGCTCTCAATGTCCTTCTTCTCAGTTGTCTCCCTGCCCAGCTATGACAGAGAGCCCTCTGTGTCCCAGGAGCCAGCAGTGGCCTGACCAACAGCTGGTGCCCAGGACACAATTGGCAGCTAAGTAAACAATGGCTTACATCATTTCTTTTTCTTTTCTTTTTAAATTCTTCTTCAGAGATCCTGGTGTTTCACTGGAAGGTCTTCAGAGGTACTGGCTCCAGACTGGTTCATTTCACAGGCAGGGAAACAGAGGCCCGGGAGATGGAAGGCATGGGAACTAACTCCTGTCCAGCATGTTCTCTGAACCAATCACCAGTGGCTGGGCAGGGGGTCTCCTCCCATGCCACCCCCCTCCCCGGCTGCTATGGGACTTTCGGTGGCCAAGGCTTCGGGCCTCACGGCCTGCACCGAGGCCAGAGCTTGCTGGAATGCTCAGCCCGGACTGAGTCTGTCCGGAGAGAAAAGATTTGGAGCTTTCATAGAAAGATTAAGAGTGTCTGAGTCCCGAAACTTCCCTTTCCATAAAAGAGAAAAGCCTGAAGCACACGAGAGGGGAGGGCAGGGAGTAGAGGGGACCAGGGGGAGGGAAAATGTGGGGAGGCTACAGGCAAGGAGGATGCCGGCTGGCTCTCCCTCGGGATAAAGCCACTTGATGTCATCTAAGACCCTCGGGCCATTACCCTGGCTCCCCAGCCAGAGCTCCAGGAGGCTACAAGCTTCTCTGAGGAATCCTATGCTGGTGCCTGTAGTGGGCTGAAGATGAAATGGACCTCAAAGATATCAGGCCCCAATCCCTGGACCCTTTGAATACTATAGATGAAAAGGGCTTCCCTGGTGGCTCAGATGGGAAAGCATCTCCCTGCAATGCAGGAGACCTGGGTTTGATCCCTGGGTCGGGAAGATCCCCTGGAGAAGGGAATGGCTACCCACTCCAGTATCCTTGCCTGGGAAATCCCCTGGACAAAGAAGCCTGGCAGGCTACAGTCCATGGGGTCACAAAGAGTCAGACACAATGACTCTTGTATGTGTGAGCACCTAACATACACACACATACACACACAAACACATATGGAAAAGGGGTCTTTGCAGCTGTGATTAAATGAAGGACCTCAAGATGGGGAGGTTATCCTGGATTACAGTGGGGCCCTAATGCCACCGCAGGTGTCCTTAGAAGAAGGAAGCAGGCAGCGCTTTGAAGCACAGAGTGGGCAGCGTGGCTGCAGAGGCAGAGATGGAAATGATGCAGCCACAAGTCCAGGCTGGGTGGGTTCAAGTCCCAACCTGAGTTACCTGGTTTCAGCCTGACTCACGGGAGCTGGGGTGCAAAAGCCAGGCCCTCTTGTCTCAGACTACATGGTGCACCATGTACCCCAGAGCTTTCACAGGACCAGGCTACGTGGAAGGTCCTGGGTGACCCGACACAGAACGAGAGGAGGCAGCAAGATTCGATCAGTCAGTCAGTCAACAAACATTTACTGATCAGGCACAGAGAAGGCATGGTCGCAGCCCGCACTGGAGTGTCAGACAACAAACAAAAGAGAGCCAGATGTGTTTCTCTCCAAAGTCTGCCCATGGAGTTGACAGTTTGGATTAATTATTACTGTTTATTTTATTAAACTATTATTTTAAAAAAGAAGGCTAGACATCACCTGATACCCTACCCTGTTTCCCTCCCTCCTTACTGCCTTCGCCTAAGAGCCTCTTCCAATAAGCCACGTGCATAGGCTAGAAGCTCTGCTTCTGTCTGATAGAATTCCCCCACTCTGCCCTTGACCACGCGTACTGTTTCATTCACACTTAGCAGCCATTCTATAAGGCAGCGGTCCCCAACCTTTATGGCATCAGGGATCAGATTCGTGGAAGACAATTTTTCCACAAACCAAGGAGATCAAACTAGTCAACCCTAAAGGTAATCAACCCTGAATATTCATTGGAAGGATTGATACTGAATCTGAAGCTCCAATACTTTGGCCACCTGATGCGAAGAGCCGACTCATTGGAAAAGACCCTGATGCAGGGAAAGATCGAAGGCGGGAGGAGAAGCGGACAACAGAGGATGAGATGGTTGAATGGCATCACCAACTCCATGGACATGAGTTTGAGCAAACTCCGGGAGATGGTGATGGACAGGGAAGGCTGGTGTGCTGCAGTCCACGGGGTTGCAAAGAGTCGGACACAACCTAGCGACTGAATAACAACAAAGTGGGGTGGGGATGGTTTGGGGATGATTCAAGCACATTACATTTATTGTGCATTTTATTTCTATTGTTATCACATCAGCCCCACCTCAGATCATCAGGCATTAGAGCTCAGAGGTCGGGGACCCCTGATCTAATGTATCATCAGCCTCGTTTTGCACGCGAGGAGACAAAGGTCCAGGGAGACTGTATGACTTTTAAAGGCCACACAGCACTGGATGGCAGAGCTCGTGTGCCAGGCCCGGGCTGTCCGACTCCCTGTCCCACCTCCCACCTGTGCCCCACGTGACTGTGGACCAGCGGCAGGGCCCCTGCCAGCTGCAGCATCCACCCTGGCCCCAGGGCCTGGGGTCCCCTGGGATACGACCCGCCCTTCCCAGATTGTAGACTCAACTGAACATTCCAGGGTAGGCTCCAGAAGAGAACTTGATTGTTCCCTCCGGGGCGGCCTAATGAGCTCGCTGTCCGCAAGTGCACTTATTTTCCACCCGTGACGATCTGACTGCCTTCCCTCACCTCCCGCCCAGCTCCTGGCTCAGGTTTCCGCTACACAATCGGCCTGACCATCGGCACCTCCGCCAGGCCCCAGGCTCCCGCCCAACCTGTGGGAGGAAGCTCCTGGCCCAGCTCCAGAGTTCTCTATTGACAGACGCAAGCGTGTAAGTCCAGGAAGGGCAACGCCACCCCCCCCCCACCCCAGTGAGCAGCCAAGGGGAGGAGGCCAAATAACTCACGATAAGAAAAACCACAGGTGCCCCCCTCCCCAGAAACCCAGATGACAGGCCCGACTTGTCTTCACTGCGCATGTGGTCTGGACACCTGCGTCGTCTGCATTTCACCAGGCTGCATAGACGCGGCCGGGTTGCTTGGTCTGCCCAGCTGAGCAGAGCTTCAAAGCTGGGCAAGAAATCATCCAGGGCTGGGCCAGGGCCAGTCAGCACCTTCTCTGATGATGTTTGTCCCTTTCCTTTGGAGCTTGCAGAAGCTTCCGGATTTCCACCTCTCTCCCAGTCCCTCCCTCACACCAGCCCTCAGAGGAAGGGCTCAGAACCCAGTCTGCAGCTTCAAGCAATGCTTGCTGGCAGCCTCTCGGCACCAGGACCCTGGAGTTATCTCACTGAATCCTCCCCACGGCCTGGGAGGCAGGGCCTGCTGTCATTATGCCCATTTTACAGACGAGGAAACTGAGGCATAATGTCTCAGAGCCGAGAGGTGATGGCCAAGAAGCAAGTGAAAAGATGCTCAACACCATTAGTCACTAGGGAAAAAAAGCAAATCAAAACCACCAGGAGGGACTTCCCTGGTGGTCCAGTGGTTAAGAATCTCCCTTACAAGGCAGGGGAAGCAGGTTCGAACCCTGGTCGGGGAACTAAGCTCCTACCTGCCACAGGACAATTAAGCCTGTGTGCTGCAAGTGAAACCTGATGCAGACAAATATAAATAAATAAAATAAAATATTAAAAAAAAATCCAGAATGAGGCACCATTTCACACCCACTGGGAAGGCTGGAATCAGAAAGATCATAACAGGGCTTCCCTGGGGGCTCAGTGGTAAAGAATCTATCTGCCAAAGCAGGAGACCTGGGTCTGATCCAGGAAGATCCCACACGCCACAGAGCAGCTAAGGCCCATGCGCCACAACTACCGAGTCTGAGCTCTAGAGCCCAGGAGCTGTAACAACTGAAGGCTGTGCCCTGGAGCCTGTGTTCTGCAACGAGAGAAGCCCATGCAACTATAGAGTAGCCCCTGCTCACCCAACAAGAGAAAGCCCGCACAGCAACGAAGACCCAGCACGGCCAACAATAAATAAAAATAAACGTTAAAAAAATAATAAAAGAAGCAGGAGTGATGAAATCTCTTTAAAAAGATCATAACAAGTTCCAGAAGGATGTGGGGAAATCAGGACCCTCATATACTGCTGGTGGGAAGGTACACAGTGCAACTTCTTTGCAGTCAAATGCTCCACCACTGATGCACCCGCTGGGGCAGTCTCTTTGGAAAATATTCTGGTCTTTTTTTTTCAAAAACTCAAACATGGTTCCAGGAATTCCACTTCCAGGTGTGTAGCAACCCAGGAGAGACAAAGACCCGTGTTCACGTAGAAACACGTGCACGACCATTCACTGAGGCGTTATCTATAAGAGCCAAAATGTAGAAACAAGCTAAATGTTCATCCACTGAAGAATGGACGAATAAAATGAGGTCTGGATCTGTACAGCGGAATACTATTTGTCCACAAAAGGGAACAGAGCACTCACACACATCCAAACATGAGTGAACCTAAAAGCGTGATGCTGAGAGAGAGCAGCTGATCACAGAAGGCCACATAGCGTAGGATCCCACTTATGTGAAACGTCCAGAATCGGCAAATCGACAGAGCCGGAAAGTAGAGTGGTGGTTGCCAGGGGCTGGGGGTTGACTGCTAATGGGTTAGGGGTTTCTTTGATTGTTATCTAGTAGTTAAGTCGTGTCTGACGCTTTTCGATCCCATGGACCGTAGCCCACCAGGCTCCTCTGTCCATGGGATTTCTCAGGCATTTAAGAATACTGGAGTGGGTTACCATTTCCTTTTCCAGGGGATCTTCCTGACCCAGGGATCGAACCCGCATCTCCTGCATTGGCAGGTAGGTTCTTTACCCCTGAGCCATCAGGGAAGCCCAGGGGTTTCTTTATCACCAGAAGGTGATAAAAATGTTCTAAAATTGATTGTGGAGATGGTTATAAAATTCAGGTCAAATGGGTGAGTTGTATGGTATGTAAATTACATCTCAATAAGGCTGTTACCAAAAGATTTAAAAAGTGATGACCCAGGACTCTCCACAGAGTCTGCAGCTCTGAAGGTCACTGGTCACCCTGTGAGGCTCAGAGGGGCCTGAGCTCATCTCCCCTGGGGGACTGACCCCCCAGCTGATCCCACAGTTTCAGGGCAGGCTCGGGAGCCTGGACCCCCACGTGCTCTGAGCAATGACCTCCTCTCCTGCTCTTCTGGGTGAAGGCCACCCCCAGACCCCACGAGGCAAGAGAAACCCAGCTGTGTCCACTCCTCCCCGGGGTGTGCCCTAATGGGTGCTGATCAGAGGTGAGTGGGGCTTCCCCCAAGCACCCAGGACTGGAACAGTCTCTTGATGGCTCAGCTAAAGTCCTGGTGGAACCTATTTATAGCACTTTGCCTCCTGGGTTGGAGTCATGGCTGAGACTCCTCCTCTCTCAACAAGTTTCCAGATGGAAAGAAAAGGGAAGGAATGCCGTGGGGGCCGCGGGATGAGGCTTTTGCAGCACGCCCCCCCACCCCCCGTCTGCCTCCCACAGCGCCAAGCGCTGGATTTCCTCCTGGTCCCTGGACAGCGCCCCCAGGTGTCAGGAAGGCGCACCGGCTGCAGCAGGCTTCCAAGTTCCGGGTTGGAACTCAGTGTCAATCCATCACCCAGCGGCGTCCAGGCCTGTGAGAGGGGCAGGGAGCCGCCCAGAGCAGGGCACACAGCCGATGCTCAGTAAACCGGGCCCGTGGTCTTTGGTGCTTCTCTCTGGGAGGAACTGGGTAGGGCTGGGATGGCCAAGGGGTTTGGCCACAGTCCAGGCCCTGTTCTAGCCTCAGCCACACTTCTTGGGCATGAAGGTGCCCAGAGCACCCAGCCACAGCAGTTTGGGGATGCCGTGTGGCCCTGGGTGTGGAGGATGTGGCTGAGTCCACCCTGGTCCAGGGGCAGAGCCAGGGGCCAGCGCTTGGTTCACCATCACCGAGTGACTGGGGAACCGCTCCAGAGAAATGCTGAGCCATTTGAGGCCTCTCGAGCATCCTAAGATTCTGCTACAGGAAAGAGAACTGATTTTCTCACGGGACACTCCTAGGCCTAGATTCTCATGGAAACCTCTCTAGAAACAGCAAAGGACTGGAGGTCTCTGAGCACTTTAGTATCAGGACCGAGCTCGGGTCCAAGTGTTCAGTCTTCAACCCCAGTGCTCTCCCTGGCAGACCTTTGCCTTCCAAAGAAATCCAGAGGGAATCTCATCTGCTGTCTTGTCTCCTGATAAAAGCCCTTCTCCCAGGCCTGCTCCCTGATCTGCTGGCCTTCTTTGGGAAGGACTGAAGGCCTCCAGACCCTCCTCAGGCTGCAAGCTGCTCGGTGCAAAAGAGGAGCCCCGGATGGGGCCAGCACACCTGCAACCTGGCCCCATCTCCCCCACTGTGTGCTCTGGGGCAAGTCACTCAATGGCTCTAAACCTCAGTTTGCTCATCTGTAAAATAGAACAACAGTGTTTACCACATAGGGTTATAAGGAGAATCATGCAGAATTGGGTATGTGAGAGGACCTAGGAGAAGGGGAGGCAGCATTTATGTAGTGCCTACTATATACATTCTCCTCTAGTGCTCTCATAACTTGAGCCTAGTAACACTGTGGGGGAGGAAACTGAAATGAGTTGTTGAAGGCAAGTCTGTGGGAGGAGACCCAATTCTCCACTCCCACCACAGCACCTGGCAGGACATATGAATCAGGGGTCCACTCAGACCGCGAGCTCACCCCTCCATCGAGAAGTGGCAGGAAGGGTGTTTTCAGCCAACGCACCAGTGCTCTGACATGTTTTTCCACCTGAAATAAATGAGGCAGGATTCCTAGAAATGTGTTTAAACCTGGTAGAGAGCACTCTAAACAGTATGGCTTAGACATTGAAATATGGGGCCCAGAACCGCAGGCGCGTCCGCACCCCAACACGGAGCCCAACAACTTCAAACTCCAGGTTTAAGTCTTGGATTTGGGTGACATCATCGACTTCTGGAACAGGGCTCGAACCACCTCCAGTCTCTGCAAACGTTATTTTTAAACCAGGTCTGATCTCATCATGCATAACAGCGTGTATTGTTCATTGTCACAGGCCTCTGTTAGGCTGGGTGTTTTTATTTAAATTTGCTTAGTGGTATACTATTAAAGGGCTTCCCCTGGTGGCTCAGTGGTAAAGAACCTCCTGCAGGAGGTTGTAGGAGATGCAACCTCCTCTTTGCAGGAGATGCAAGTTCAATCCCTGGGTCAGGAAGACCCCCTGGAGAAGGAAATGGCAGCCCACTCCAGTATCCTTGCCTGGGAAATCCCATGGACAGAGGAGCCTGGCGGGCTGCAGTCCGTGGGGTCACAAAGAGTGAGACACGATTTAGTGGCTAAGCAGCAACAACATACTAAAGTCAGGTGGGAAAGCCTGTAATTAAACCGACAATGCTGTATTTGGTGATGTTGCAGAATCAAGGAAACAGGGTCTGACCGAGAAGGATGAAGTACAGACTCACACTTTTTATTTTCCAATACATTTCCATAACCATTTCCTTCTAAAATCACATCCTATGTTTTTATCCAACGGTCTCAGTGATTAATCTGGCTCATGGACTATCCATCCCAGCTCCTTCTTTTGTGCCTGAGGGAATAATAAATCAAGAGAGCTTTTTGGCAACAAGCAGCAAAATGTTTCTCTTGCTTCTGCTTTTCCTCGCTGGTGCTGTGACCAGATCTTTCAGAAATTTATTTTTGGACTTTTAAAGGCAAGTTCAGAGCAGAGGGAGAGAACATGTTTTGAGAAGTCCTGCCCCTGGTTTTGAGATCTGCTTATCAGAAAGACTCATACATTTCAGATGCTTATTGACCATAGTGCATAAGATATGCTCTGAGTATTTCATAATTAAAATAGGCCATTTTTAAAAAAGTCATTTGGGGGTGGTGGGAGGGAGGCTCATGAGGGAGGGGATATATGTGTACATATCGCTGATTCACGTTGTTGTATAGCAGAAACTAACAATATCATAAAGCAAGTCTTGTTGTTGTTTTTCAGTCTCTAAGTCGTGTCTGACTCTTTTGAGGTCCCCTGGACTGTAGCCCACCAGGCTCCTCCGTCCATGGGATGCCCCAGGCAAGAATACTGGAGTGGGTTGCCATTTCCTTCTCCAGGGGATCTTCCTGACCCAGGGATCGAACCCGCATCTCCTGCTTGGCAGCTGGATTCTTCTACTAGTGAGTCACCTGAAAGCAATTATATGTCAATTAAAAAAAAACAAATTTAAAAAAAAGAGGGAAATTTTTTAAAAGTCAGTTGGGAAAAAAAGAGGAGCAGATATTACTAATCCATTCCCTATTGGAGGTTAGTACCTGCCCTCTTGCCATTGGGCGTGGCCATAGACTTGCTTTAGCCAGTGAAATGCCAGTAGAGATGGTACGGATCACTTCCGGGTGGGAGCGTTTAACTACCTGTGTGATATCTCCGGCCCTTACTTTATCTGCCTTATGACGGGGAAACTGGGTCCCTGTGGAGGCATGACACCTGCCAAGCCAACCCATAGGTGACCTGCCCTGGAGAGTCACCCAGACCTGCAAAAACCCAGACCTGCAATAAACTTTGCATGAGTGAGGAATACATCTTTGTTGCTTTAAGCCACTCTGATTTGTGTTTTTCATAGTATACCAAGCCTGTCCGGAGTGATAGTCCGTACAAACCAAAAGCAGCTGTCTTGATCCATGCAAAAATTGGAAATCAATAGACACAGAAACTGGTGACTGAGATGGGCCAAAGATATGTTGTTATTCGTATCTTCCTGCGTGCTAAGTCGCACAGAGTCAGACACAACTGAAGCGACTTAGCACACACGAAGGTATGGATAATAACATATCTTTGGCCCATCTCAGCCACCAGTTTCTGTACTTTATTTTCCCTGCATGCATAGTTTCCAAAAAAAAAAAAAAAGCAGACAAATGGTTGCAGACACCAACAGCTTTGGGTCTTTTAAAAAATATAATTCAAACTATTTAAAATGTATCTTGCTATCTCAAGGATGCTCATTTAGAATGGTCCCAATACTTTAAAAGAACAGAAGTGGATAGCTTTTATTTCCAGGTGGAATTCCTAATGGCTTCTAAGCTGTATTTCTTGTCATGAGTGTAAAAGCTCCCGGGGGCTTCAGGAGGCTGGAGTGGGGACAGGAGCCACGTGGATTTATTCATTTGCTGCTCGGAGATTCTCAGACCGGGGTGAGGGCTGACACAGAGGTGGCAGGGCTCCTGAGCCCTGCTTGACGTCCCAGCACGGGACACATGTGAGAGCTGTGTGCTCCCCGTAGGATTCTATGGGGATAGAGGCAAACCGAAAAAACCTCTGAGACCAGAAAGAGAAGGAGGCTTGTCTCAGGTCACACAGCAATGAGCCCCCAACTCATCTCCCGCCACCCAAGGTGCTGTGAGTGGGACAGCAGCAGCCAGGCTGGCACCAGTCAAGCTGTTTCGACAAGAGGAAGAGATGGTGGGGTGGGATGGGGCACTCCAGGGGTGTGGGGTCCCTGGGGCTGCAGATTCCGGGGAAGGGTCCCTGGAGGAGGCAGAACCCCACCAGTCTGGACGATGGGCCGGCTCTGAGCAGCAGGAGGGAAGGTGTGAAGCTTGCACACGGGTGCCGAGGGGCCTGCGTTGGGGAATCGAGTCCCGGCTCATCACTCCCTAGCCAGTGACCCTGAGCCAGTCTTTCTCTTGGGCCTCAGCGTGCCCCTCCACGACATGGGGATCCACAGGTGGGAAGTGTGGACAGGGAGTGTGGTGTGAACTGTGACGCTGGGAACCGAGAGGGGTGGTAACGGGGCATCGTCTGGAAGGTCCTCATTCGCCCCGATCCCAGCCTCCTGCGCCTGGTAGATGCTCCTCGGGTTAAACCCTTCCTGCCATCGTCGGCACAGCACCCGGACTACCAAGGGCCGTGGGTTAAAGGTTCGTTCCTGGGGTCGAGCGGCTGCTACCCACACCTCCCCTGGCCCCCGGGTCAGAGGAGTTTGAAGGTGACATCTTAGCTAACTCCACCAACACCCCCCGAGGTCATGGTGTCACCTCCACTTACAGATGAGCCGACTGACGGTCAGAGAGGAGAAGGACCTGCCTGTGTCCGGGCGGCAGGTCTGCCTGACCCTGGAAGTCATTCTCTAGGGACTCCAACACGATGTACAAACCGGCCCCTGGGGCTTTGCCAGGTCACCCCACCCCACCCCACCCCAGGCCCCTGACCCTCCTAGCGGGAGAGGCAGCATCAGGCCTCAGCATTCCCCCCACTCCCTCCCCCATCCCCCCCAGGACTTTCCAGATCCTCCCATTCTCCCCACAGTGGGCCTCACCCCCTCAGCTCAGGACCTACATCACCAGCCTCCTCCTGGGCATCCTGGCCTCCGGAGTCTCTCCTGACCCTGCACCCCTACACGGGAGCAATCCAGGCATCTCCCCGGTTCACGACCTTGCGGGCTCCCTGTTGTCCATAAAAGCAGAGCCCAGTGACCTGTCTGGGGTGGGGGGCAGCCCTCACCGACAGGAGGGGAGCCAGGCAGAGAGATGCTGAGGCCCCGGGGCCCAGCCCGCCTCTCCTGGGAGAAGACCCTTTCTCTCCAAGAGCGGGGCCTGAATAGTAAAAGCATTTTGCTTTTATCTCCTCCTGGAGATGCTCGGCACAGACCCGGGCCCTGAGGCCGGTCGGTAACCACAGAGGAGAGCAGAATGCAGCCCATGACTCGGAGGGAGGTGGGGGATCCCTGCGCCCTGGCAGGGGGCCCGCCATGATGAACGGGAGCAGGAAGCCGGGGCAGGTTGTCTCTGGGCTCTGGGATGCCAGGAGCTGACTGAGAAACGGGGTGGCCACCCTAACATCAGCCACCACCTGCCCCAGAAAAACCACCTCCCACTGTGCAAAGAATGTGGCTGCAGCCCCCAGGGATGGGGTTGGGGTGGGTGGGCAGTGGGATTGATGGTTTACAGGAGGAGGAAGAAGGTCATGTTACTGGCTGAGTGCCTCCTCGGGTTAGGGGTGTCCATCCTCGCCACAGCCTCCGGGGCTGTTCAAATGTCCACCTGTCACTGAAGCTCAGAGAGGTTAGGTGACTTGCCCAAAGCCACAGAGCCAGGGAATGGCAGAGCAAGGATTCAAGCTCTGGACCCTGATGGACCTGCATTCGGGTGCTCTGCTGCAAATCCAGTGGCCTGTTCTTCGGTGCTTGGAATACTTTTGCTGGAAACTTTCCCAAACATGGGAGGATCGGAGGGCACAGGGGCTGGACTCTTCTCCTGTGGAGCTCCAGAACTGAGAGGTCAGAGGTACCGCGAGGTCAGAGGCAGGGAAAACCAAGCAGCAGACCCAGGATGTGAGGAGCCCCTCCACCCAGGCCCATGACGGCACCTACAGACCCCGTCTCCAGGGAGGGACGTGGCAAGGCCCCACTTTACGGATGAGGAAGCTGGGCCTCCGGGCGGAAGTGACCCATCCAGCTCTCTGTGTCGCCAAAGGGCAGAGCCAGGTCTGGGAGCCAGGCGCCTGTAGGGGAAGCACCTTCACTGGACCCGGTGACAGGCTGGCAGTTCTCCATGCAGGCGAGCTCCTGCTATAAATACGATGCTGACTCCCGGTAAGCTTAGCCTCTAGGCTCCCCTACCCAGGCTCAGGGCCATAAACCCTGGCGTGGACCACCTGCCACCGCGCTTCTGCGCTGGGGAACCGTCCTGACAACCCTAACAAGGTACCACCACTTTTTTACAGGCTCTGAATCATTGGAGGCGATGTTGAGCTAACAGTCTCCCAGAAGAGAAGGGCCACTGCTCAGAGGAGAGCTAAAAAGTCCTGCAAGATGGCCAGACTCCCCACCCCCAGGGGAGCAGGGAGGGAGGACTTCCTAGAAAAGGCATCTGACCTGAGCTCTGCACAGACAGGGCCTAGGAAGCTGGGTTTGAAGCCCAGCGCTACCACTGGCCAGCTGGGTGACTTTGGACAAGTCTGTTTGCCTCTCTGAGCTCTGGTTTCCTTGGAAGTCCACGCCACCGATCTCTAGGGATTAAACAGACAGTGCATCCACAACAGCTGGGAGACGAGACACAGCAGACCACTTGGTCCCTTTGCTGCCTTTTTTGGGTCACAGCTCATTTACTGGTTGAATAATAAAAACTTCAGCGGACAGCCAGCCTGGCATGATTTTCGGTGTGCTGCATGCTCTTGGTCACTTAATCCTCCCTGGAACTTAAAGCACTGAGATCCTATTTTTGTCCCCATTTAACAGATGAGGAAACTGAGGTCTGCGCCCTTGAGTAATCCGCCCAAGGTTACACAGGTTGTGGGCGCAGAGCTGAGAACTTTTCCTGCTGTTCACACGGACAGAGGCTGGTTACTGAGAACAGGTGGAAATATTTCACAGCAGCCTGCCTGGCCCAGCTGCTGCAGCACAGAAGGAGTCTGAGAAAGACTGGAATTGCAGACGACACACCCTAGGAGATTCCACCCCCACCCCGACCCCTACCTCCACCATAAGCAAGCATGCATCCCTGCACCAGGAGCTGTCTTTACGCCTGCCAACGTGGAGTGATCGCAACCCAGCACATCAGACAGCAAAGACCATCACACAGTATCCTACAGGCGGGGAGCCAGGAGTCGCCGGCCCAGTCGCAGGGCAGGGATGCTGCCCGCCAGCCTCCAATCCAGTGGACCTTCTCCCAATCCTGACAGGGAAGGCAGTCTGCCCCCAGGCTCCAGGCCACACACACACACACATGCTCAGTACCCATTCCATCGCCCTGACGGGTTAATATTGTCCTGGGCTTCCTGAAATACCCATCCCCACAGCAGGGTGGTTTTACAAGCTGCTAAAAGCAGGGCTGTGTCCCTGGTGGAGGGAGAGAGCTATTCCGGGTTGGTGTCAGGTGTGGGCAGAGCCAGCCAGAAAAGGGCCTGTCTGCACCCCCTGTACCCCCCCAGCCCATGCTGGCTCCTTTACAACCACGGCGGACAATTCCTGGCAGTCAGGGCCACTGGCGCCCGGCAGAAGAGGGTGAGGTCAGGCCAGCTTTGTCGGTATCCCCCTCCCCAAACACACACACACACACACACACACACACACACACACACACACCCTGTCCCATGCCTGACTCGGCCAGGCCCAGGCGGGGAACCGTCGTCAGACACCGTGCAGGGTGGGGCCACGCACTGTTGCCCCCAGCTCACCCCGAGGCCCTCTCTCCATCACAATCTGACGTGTGGAGATTCTCCATGGTGGCATTTGATGGGTAAGGAATCCGTGGGCCACAGTCACGGCTAAGGCGACGAGGCGCGGCTGGAAGGGGCCTGGAAGGGCTGCCCAGACCTGAGGGCTTCTGGCGCCAGCCCGGAATCCCCCCCACTTGCCGTTCCCACAAAGACACCGCTAAGCGCTCACTGCGCACCTGCGGATGCTTGCATGCATCCTCACTGTCAAGCTTAACAACCACCTGGGGTTCATTAGCGCTGCCTCCTTCCTCACCTGGAGCCACTGAGGCTCCGAGCCGTTCAGCCACTCGCCCAAGGTCACCCGAACTGGAAGTGAAGGAATGGGAATCAGAACTTGGGCAGCCTGACTCCAGAGTCCCCGAAATGTTCCCTGAATTAAGCCGTCTCCAGCCACCCCCCACCCCACCTCACCCCACCACAGGCAGGTTCAGGGTAACGTCCACATCAGAGCTTGTCTTCAGCTGGACGGAACCAGGGGCCACCAGCCAGGGACATGGGCAGCCAGCCCCCAACATTGCCCCTCGCCTCGGGCAGGCCAGAGGGCATGCAGGCAGACCCCAGTGTCTGACCACCCCTCCGCCTGCCTGGTTGCCAGCCGAGAGGGTTTGGGCGCCCCTGGGTGGAGGGGGTCATCTTGTGTAGGCAGACCAGAAGCTCAGAACTTCCTGGTCTCAGACCTCTGGGAGGTCTAATGGAAGCTGTGCGCTCCCCTGTCCCCCATCACCAAGTAAATGTTTACACACACTCGTTTGCACGCGGTTCCAGGAGCCCGCACCCTGCGCCCACCCAGGGTCCAACGGCAGCCGGGGGTGGGTCAGCTCCATGGCCCAGATGACAGCCGGGAGGGTCCGCGGCAGAAACCGCTTCCTGCTCTCGCCCCATGGGGAAGCCGGGGTGCGGCACTGCTGAGCTTTGAGAGTCACGCACCTCCCGCCAGACACATAGCCACCCGCCCCCCAGGCATCGGGCTTGAGCCAGGGGGTCCAGCCCCACAGCTGCCTGCAGCCTGCGGTGGGGGGGTGGGGGGGCCGCGTCCTCGGTGACCAGTGGCCTTGGCTCTGCAACCGGAGCCGCGGTGGGTAAATATAGCGCTGCCACTCACCGGCTGAGGGGCCCTCGCCGTCCGACATGGTGCGGGAGATGGGCAGGCAGCCGGCCACGGCCCGTGGGGACGCTCGGGGACCTCAGCGGCTGTCGCCCACCTGGTGGGGCTCCCGGCTGCGTCCAGTCCCCAGGCGGTGTCCCGCCCCGGCAGGCCCAGCCACCACCACCACCGCCCCCTCCCCCGCCCCATGCTGGGCCGGGCAGATAACGAGCTCCAGGGCCAGGAGCCTGCGGGATTGGTGGATAAATCTGGGCACTGCCCTCCCCTGCCCCCAGCCTCTCCGGCAGACTCAGAAGGTTGCTGGAGAGACCGCTGCACCCCTGGGCACTCGGTCAGGCTGCGAGACCCCTCTCTGTCAGCCTAGGACCCCAGAATGCCTGCAAGCTCTCTCCTGGGGACTGGTCCCACCCGCCCAGCGAGGGGCACTTCGGGTCCTTAGAGAAGGATGAGAGTGAGTGATGCCACCCAGAGATGCCACACTCGTCCCCTCTCTCAGCTCTCCCGGGCAGCCACTCCTATTGCCTCCAGGTCACAGAGGGCATGACCCATCCAAGGCCCCTCGGCAGGTTAGGGGTGTGACCGGAGCTGGGCTCTGGAGCCGGCTAGCTCCAAGGTGGCCAGAAGGTGTGTCCCTTGCCTTTGCCTGGGAGATGAGAGCCGTGGACAGCAGGGGCCCTACTGTTCTAACTGCTCCACGTGTGCTGGGGGATGGAAAAGGACCCCCAAGGGCAGCCATGTGACTGTCCGACACAGAGGGGGTGCTCAGGAAATATTGGTTGAATGAACAAACCTCAGCAAGCCCTGAGTATGCACTTGCTCTGTGCTTGCCTTAAGAGCCAACCCACTTCTGCTCCTGGGTCCCCCACAAGGACCAGAGACCAGGACAGTGAGGCAGATGGAAGGCTTTGGGCTGAGTTCCCAGGGCTGGGTGCCTGTGGCTGCCTACCCCCATCCCCGACCCTGGCCCGAGGTCAGCACAGAGGGAGTGCAGTGACTGAAAGGGAAGGCTGGTATCAACTCCAGTCAGAGAAATACTGGAGGGCTTCCTGGAAGAGCTGGCATTTGAGTTCCATCTTTGACGGATAAGAAAGTATTTTTTCAGGGGATGAGAGGACATTTCAGGAAGAGAGACCAGTAGGTGTGAAAGTAAGAGGCAGGAAAGCTCAACTGGAGGGTGACAGGGGTCCCTGAAGGTGTAGTGACCCCTAGGAGAGAAGAAGTTTGATCCGGGTGGAAGTGGGGGATCCGGGGCTGGGGAAGCTAGGGGAGGCTTCTTGGAGGAGGGGGCAGATGTCGGTGCCTCAGAAAATGGGGGGCAGGGGTGGAATGGCATTCCAGGTCATCTAGCAGCTCTTCCATTGGCAGTGAGACCTTTCCCAGCCTGGAGACCGAGGAGGTGGGGTGGGGTGTGAAGGCAGGAGGGGCCCCTTTCCAGAGATGGGGGTGGAGTGGGGGGCTGTAGAGTCACATCAGCTGTCAGAGTGAACAGCAAAGAAATTCACTCCCTGGGAGGTGGCTCTAGGCCTCTCGGCCTTTGCCTGTACTATTCTCTTGCTCAGGAATTTTCTGTCTTCTTCTCCAGTCTCCTCCTCTGGGAAGCCCTGTCTGATTGCCCCTAAAGGCTGGTCAGGGGCCCCTGCATTCTGCTCTGCAAACTCTGACCTCACTGTGGTCACTGCCTGGTCCTGCCTGTTTCTACCTCTTGGTTGGCTCTTGCGCCTCTGAAAGGTAATGAGCTCACTGTCACTGGAGGTATGTAAGCAGGGCTAGACAGCCACTGGCTGGGGACACAGTGGAGAGTTCAAGCATCAGGTAGACTTGGATTAAATGTCTCTGGAGTCCCTCTAGGGTAACTTGTCCTGGTCTCCCTGGACCCCTGCCTGTTTTAGCCCTGAAAGTCCTCATGCATCCTGCAAAATTTCTATCGCAGGCAAACCAGGGCTGTTGGTCATCCTGGGTCCCTCCTAAGCAAGATTTTTCTTTAAATGAAAACAAAAAATAGACAAGACAATATGTCTCTGAAGCCCTAACCCTGCCCCCAACCTCCTCCTTCCTTCACACCAGCTAGATGTGATTCTAAGACTGGGATTCTGGAGGGGAAAGAGGACACCCAGCTGCCCTGTGCCTTGGGAGGGAATGCAGGGAAGAAAGGAGGCAGGTCAGCAAGGACAGGAAGCTCCCCTGGGCCCCCCCACCTGCAGGGCCGGGGGGAGTCTCACCTGCTGCGTCTGGAGGACTGACAAGATACTGCAGCAGTCTGTCTCCCCAGGGAGGGGCTGGGACCGGCTGGGACCATGTGCCCAGGCCTCCACCCTGCTTTCCCCTGGAGCTGCAGCGGGAGGACTCGAGTGGGTTCAGACCGGCCTCGCTGTGTGGCCTTGGGCCAGTCGTGATCCCTCTCTGTGCCTCCAATGCCTCATCGGTGGAGCATTTACGAGCATCTCCTGTACCCAGCCCTGGGCCAGGCTTGGGGGCAGGGACCCCACAGAGTCCCTGCCATCAGACACACCCAGTCCCGGGGAGGAGGGGGTGTCTGCAGGCTGGGCTGATGGCTCCTTTGTGTGTGTTCTGCAGTGCGTGCTCAGGGCCCCCCGAGACTGCCAGAGGCCAGGCCACGTGCCACAGGCACGCCCAGCACTGGACGAACCGCGGGGCCACAGAAAGAGCCCCACCAAGGCCCCTGGCATCCTAAGCAGAGGCCTCGCCTTGCCCACTGCCAAGGGGCCGCAGGACTGGGGCTGGGGGAGTGTGACGTCAGAGGGGCTGGGGTCCCATGCCAGCTCCCCCCGCCCTCCTTGGTGACTGGGACGAGCTGAGCCCCGCCTCGGTTGCTCACCTGGAAGCGGGAGGGGCCTTCGGTGAGGACCAGCAGCAAGGTCGAGACGTCCTGGAGGACGCTCCACCTCCCCACTCTGCAGCCGTCTGTCTGTCTGTCTGCTCCTGAGTCCCACCCAAACCAGCCGCCCAGGGTCCACCCGGCTGGAGCCGGCTCCCTGCGCGCAGGCCACTTCCTCTTCCTGTCCTGGCCCCAAGTCCCTTCCTGTTTTCTTTAGTGTGGGAATGTGTCCTGGGGAAAAAACAACTTGATTGCTCCGCTCCGATCCGAGGTCACTGCAGCAGCCAGGGGCCCGCCACGTGCGTGTCTGCAAGCATGTGTGCGGCAGTGGTGTGGTGCACACCTGTGTGCATGGAGCGTGTGTGTGTACATTCCCGCATGTGCAGAGGCAGGTCCACGTGTGCACGCGTGTGTACGTTGTGTACTCTTGCACCTCCACCCTCTGTCTGCTCGGTCATCGGCGTCCCTGTCGTCGGACAGCAACCAGGCTGGCGCGGTCTTGGCTCATGAATGTCTGATGCCACTTCAGTCACCCGCGGGCACTCGTGCGGGGGCCTGAGTGGGACGGGGCACAGCCTCCTGGGGGGCTCACGGGCACGTTGGGGGCAGTGGGGCAAGGGCGGGGTCAGGGAGGAGCCGGCAGACACCTGGACGGGGAGCTGACGCCTGGGCAGGAAGAGGGTCAGCTTCAGGGTGGAGGTCAGCCCTGGCCCAGAGCTTGGGGCACCCGGGGAACGGACGAGGCGGGAGACGGGCGAGGGGGCGGGCGGGCTGCCCCTGTGGCCTTGGCAGTCGGCCGGAGTGGAGGTGCTGGAAGGGTTGCAGGGGTAGCCCTGAGCTGGGGTCCTCCCGAGGCCTCCCCGACACTGTGTGGTCTCAGGGGGAATCTGCGCTCCCCTTCCCCGGGGGGGGGGTGACCACCAGCCTCGCAGTGACCTTGCCTGGGGACCGTGAGCTCTGCCCCTCCCCACACCCCCGCACCTGCTCCCCCTCTAGCCCCCCGAGTTCCCACTGTTCAGTGACCAGCACTGGTGCTGGGAGTGAGGGGACCTGGGATGGTGGGAGGGTCAGGGCTGGCCTGATCAGAGGCGGGAGGGCATCGGAGAGTGGTGGGGTCAAGGTGGAGGTCCAGCTTCCCGTGGGCCCTGGCTGGGTCTCGGAGGTCCCGGCACCTCCCCACTGCTGGAGACCTGTCTCCCTGGGCCTTGGGGCCCCCTGTAAATAGAGGCAGGAAGTTTCCAAACAAGGAGCCTCACCTGGGGCGTTGGTGACCATGATCTGAAGAAGGACAGAGGATGTGCCCCCGCCCGGCCCCGTGCGCGGCCCTGGGCAGGCCACCTAACCTGTGGGGCTCAGGATAGGGTGTGCAATGCCTAGTAAGCACCAAACACCCGCGGGCCTTGTAATACTTCCCGGGTCTGCCCACTGCCTTAGCTTAAAACAGAGCTCCTCACAGCTCAGGTCACAGCAGACGCACCCAAATGCATGTAGCCCGAGACATGCAGACGTGGACGCTGAGACCCACACACTCAGCCTCACCTGTGAGAGACAGAGATACACAGAGATGGGGAGACCCCACACAGAGACACATGAGAGACACCAAGTGAAACTGTTAGTCGCTCAGTCTGTCCGACTCTTTGTGACCCCATGGACTGTAGTCTGCCAGGCTCCTCTGTCCAAGGAATTCTCCAGGCAAGAATACTGGAGTGGGTTGCCATTCCCTTCTCCCGGGGATCTTCCTGACCCAGGGATGGAGCTCGGGTCTCTTGCACTGCAGGCAGATTCTTTACCATCTGAGCCACCAGGGAAGCCCATGAATGGACATATATGCATGCAGCTCACACACATACACACACACACACACACACACACACACACACACACACACACACACACTCCAGTGTGGTCCTGGGAGATGGTTTCCCACATCCAAGGCCCCCTTAAGTTGACGACTGCCTGGGTGGCCTTGGGCGAGCCTCCTGTTTCCAGGCTCCTGGCCAGGAAAGAAGCCTGAGGGACCCGTGAGCTGCTCTGGGGGTCCCCAGGGTGTGAGGGCGTGTGTGGGTTCCCTGGGGCAATCCCCATTCCCCTGGGTGGGAGCCAAGGAGCTGCCATCACTTGGCGGGGGGCTGGGGGCACAAGGGGCTGGTGGGGAGGCGCTGGCCTCCTCCTCAGGCTGTTGGGCTCACAGCAGGGCTGAGGCCCCCCAGGAACAGTGAGGCCCCACCACTGGGACCTTGTCTGTAGAAAGGGGCCCAGGGTCACAGTCCAGCTGGGCCTGGGGCTGGCCAAGCAGCAGGGGCTCGATGGGTGAGCCGACCCCATCATCCCAGACTCCTCCTCAGCCAGGATCCCGGGGCCGCCCGGAGGCCCTGCCCCTGGGCTGGGGGAGGCAGGAGACAGCCCCTGATGTATCGCCGCCCTTGCCCTCCCCCAATCCTGGACCAGCAGAGCTGAGCCCAAGGACAGGGAGTGGGGAGAGGAGACGAGCCTTTGTCCCTGCCCGCCTGACATTGACTCTGGGGCCCTCCACACCCCACCTGGGAGGCCGGGCTTCTGAATGAAAGGCTCTGGACCCCCCATGTCCCCACCTCCTGCCCAGCCTCTCCACCCTGAGGCCCATGGAGCCTCCTCCCAGGCAGGCCTGGGACCCGGGCATGGCAGGTGGGGGCTGCTCACCCCCCGAGCCAGCCAAGAGCGGGAGACTCAGGCCTCCACTGGTCCCTGTCCTCCACAGAGACCCTCAGGGCCCCCACTCTGGGGGGTGACCACTCTGCCTGACTGGCTGGGTCCAGCTCCCCAGCTGAGGCTGCCTAAGGTGGGCAAGACCAGGAAGGTAACCATGATTTCCTCCGGGGAGAAGGAAGTGAGGGAGAGCCATGTTCTGGGAGAAGTGAGTGTTTTTAAAGCCCCAGACCATTCATCCCCACCGTTTCCCTGATTCGGAGAAATGACTGTCCTGGGTAAGTCTCCCGTCGCCTGCCAGAAATACCCCCAGTGTCTGCCCTTCCCCGGCCAGACTTATTTTTGGACATTCAGCCAGAGATGTCCGGGACTGTCTGGAGCCCAGGGTAAGGTCTGGGCAGACGTGTGTTTAGGGGGTTGAGACCCTCCTTGGGGTCACACACTGGTCAGGAAGCTCCCTGAAGACGCCCCCTGGATTCTCCCCTCGGAGGAGAGCAAGCATCTGGGCAGCAGGGGTGCGACACAGGACCAAGGCCCGGCTTGAGTCCCCTCTGGCGCCTGCCCTGAGGTCACCCGCAGGCGGCCAGCCCCTCTAGTGATTGCTCATGCTGTTTGTGGGGTCCCCCTGGCTGGACCTCCCTGACCCTGGACCAGGGTAGAGGACAGCAGGCTTGGCCTGCTTGGCCCAGACCACCAGGAACTCCACCCAGGGTCTTCCCGGCGGGGCAGCTGGCTGTGGGCCTCTGCTCACTCACGTGGGCTGCCGCGGAGGCCCGCACAGCAACTCCACGCCAGCACACGTCCTGGCGCCCGGAGCACAGACACAGGACACCAGCCGCCGGCCACGGTTGGGCTGGGCCATACCGGCAGACTAGGCCCCTGAGGCCTGGCCAGAGACACCCGGGCGTCCCCCACAAGTCTCCGGACCCGCAGGGCAGGGCAGGGCACGGGGAGATGACCTCCAGGGAGCTTAATATGCAGTCGAGGTGTTGCAGCAGCTCAGCACTGGGGAATCGGGGGCGCTCCTGAGTGTGCCGGCGGGAAGCGTCCTGAGGGTGAGCGTGGAGACCCATCTCACCTTGTCCAGGCTGACAGAGAGGCCAGGAGTCGGGAAAGGACCGTCGCTGCCCGCCGTCCTGCGGGAGGGAACGGCAGGGCAGGGAGGGGACCAGAGCCGCCTGGTGCGGCGGCTGCAAACAGCCTGACCCCGGACTCAGCTTCAGGCGTTTCTCCACCCACGGGCCCTTTCTGGGTGAGTCCAGACGGCCCAGTTCGTCCCACCGCGGGCCTGCCAGCATCGCCCCCGCCAGACCCAGGCCCCCCCACCGGGGAGGGGGAGGGAGGCACGGAGCGATCGCCGCAGCCCCGCGCGTGGCAGCGCCCCGGCCGCCCCGCTCCAGCCTGTCTCAGTGGCCCCGGCTCTGAAATGGGGACCGCGATGCCCGCCTCCCCACCGCCATCCCAGGGTCACGGGAGGCCCCAGACCACCCGCGTCTGACCGCGGGGGGGCGGCCAGCGTCGCACCCTCTCGCCCTGACCCCTCGTCCGGGAGGCTGGGCTTGCTGGCGTCGCCTCGAGTCCCTCGCCCTCCGGACCTCCGGACCCTCGGAGCGGCAGGGAGGCGAAGTCCACAAGGCTGGGGGCCGGACGCGGATCCGAGCGCTGCGCCGGGGCGCCACCATGCGTCCCTTCTCGGAACTGCACCGCCCGGCCTCCTCCCCTCTCTGGAGGGAACAGCCGTCAAGATGCCGCGGCGGGTGGGTGCGCAGCCATTGCCCACGGTGGAAGACTCTGTGCTGGGCACCATCCACGGAGGACGCTCTTAACTCTCCCACAAACCTTAGAATGTGGGTACTGTTATCTGTCCGCCCTTACAACGGGGAGGCTGGGGGCCAAGCCCCACAACCAGTGACAGATGGGGTAGCATTTGAAACCAGGAGTCGGGCTGCAGGACCTTGGTCTTAATCCTGTCCATCTTGCCTGGGCCCCAGGGGCTGGTACCAGCCCTGCGCACCCTGGGGACTCCTGTGAAGTGAAAGTCACTTTGTGTCCGACTCTTGGTGACCCCACAGGCTATACAGTCCATGGGATTCTCCATGCCAGGATACTGGAGTGGGTAGCCTTTCCCTTCTCCAGAGGATCTTCCCAACCCAAGGATCGAACCCAGGTCTCCCGCATTGCAGGTGGATTCTTTACCAGCTGAGCCACCAGGGAAGCTTGGATCTATGATGGGGGGGCCTTAAAAAGAAAAGTTTCTGGTCCCCACCCCATGGCTGGCCCAGCTGGTACAGCCATCTCAGAAGCACAGAGGCTCTGGCCTTGCTCCTGACCTCCCCGCTCCCACCCAAGGCAGGTAGATGTAAATAGACAGGGTGGTGTGTAGCTTGATAAGGGCTGAGAGCTCAAGGTCTGGCAGGCGGCTGGGAGAACATAGGGCCCTCACTCAGCAAGGAATCTGCAGCCACAGCCGTACACGGAGGTCCAATGCCCTGCCCAGAGGCCCAGGTGCAGCCCCTCTTACTGTAGGTTCCCGTGTCCAGTGGCCCTATTCCAGTGCAGAGCACCCATCTGTGCCGGGCATGTCACTTCCTCCCCTGAGCCTCAGTTTTCTCATCTGATAAATGGGAAGATCCCTGGGAGCTGTCATTTGAGACTGCAGCAAGGGCTGAGGAGCAGATGTATAGCAAGGACACCCTAAATCCACGCCCTCCTGGGTGTATTGGCGGGGGGGAATCTGTCTGGGACACGTACCCCAGGCAGGGGGCCCAGGACAGTTTCTTTCTTTCTTTCTTTTTTAATTAGTTAACTTATTTCTGGTGTCTCTGTTTGTGCTGGTTCTCCGTTGCTGTGTGTGGGCTTTTTCTAGTTGAAGAGAGTGGGGACTGCTCTCTAGAGGCAGTACACAGGCTTCTCACTGCGGTGGCTTCTGTTGTTGCAAAGCACAGGCTCTAGATGACAGGCTCAGTAGTTGTGGCTCACGGGCTTAGCTGCTCTGCGGCATGGTCCGCGAATCATCCCGGACCAGGGATCGGACCTGTGTCCCCTGCACTGGCAGGCGCATTCTTACCCACTGTACCACCAGGGAAGTCCGGGGGCAGTTTCTTTTTCCTAGACAAACTCCCAAGTGCTGAAGGATACACTGGGGGTGGCCCTTTCCTTGGACAGACCCAGAGGACGTGGTGGGGCCAGGTTTTCCTGCCCCTTGGCCACCCCTTGGCCCTGAGCAGGAAGGAGAAATTTCCTTACCTGCCCACCGCCGGGAGGGTTGCAGTCTCACCGCCTGGGCCCCAGAGGGGCAGTCCTGTGCCAACAGATGCAGAGGGTGCAATGGGCATTCGTGCTCAGCTCCACCAGGCTGCCCCCAAGAGAGGTCCTGGGGGCTCCGGCCTCTCGGAGGCCCTCTGGGGTGTCCGTGGCCTTGTTGGCAGTAGACTAGACCACAAAGGCCCCGGGGCCCCCGAGCCCCTCAATTCAAGCTCCCAACACTGCCCACAGTCCCAGCCTCACCCCAGGAGCACAGTCTTCCACACGAGGGAATGGGCTTCTACTAACACTACCCGGGAACTTGGGCAGTCTTCTCCTGATGTGGCATCGTCTGGGCATCCCCGGGGGCAGCTTCCAGAACTACGTCAGCCTTCAGGGAGATTGGTCTCAACATGGCCCTGATTTTACAGATGAGCAAACGGAGGCCAGAGCGCCCTGGCCAAGTCTGGCCATTCATTGGTGCAGTCAACACATATTTATTTATTGAGCATCGACTGTGCCAGGCCCTGGGTGGGCACAGGGGGCTCAGAAATGAATCACACGCAGGCCCTGCCCTCGAGGCACTCGGAGCCTGGCAGGGCAGTCAGTCACGTCAAAGGACACTCACGATACAGTGTGGTCAGTGTGGTGTTAGAGGTAGCACAGGTGATGGGGGCGGGGGAGCACGGAGGAGGGGCCCCTGGCCCAGCCGGGGGATGGCAGGAGGGCTTCCTGGAAGAGGTGACACCTGAAGAGGGCTTTAGGGAGTGAGCAAGAGTTAGGGTGTCTGGCAGAGGGAGTGGTCTGTGCAAAGAGGCAGTGGGGGGGAGAGACAACAGCACATCTGGGTGACACCTGGGGGTTAGGCAGGGGCTGGTGGGCGGGGGGCGGGGTTAGCGGGGAGGGGGAGCTCAGAGGGGGTGAAGCAGGCAGTGGAGGGCCGAGGGCCCGCTGGGAGCCAGCGTGGAGGGTGCTCCCTGGGGTGGGGGCGGGGGAGCAGACTGCCCAGGGCCCTGGCCAAGGAGTGTGGTCCCGCCTGGGCCCCTCAGCAGGGTGGGGGCGGGGGCGCCGGCTGCCAGCCCCGGGGCTGCAGCGTGCAGATCACAGGGTCCAGCGGCTTGAGCGTGGCCTGCTCCTGCAGCCCGAATCGCTGCCCGGGCACCAGCCGGAACTCCAGCCTCTGCAGCAGCTTGGCCATGACCACCTTCACCTCCATCTGTGCGTGCAGCGGGCGGGGAGGGTGAGTCAGCGGCGAGGATGCGGGACATGAGGCGCCATGGCTGCCTGGGCCCCCAGCCCCAGGGACCCTGGAGCAGGGGGGCTCTGAAGTGCTTCCCGGACTGGACGCCACCCCACGGTCCCCCCGGGCCGAAACCCCACGGCTGGCCTCCTACCTGAGCAAACTGCTGCCCGATGCAGGAGCGGGGTCCCAGGGAGAAGGGGAAGTAGGTGAACTTGGGCCTGCAAACGGGAGGGAGGCGTCAGGAGGCGACAGCCGTGACAAGGCCACCCCTGTGATGACGGCTTCAGGCCGGGGCTGCTTTTGACCAAGCTAACGACATCACCGGCTGACTCCGCTGAGCTCTGGGTCAGTGTTTTCTTGTTTCATCCTCCACGGAGCCTTCCGGAAGGGGCTGTGATTGGTCCCATTTCACAGATGGAGGCACTGAGGCTCAGAGAGGCAAAGCCACTCCCCCAAGGTCCTACGTCACTCGGTCCACTTACTCAGCCGGTCACACGTCCAGCTCCGGGCAGTCCCGGTCTGGACTCATAGACCCCATCAGAGCTGTGGTACTTAAAAGCGGTCACTCTAGAGGGAGCTGTCAGTATTCCCATTTCTCAGATAGGATCATCTGGCCTGGGGAAGGCTCGGCCACTTGCCCAAGTCACAGGGCTCTGCAGTATAAGAGACTGGTTATAAGCACACACTTTAAAACCAGTCTGAGTCCTTGCTGGCTGTGCCTCCCTGGGCAAGTTTCCTAACCTCTCTGAGCTGGGATCTCCTCCCTGTAAGTGGGGGCAGAGTGGGGATCCCAGTTCCCTCACAGTGGTCAGGGGTCACGGCAGCTCAGACCAGAGGCCGCTGGGGCCGTCCTCCCGCCAGGCCTCCACTCACTGACAGCTTGAAGACAGACTTACTTGGGTGCTTTGGGGCCGAAGCGATCCGGGTTGAAAGTCAGAGGGTCCTCAAAGTACGTGTCCATCCGCCCCATGACATAGGTGCTGAACTGCCGGGCAGAGGATCCGCTTGTCTCTGGGTCCAAGGCTAGGTCCCCTCGCACCTCCCCCACCTGCTGCAGTCACCCAGTGGGAAGACTCGGAGCAGAGTACCCCGTCCTCAAATCCCCACCACCCCGCCCATCTCCCCACCCCCCCACCTCCCCACCCGCCCATCTGGACCAGGGTAGGATTCCACTGGCCCCTGAAAAGTGTCTAAGAGGGAGAAAGAGGGCAACCCAATGTGTCGTCCACCGGCTGGGCACGCTACATCATCCCATGCTTGGCTTTACCCTGGGGTGGGGGGGGGAGCCACAATTATCCCTATTTTACAGATGAGGAAACTGAGGCTCAGAGGTTCATGACATGCCTGAAGTCACCTGGCAAGTAAGTGGCCAAAACGAGATGCAAGCTCAGGTCTGTGACAAGGCCATCCTTCTCTCGATTCCTGAGAGCTGTTATTATTCAAAGTTTGTTTTCAGTACAAGACTTGCTTCAGTGGAGTGGGGGTAGGGGAGCCACTGACCCCCCAGTGGTCTTTCGCCTTCACACCCGGCACCTCCTGACTGGGGCTGATGCGCTGTGCCCCAGCCACGGGCCCTGGGTGCTGGCCTCTGCGCAGAGTGTCTCTCCAAGTCTTCGCTGCTCCTTCTCTGTGTGGGGCCCAGGGCTCCCAAGGCTGGAGTGGGAGCGTAAGACGGGGAGGGGTGTGGGGGCAGCAAACGGTGCCTACTACATGCCAGGGGGTTTTGCCAGACACAGGATGTACATTATCCTGTTGACTCGGGTACTGGCATCCCCAGCTTGCCAGGATGGTACTGAGGCCCGGAAGCCCAGGGTCTCGCCTGAGATGGCTCAGAGAGCAGGGAGCAGGCCTGGTGTTGGAGCCTGGCTCTGCCCACTCAAGGTCATGGGGTTCAGGTTGGACTTGGGGGTTGAGAGCCAGCCGCGGGGCCTCGCCCTGCCAGATGTAAGGGCATTCTAAAGAGACAGTCATTGCAGTAGCTGGTAGTTATTTTTAAAAGCGCAGATAAACAGGATAAAGAAGCACGCATGGATGAAGCTTTGGTGTGTGCTGGGGTGAGTGTGGCCGGGCCCTGGGGCAGGGGGAGCTGCTCAAAAGGTGGGACGCATCATTCTTCTTTGTGAAAATAAAACTGGGTCCTATTTGGGCTGAATTGTGTGCCCCTAAAATTCATATGCTGAAGATAACTTCAGAATGTGACTGTATTTAGAGATAGGCTCTTTAAAAAGGTAATTAAGTGAAAATGAGGTCACTGGGACCCTTAATCCAATATGGTGCTTCCCAGGTAAAGAGCCTGCTTGCCAATGCAGGAGACCTAAGAGACTCGGGCTCAATCCCAGGGTCGGGAAGATCCCCTGGAGGAGGAAATGGCAACCCACTCCAGTATTCTTGCCTGGAGAATCCCATGGACAGAGGGGTCTGGCGGGCTATGATCCATGGGGTCACAAAGGGTCAGAGACAACTGAAACGGCTTAGCACAGCACACAGCAATCCAGAATGACTGATGTCATGTTCCAGGGAAGTGAAAATGGACGGCCTACAGCCACACGTGGAAATCTGCACAATCTTAATAGACGTTGTGCTGAGTTGCAAAGCAAGTCCTAGAGCATATTATTGTGTGGGTACACACACACACACAAAGGTGAGCGGGTGGCAAGCATAGAATTCGGGACAGTGACAGCTTCTGGGGGGAACCAGGAGCCGTGTGTACACAGCTGGTTACATTCTAGTTTTTTGGGGGGAGGGGTAGTGAGTTTATGGAGGTCATTGTGCATGAATGGAGCCCAAATGAATGAATGAGGAAACAGGCAGAGAAACAAAATCAAAGGAAAACAGGGGGAGAAAGTCAGCCTTAGTGGGAAGGGAGCAGGAGCTGTGGACAGAAAAGGAACTGGGGCAAATTTGAGCCAACTCAGAAACTGGGCACTTCCCCGTATCTGCCCCTTGCTAGCTGTGTGATCTCAGGAAAGTAACCTAACCTTTCTGAGCCTCAGTGGCCTCAGCTGTAAATGAGGCCTCTCCGTTTTAAGAGCATCCACTGTAATCTCATGATGGACAGTGTGGCGGGGAGAGAAAGCACATCACAGGGTTACGGTCAGACTCAAGTGGCCAGGGTGGCCAGGGAGGAGCCCCTGACCTCAGAGGACAGCCCCCAGCCGGCCGCTCGGGGGTGGGCAGGCAGGGCCCCCACGCACCAGGAGCGGCGTGTTACCGGGGACTCGGACCCCATCAATCAAGGTCTCCTCCTCCAGCAGACGGAAGGTGCCCCATGCCGGCGGGTACAGCCTCAGCGACTCTTTGAGGACCTGCAGACACCACACGGGCAGATAATGAGAGACGGATGTCAGGAGACCCCACGGAAGGTGCCAGAAGCATGTCCCAGACCCTTCTCTGCTCCCATTCAAGGCACTGCGTGTGTGCCCACAGCCAGACTGGGTCCCGAGCCCCTGCAAGTTTAGCTTCATCTGCATGTCCAACCCCTCATGTGACAGAAGGGGAAACTGAGGCCCAGGGAAGGGGTTGAGCAAAGCCACCGCGCCAGGAGCCAGACCTCCCTCTAAACCGGGGCCCCTACCATTCCGAGGACCCAGGGCAGCTGGAGGAAGGCCTCCCCCTGTGCTGTGTCGGGGACTCTTTGGGCTGAGACTGGCCCCCGGGTGGTAAGTCTGAGACTTTTGGAACCCAGGCTCCTTGGGAAGCCCAAACACAGCACCTTTGACTAATGGGCTGATTTCCATATTGGAATCACCTGGGAAGCCTTAGCCACGCCCCCAGCAGCTTAATATCCTTGGTCTGGAGCAGCCTGGACACAGGGAGGTCTTTAATCTCCCAGGGGACTCTCACGTGCCAGGACACTGGAGAATCCCTCTCCTACAGGGTCCAGGGAGGCAGCAGGCCTGGTCAGCCAACCACCCACCTCTGCCCAGAAGCTTCTCTCCCACCCCCACACCTGAGACAGGTACTGCAGTCTCCCCAGGTCCTCGCAGTCAAGGTGCCTCTTGGACCCAATGACCTCGTCCACCTCGGCTTGCAGCCTGTCGGTCAGACAAAGACAAGTTCGTCTCCAAGGGGAGAGGTCCCCACCTGAGTGTTAAGAGGGGGCATGGCAGGAAGCGTGACGAGAGAGGCCTGGGGCCCCCCTCCGCTGCACACACTGCCCCCCGGGCCCTGTTCTTGAAGGAACCGCCGCGTCCAAACCCAGATGCCCAAGCAGTTGGGAACTACGTTTCCAGCCCTCAAAACATTCACCCATCATTGTGTGCTGCTTGGAATCGGCTGCAGGAGGTAAACCACCTCAGAACAGGGTCTTTGCACAAAGATGCCTATTGCATAAATGGAGATTAAATTCCATATCTTTGTTTGGGAGACTTAATATTATGTTGACGCCCATTCTCTCAGGATTATAAATTCTCTATAATGAGAATTATTCTCAGAATCCCATTCTCTCAAATATATAAATTTGATACCATCCTTATGAAATGCAAGTTGAATTTTCTTTAGACCTTGAAAAAAGAAAAAGAGCACCAAGAGGCCTGTTTTAGCTAGGCTCAAAGCAGCTGGAAACAGCAGAGCGAATGATGCCGGTACCAGCCTTAGGATGCACACTGTAGACCCTGTTATACAGAGTGAAGTAAGTCAGGAGGAGAAAAACAACTATCATATATTAGCGCATACACATGGAATCTAGAAAGATGGCACTGATGAACCTGTATGCGGGGCAGCAATAGAGATGCAGACACAGAACAGACTCGTGGACACAGTGAGGGAAGGAGAGGGTGGGACAAATAGAGCAGCATTGAAACATACACGTTATCGTATGTAAAACAGAGAGCCAGTGGGGATTTGCTATATGATGCAGGGAGCTCAAACCCTAGAGGGGGTGGGACGGGGTGGGAGGTGGGAGAGAGGGTCAGGAAGGAAGGGACGTATGTATGCCTCTGACTGATGCATGTTGATGCATGGCAGAAACGTACACAATACTGTAAAGCAATCATCCTCCAATTAAAAATAAATACATTTTAAACAATAATATGTAGCAGCGCAAGTGGACCTGGACCAGTTCCTACCCATGCCGGAGGCAGAAAATAACAAGGGTTGTGAGGATGCGGAGAAACTGGAACCCCTGTGCACTGTTGATGAGAATGTAAAATCGTGCAGCTGCTGTGGAAAATGGTACGGAGGCTGCTCAAAAAACTAAACACAGAATTACCATGGGTGGTAATCCCACTTCTTGGTGCTTGATGCTTGAGACCCAAAACAACTGAAACTCGGGTCTCAAATAGGTATTTGCACACCAATGCTTGTAGCAACACTATTCACAGTAACCCAAAGCTGGAAGCAACCCAAGTGTCCACTGATGGATGAATGGATAGACAAGAGGTGGTCCGTCCATACGATGGAGTATTGCTCAGACATAAAAGGGAAGGGCATCCCACTGCATGCTGCCACATGGCTGAACCTTGAGGACGTTATGCTGAGTGAAAGAAGCCAAGCAAAAAGGACAAATACTATATGATTCCACTTGTAGGAGGTACCTGGAGGAGTCATATTTACAGAGACAGGAAATAGAATGGTGGTGGCCAGGGGCTGGAGGAAGGGAAGCAGTGAGTGGGGAATTAGTCCTTACTGGGGACGGTTTCTGTTTGGGATGCTGGAACGTTCTGGGGATAGATGGTGGGGATGGCTGCCTAACTGTGAATGTATTCAATGCCATTGGACTGCAGACTTGAAAATAGTTTAAATGGTAAACTTTATTATATATATGATATAATATATATGACACATATACACAAACACACACACACACACATAGCCACAATATTTAAAAAAGAATGAGGGGGAGGGCGGTTTGGGGGAGAATGGATACATGTATATGTATGACCGAGCACCTTCACTGTTCACCTCAAACTCCCACATTGTTAATCAGCTATAGCCCAATACAAAATAAAAAGTTTAAGGAAAAAAGAATGAATGGACTTGGGAAGAGGTTGCAGAAATGTGGGGCAATCTGATAATACACATGGCGAAATTCAGGAATTAACTCTGAACTGTCATTGGGTGGATGAGGGCACCACAAGTGGATTTATTGTTGTTAATTTTTGCCCATGCTGTGCGGCATGTGGGATTTCAGTTTCCCAACCAGGGATCGACCCCACACCCCCTGCACTGGAGTGTGGAGTCTTAACCACTGGACTGCTAGGGAAGTCCCTGGATTTATTGTAATAATTAAACTTTTCTGTTTATACCAAATTTTTAATAAATACTATTATGTATCTTCATTTTATTTATTTTTATAATTATATTTTTATTACGTATTTTTAAACACCAATAGGCTACAGTTGACCCTTGCACAACACACGAGTTGGGGCACTGACCCTCCGCAGAGTCAAAAATCCGAGTATGAGTTTGGACCATCAGCCCTCCGTGTCCGTGGTTCCACGTCTCTGGACTCAACCCACCGGGGACCACGTGGGGCTGTAACCAGTACTGAGTGGAAGAAATCCACGTGTAGGGGGGCCCCACAGTTCAAACCTTGTTGTCCAAGGGTCCACTGTGTTATTTTCTATTCCCAGGCAATCGTTCAGTCTGCCCTTTCTGCTGGGGATGACAACCGTTGCCCTAATGGGCCCTTCCCCTCGTCCCCAGAGCTCCCAGCCCCCAGCCTGTCCTTGGGGTTTGGCTCAGCCGTCTGGGCCCCAGTCCTTGAGGGACTCCGTCTGTATTTAAGGAAACCAAGGGCCCCGCTCAAATGCCACCTCCCCAGGGAGGCCTGCCTTTGTCTCCCTCAGCACTTTGCTTGGAATTCAGTTCAGTCCTCAGTGCCAGCCCCTGGCCAGGCCCTGCACACATCTTGGGAGGGAAAGAGCCAAGGCCCTGTCCTCCTGGAGCTTCCGGTTTCACGACTGAAATAGACTCAAAGCAGATGGTCCTGGGAGAAGGTGAATGTGTGAGCTGGGGGCAGGCTAGGAGGGGAAACAGAGTGGCTGCTTTTGGGGTCAGAAAGGTTTTGGGAGGGGGGAAGGGGGCGGGAGGGGAGGGGGAGCGGAGGGGAAGGAGAGGGGGAGGGGAGGGGAGGGGAGGGGAGGGGTTCTCTAGGAGAAAAGCATGAAGAGGAGCTTCTAGAAGTAAGAACAGCATGTGCAAAGACCCTGGGGTGAAGGGGAGCAGGGCTCACTGAAGCAGGGCCAGGGGGCTCAGCCGGGGGAGGTAGGAGCAGGGGGTCCTCTGGGAGCCAGAGGTCAAACAGCCCCCTTCACCAACCTCAGGGCCCCCCACCTCCCCTCCCCATACCTCGCCAAGATCTCGGGCTGGCGCGACAGCTCCATCACCGTGAATGCCAGGTGATTGGCAGAAGTCTCGTGACCTGCGGGAAGGAAGAGAGTGGCAGCCCCATGTGGCCTGCCGGGCTGCAGCTGGTCCAGCCCACCGGGCCTCTGAGCCCCTGAGCCCCTAGAGGCAGGTCAAGGCCTCACCGCTCCCCTTGGCTGAGCCAGACTTACAGATACGGAGGAGACAGCTGGCCACCTCCACACCTGGTGCCACCCCGTGCGGTCAAAGGACCAGCCTTTGCCCCCTGCATCCAGGGATCACACCCTGGGAGACCTTTCCTCCAACCCTCCTTGGGCCTCACTTGGCCTGGAGGGATATTTGTCCCCATTTTGCAGAAGAGCAAGATGAGGCTGAGAGGAATATGTCTCTCTTGGGTCACACAGCAGGAGGGGCAGAGCTGGGACTCAAGTAAAGCAAGGTTTTCAGGGCCAAGGCCCGTGACCTGCCTAAGCTGTGGGCACCAGCTCCTGAGGTCTAGAGAGGGTACATCTCCTGTCTGGGCACCACGGAGAGCTTCTAACTGGGACAATCCCTGAGGGCTTCTCTGAGGAGGAGACGCCTGCGGGATCGCTGAAGGGTGAGGAGGAGTTTTCCAGGTGAAGGACAATGCTCAAGAAGTATTTGATGAGCCAACGAATCAACATGCTTAGCCCGTCTTCTGGTGCTAGTCTACCAAAGGCCTCGCCACAAACTCTGAGTAAGGCAGAGCCTTGCATTCACGTGGCCAAGCTCTCCTGAGCCCCAAAAGGCAGCTTCACGAAACTTCGCAATTGCCAGCTCCTTAACTCGGTGGGTTAAGGAGTTAACCAGGTGGCTGATGCGAGCAACCGACTCATTGGGAAAGCCCCTGATGCTGGGAAAGATCAAGGGCAGGAGAAGAAGGGGACGACAGAGGATGAGATGGTTGGATGGCATCACCGATTCAGTGGACCTGAACTTGGGCAAACTCCAGGAGATGGTGAGGAAAGCCTGCCGGGCCACGGTCCACGGGGTCACAAAAAGCGGGACATGACTTAGCGACTGAACGACGACAACAACCAGGTTGTGGGGCTACCAAGAGAGCCTCCTGGGCCTCCCCGAGAAGCAAGAAAGGGCGTCTGCTCCCCTCACCCCAGCCCACCCCAGAGTGGACCTCTGCTCAGTCTAAGACCACCTCCGAGTCAGGCAGTCCACGGTCCCCACCATTCCTGCAAAGCTTGGAACCCTTGGTGGCCGCTGAAGCTACAGACCAGCGATGAAGAAGGTGACGAAGTTGTCCAGCAGGATCTCATCGTCCTGGGCCCCCTCTTCAGCTGAAAGACAAGGCGCATGTCAGGGCGCCGGGAGCCTGGTCCGCTCTCCCCTGTGATGGGTCACCCTGGCGGGGGAGGGGCACCCCCGCCGCGCCCCCCTCCCGGGGCCCGGCGGAGCCCCCGCACCTTTGAGGATCTGCGTGAGGATGTCGGCCGGCACGTCCTCCCCCCTCTGCAGGGCCTCGCGGCGCCGCTGGACCCACTCCTTGCCGACCTGGCGCAGGAAGCGGACGCTCTCCCGGGTCTCACGAAGCTGCTTCCACTTCCCCGGCATAAACTGCAGGAAAGTTCCCGCTCCGTCAGCGCGCCTCCCCCCCGTCCCCCGACTCCCCCGGCCCCCCAGCTCCAAAACGACGTCAGAAATCCACAGCAGGCTAGGAAGCCAGAAGAACCTGGGAACATTCTAGAAAAGATCAAGTAGCCAGGAGATTTCATCAAGACGGTGGGCTAAGCCCAAGCACTGTCTTCCCCTTCCTGCTCTGAATCCCTAGAAATGTTGGGAAAGATGCCTTAAAATATCCACAGACCACTGGGGACACAGACATAGAAAACAGGCTTATGGACAGATGGGGAGTTGGGGGTGGGGGGCAGTGGTGCTGGGAGTGGGGTGGGGGGAGGAAGAAGATGATGGGATGTATGGAGAGAGTAATCTGGAAACATACATTGTCATATGTAAAATAGATAGCCAATGGGAATTTGCTGCATGACCCAGGGAACGCAAAGCAGGGATCGGAAACAACCTCCAGGGGTGGGAAGGGGAGGGAGGTGGGAGGGAGTTTCAAGAGGGAGGAGACGTGTGTATACCTATGGCTGATTCATGTTGATGTTTGGCAGAAACCTACACAATACTGTAAAGCAATTGTCCTTTAATTAAAAATAAATTAATTATTTTTTTAAAAAATCCATGGAGCCCTGGAAAATAGGAAAGGATTCTTGGGGGAAACTTCCCTGGTGATCCAGTGATTAAGACTCCATGCTTCGTCCACTGCAGGGGGTGCAGGCTCAATCTCTGGTCAGGAAACTATTAATAAGATCCCATATGTCGAGGGTGATATAGCCAAAAATAAATTTCATATATATATATTATATATATGTATATATTTTAAGGATTTCTGAAGGATGGATACAGTTAGGATTGCACTGAAGGCAGAAAGTGGACAGAAGCCAGAGGGAAGTGGAGTGGAATTAACTGCTGAACAGATGCAGTGACATCAGGGGATTCTAAGCACAGAGTCTGAAGTCCCAGGGAACAGGAGGGCATCTGTCTGGGAATCAGCTCAAGTACTGTAGCTGAGCGCGACCCTATGGGGTCTTCCCAGAGCAGAGCCCCACCCCTCCTGCCCCCTGCCATCCTCCACCTGCCTCTTGTCTATAGGAAGACCTTAGCCTCCAAGGTCTTCCCCAAGTTCCAATGGGTAAATTTAATCAGAGAAGTGAGAAAATGCAGAAAGAAAGGAAAACAGCCAAGGAAGACAAAATAAAAATAGTTTAGCCATTAAATAAAGTCAAGGACATTTAGTTCCTCCTCAAGGGCTATAAATAACATTCAGAGCCTTATCTTTTGAGTTGTTTTGCAGATACTTCCTCCAGTGGAGGAAGTTAACAGTATGCTACCCATAAGCACGTAGACCCCAGACCAGACAGAACCAGAAGTTTGATAATGTTGCTTCCTGATTACCTCACCACCAGCCAATCAGAAGAATATCCATGAACAGATTTCACATCCCACAACTCCTCTCCCTCACTCTGTCTTTTAAAACCTTTCCCTGAAAACCTTAGGGGAGTTCAGGCTTTTTAAGCACTAGCTGCGCTCCTTGCTTGGTATCCTGCAATAAATACTGCACTTTCCTTTACCACAACCCAATATCAATAAAATGGGCTTTACTGTGCGCAGGCAAGCAGACCCAAATTTGGTTCAGTAATAGTACCACCTTTCCCCCTTCTTCTTCCTTCATGCCTGGAACAAGGAGGTGATAGCTGGAGCTGCAGCAGCCATCTTATAACAATGAGGTGGTGTGCTAAAGACAGCAGAACAGAAAGACAGCAAAATACAGGAACATCTGACATTGTGGAGTCATCATTGCCATCCTGGGTTTCCTGCTTCAGGATCATTTTACATAAGAGAAAGATTTACTCCTAATTTTCTTAAACCACTTTGATTTTCCACCTCTATTTTAGGAGATGTATGCAAATCCTGACTGATTCGGAAGTCACTTCAGACATATCAGAACTCAAAACCCATTCTGGAAAAAAAAAATCACTGGAGGAGGTGCTCCAGCAAATGAGGACAGACAAGCCATGATGGCTGGTACCTTCGCCAGAGTGTTCCGGGATGCGCTGATGCCCTCCAGGATCAGTTTCACTTTCCGGGACAGAGGCTTCTGGGCACCCAGAAGCATGCTGGTCTCCATCCCAAAAGCTGCCTGGGGGAGACAGAAGGGTGAGGTCACACGTAGGGGATGGGAGGATTGAAGACCCAGGGCAAGCACTGCGTGCATTCTGTCATTGACTCCTTACAACAACCTATGACAACCCCGACCCTGCGGGATGTGATAGGATTAAGTGGCACATAATAGCCACTCAACGAACCTAGGCTTCTTTCCTTGACAAGATGCGTTTCCCCTGAAATGCAGCCTTCCTTGAGTGTTTTATTCTAAACCCAGCCTCCCAGTGAATTTTTGAATGGTGACAACTCCTCACTCTCTATGCCGCACTCCACGTTTTACCTGGGTTTGAAGTTATCTGGGCCCTTGCTGAGATGGCCGACGGGGGTGGTGGGGCTGGGGGGGATGAAAAGCCAAGCCATACTCCATGGCAGGAGGGGGACTGGGGGAAGAGGGTTGCCAAGGGGGAGGTAGGCTTGGGCTGAGAGTCAGGCAGATTTGAGATCCAGTCCTGGTCCTGCCACTGACCAGCCAAGAGCCAGTCCCTGCATTTCTTCGGGTCCATTTCTAGAGAATGAGTTAGTAGCTCCAATTTCACAACAGGTTGTTTTGAATGTTCAAGAAAATAAAGGAGATGACCCTCCCAGCCCAGAGAAGGGGTGGCTGATGCGTGGAGGAGCAGGAGGGAGGGGAGGGAAGCAAGGAAGGGAAAAGGGAGGGAAGAAGAGCCCATTGGCATGTGGCCCGCCCCACCCCCACCCCGCCATCCTCCCATCACCTTGGCCAGGATGTCCATGGTGGCACAGGTCAGCATGTCCTGCATGGACACGGGGGTCTGACCATCTGCTTGGGCTTCCAGGATCTCCACCAGCTGTTCCGCTTTCTCATTGAACGTTCCCATCAAGCCAACCAAGGAGCTGGGGAAACAGCACAGGCATCAGTAGCCACTGGGGCCAGTCCAGACCTGCGGACATCCTTAGTCCCCTCTCTGGAGGGAGACAGTGTGTAGTGGTGATGGGGGCCTCCCCCACCTTTCTGGTCTCCCCACGAGTCCCAGCTCACAGGTTGGGGTTGCAATAATCAAACTAAGCCATGGGGTTCCCAATCCCCCGCCACTCAGGATGGCCCGTGTCCCTTTATGCTTCTTTTAATGATTCCACATGTACCCTTTCTGCCACTGGGCCCTTCAACTCTGACTCCAAGGAGACGTGGCAATGTAGAAACTGCAGAGGACAGTGGGAAGGAAGGGAAGAAAGGCTTCTGGGGCCTCCAAGAGTCCAGGAGGTTTCCCCTCTGACCTCTCTGCTCACACTGCCCACTCTCCTTACCCGCCCTACCCAGGCCACCATCCGCAGCCTTTAATCATCCCATTTCACTCTCTGTCCTCGAGCAATCAAGGTGCCCAACAGAAATGAGTCTTCAGACCCAGAACTCTCAACCCCCAGTGTCCCTGCCCCAGGATAGCTACCTGACTTGTCTGCCTGGCAAACAGTTTAGAAAGAGGTATGGGAAGATGTTCTCCAAACTCACAAAAGTGGTATCCCTGAGGGATTGGAAAGAGGGGAGATTGCTCCTTTGTATATTACACATTTCTGAATTTTTACAAAGAGAAAGTGCTGCTTTTGAAATTAAAAGTAATTTCTAATGTTAGCAATCTGGGTAGAGGGCATAAGAATGTTTTCTCTCCTATTCTTATTCTTGAAACTTATCTAGAAATTTGAAATTATTTCCAAATAAGAGGTTTTTAAAACCAGTAAAAAGAGAAAATTGTGGAAGAGAGGGGAAAAAAAGTGACTTTTTTAGTTGGGAAACACTATTCATTCTTCATTTCCAATCAGCCAGCTCTATTCTGGTTTCCAACTCTAGCACAGGTCCTGGCATCCTTGTGGTCACTACTGCCCCCGTCCCATGCTGGCTGCATATCTTATTCTCTGTGGTCCAGGACTTTACTGAAAGCACCACTCTGATCTCATCCTTGCCCACCTAAAATCCTCCGAAGCATCCTGCTGCTCTCAGGAGGGAGGGGAAATCCCTCACCTGGGCCCAGGAGGCTGTCTGCTCTTGCTCATTCCCACCTGCTGCACTGCTTTCCTATTACAATGGCCTTTCATCTCCTCCAAAGCACAGTGTGCCTTCCTGTCTCAGGGCCTTTGCACATGCTGTCCCTTCTGCCTGAGCTCTCTCCCCTCCCATCCTCAACCCCTACACTCCACTAGCACCTTAACATCTGGCTTCTCTCCAGATGGACACCCAAATGCCACATCCTCGGGAAAATGTCTCCTAAGCTGGATGGTGGGGGCGGTGGTTTAGTCACTCAGTCGTGTCCGACTCTTTGTGACCCCATGGGCTGTAGCCCCCCAGGCTCCTCTGTCCATAGGATTTCCCAGGCAAGAATACTGGAGTGGGCTACCATTCCCTTTTCCAGGGAGTCTTTTCAACCCAGGGATCGAATCCAGGTCTCCTGCATTGCAGGTGGATTCTTTACTGACTGAGCCATCAGGGAAGCCCTCAATATGTGCCCCCAAAGTAATCTTGATTTTTTTCTCACAACACTTACGTGGTTTGCAAGTATATATTAATCTGCAAGGTTCCTCGTAGTTGTCTTTTTCTTGAAAAAAAAAAGTCACATTCTAATTGACTCATTTGGGTCTCCTGGGATGGTTGTCACACCAGTATTGAACCCCTAACAGCTACTGCACGTACAAAATATCTGACTGGAATGTTAGCCGTCCAGTAAAGCCCCAACCCCTTGTTTATGATGGAATGACTGGGACCAAGGCCTTTCAGCAAAATTAATACCTGGAAAAGCAGAAACGGGCAGTTTACTCTCACAGTTTTATCAAAGGTATGTAATGGTATTCTCTGCGTACAATTGCTGGAGATGAAACTCCAGTGGTTCCTGCTTTTTACTCCCAGTAGTGAATCCAGATTCACCAAGGGTAACTGACACTTTCATAAACACAGGAATCACCCAACTTTTCTTTCATACAACTCTGTGAATTTTGCAGTTCCAATAAAATGTAACTTAGACAACTACTTTATTATGAAAATAAAAAATAAAAATAGTGGAGATGGTTGCACTACAACATGAATATACTTAATACCACTGAACCGTACATCTAAAAATGGACAAGATGGTACATGTGATGTTATGTGTATCTTACCACAATTTTAAACATTTTAAATAAAAATCTCTGTGAAAGCACTTAATAAAATGCAAAGTGCAGTTCAAAGGTGAGGTTCAGTGTGCTAGAGAGAGTCCACCAAGACAATGATGTCATGAGCACTGTAAGTGGTCATATGATTAGAGTCCCTGTCCTCCAATGACCTCAAAGCTTCCTGCGGGCAGGACTATGTCACCTTGGCTGGCCTTCATAACCCTGGTGCTCAGCACAGGCATCTGTTCAATAAATGCCTCCTCCTAAGTCTATTCCTTTTATCATTCCTGCCAATTTTCCAGTAAAGCCAGCACCATTCCATGCACTCATTCACTTTATGGACGTTCCTGGAGGGCTTGTGAAGGGCCAGGTGTCAGACTGGGTGCAAGGGTCCAGTGACAATGTGCGCCTTCTGCCTTTAAGGACCTGACATCTAGCGAGGGAGGCAGACTGAAAGAGAGGCATTGCCGCGGATGTGATAGGAGCCTGACGGAGACATGACCTCAGTCTTAGGAGGTCAGGAAACACTTCCCCAAAGCAGTGACATCTTAGCTGGGGATCAAAGGAGGCACAGGAATTCCTGGGGTGACAGAGAAGGCGGGGGGATGGCAGCAACAAAGGCAGAGATGCCAGGGAGAACCCAGCAGTTCCAGAAAGCTGGAGGAGAGAGGGTCCAAAGGTGGGCGGGGGTCTCGGGAGCAGATTGAGGGGGGTGAGGTCTGACCTTCATCTTTCAGATCATAAGGAGCCACTGAAGGCTTCAGGACAGGGGAGAGGTATGGTTAGATCTGAGTCAGCAGGATCTCCCCAGGGTGGTGAGGTGGATGCCTCGGAGGAGGGAGACAGGAGGCTGCGAAGCCAAGGAGGACGCTGTGATAAAACTCGAAGTGAAAAGGTTTATGTGGTCGTCGCACAGATTATATACTAAATAGTAACTTCATAGTGCAGAAGCTTGGAGGACACCCTCTTAAGCAAGGGAGCAGTTAACATCTTCAACAAAGGGACAAATCACTACAAGCTTCCCGATATGAAACCCTGAGGAGGACACATCACTCCTGGGCCATTCCTGCCAAAAAAGGCACAACCTGAGAGTTATGGAGCAAGAAATAGCAGACAAAGTTGAAGGAAGTTCTACAAAATTGACCAGTAATCTTAAGGTCAAGAAATTCAAAGAAAGACTAACAACTGTTCTAGAACAAAGGAGGCTAAAGAGATATGGTAACTAAACATAACACATGAACCTGGACTAGATCTTAGACAAGGAAAAATAGCTGTCATTACACAAATGACAAAATTTGAATATGGATTGCGGATTACTCAATACTCTGTAACAGCCTATATGGGAAAATAATCTAAAAAAGAGTGGATACGTGTATATGTATAACTGATCTACTTTGCCGTGCATCTGAAACTAACACAATGTCAATCAAATATATGCCAATAAAAGATTTTTAAAATAGAAAGTAAAAGTAAAAAGAAAAATTACCCTCAAATGAAAACAACAATGAATGAAGAAGTCCAGATGAGGAGAGATGAGATCTGAACCAGGGAAGCGGCTGGTGGGCAGGGACCCCCACACCTCCAGGCATTGAGGTCATTCAGCTCCTGATGCTCACAAACCACGTGGGGGCCTCTCGACTCCCTCCCGCCCCCACCAAGCCCAGGCCGGCCTGCCTGCCTTTCTGTCTCTCTATCAGTAATGCCGCATCCTTCTTCTCTCCCTTCAGCCCCAAGTGAGGCCCCTTCAAATGAAGACGCACCTTTTCCAAGCCCACCCAGGCTGGGAGCCCAGCACCACCTCTGAGCAACCAGCCATGACACCACTGGGGCCCATCTGCGGCTACACTCACCTCCGGCTGAAGGCCAGGTCCATGACCCTCCGCTGTTTGTGCCAGCGCTCATAGTCACATTCGGATACCAAGCCTTGGCCAAACAGCCTGCAAGAGAGACAGACGCTTGATGGGAGAAACGGGGTGAAGAAATGAGAACCGACCGCCTGACGGGGTCAGCTCACCTTTCATTCATGGTAATGAGAATGTGCTGGAGCCAGACAGTGGTGACAATCACGCACATGGAGAGTGTACCAAACCCAGTGTGGTTAAGAAGGTAGACTTCATGTGATGTGAATTTTACCATAACAAATTCATAAGAAACGGGGCGACCACGTGTCCCAACCTCATGACCCCCCACATTCCCACCCGCCACCTGGAGGGGACAGGAGGACAGGGAAGGTGCTGACGTCAAGAGCAGTGGCCACCACGGATGGCCCCTGTTGTGTGTCAGGTGGCCGGGGTATTGGGACTGAATGCCACATCCAACATTCTGGACCCCATGGGCCCTCCACTTGCAGCCAGAGGCTCTCGGAGACTCCCCCCCAGACGCCCCCTCAAATCCTACCTCTCACCAAACACAGTCTGGATCGCGTGGTACATCTTGGAGTCCTTGTTGTACTTGGTTGACATCAGGAACTTCTAAACACCCCCCCAAAAAAGCAACATGAGTTTGTGCCCCCGTGAGAGGCTGCAGAGGACTCAGCAGTTTTCTGGGCTCTTGTGAAACACACCTCCAAAAAGTCACCCTGAGCTGAGTGGGAACACCCGAATGTGTGATCCCACCTACTTCCTCTAGAAGTCCTGTCTTTCCGGGATGAGGAAAGTGGGGCACAGAGGGGTGAAGGGATTTTTTTTTCCTGTGGTCACACAGCTGGGGAATGATGTCAGGGAGGGGGCTTCCTCACTCCAATGCCCATGCTCAGAAGCCCACACCCAGGAGCTCAAACCACACCACCCTGCACAGTGGCTAAAACAAGAAAAGGCATGGGCTGCTCTGAAACCAGAATAGGGAAGGGGGAAAGCCTGGTGGGAGGGCTTCTAGGACACAGGAGAGGCTCTCAGCAAAGATTCGGTGTTTGTGCCAACCCAAACATGGAAGTCAAGGAAGGCTTCCTGGAAGAAGGGTCCACTTCCTCACCAAGAGCAGGATGGTAGCAACAGTAACGTTAGCAAACAGCTCTTGAGGCAGCACCGCCCAGGGTTTGACAGCTCAGGCTGTGGACTGCTGGCTTAAATTTGAATCTGGGCTCAAATATCGTTCCTCTACCGCTTGCTAACTCTATGACCCTAGGTGAATTACTCACCTCCTCTGCCCCTGTTTCCTTATTTTATAAGATGGGAATCAGGAGAGCGCCTGCCTGGCAGGGTTGCTGTGAGAGTGAATTAGTTCTACATGGAAAGCATGGAGAACCTGGCACATAGCGGGTGTTCCATAAGTGCCAGAACACAACAGCACCCTGCTGCTGTTCATTTAATGCCCAATCATCCCTCAGATGTGGGGGCATTCTATGCTCTTCTTACATCTAGATGAAAAACTGGCCCAAGCTCACAGACATGGTAATTTGTGGTCACAGACACAGGATTTGAATTCAGGCAATTTGACAAAGTCCAGCACTCTTTAAAGGAATAAAACTAACATGATTGGAAAAAAGAAAAACAACCTCTTGCTAGTCTGTTCAAGAAGATAAAACTGAAATTGCTATTCTCAGGAACAAAAGAGAACAATACCACAGAGCTACTATACATGATAAAGATAATAAATAAATATGGCAGACAACTTTATACCAGTAATTTCAACAATTTAGAAGAACTAGGCAAGTTCCTTGAAGGACACAAAACTCAAGAAAACGTAAAAAATCCGAATGGCCATATATCAATCTTAAAAATTGATTGTATAATTTAAAGAAAACAGAAAACGCTTCCCTTAAACAAAATGACAAGCCTAGATGGCTTCACTGGTAAGTTCTAGCAAACATTCAAGGAAGAAATAACACTACTCCTATATAAACTCTTTCAAAAAACAGGAGAGCAAACATTCCCCAACTCATCTTATGAGGCCTATCAACCTGATTCCAAAGTCAGGGATCAAGAAGAGAATAAATATAGAAACAAAAGTTCTTAACAAAAGATGTGTAAATTGTATCCATGTAACCAGGAACAAATTGTATCATGCCCAGGAATGCAAGGCTGGTTTAACTCTTGAATACTAGTCAATGTAATTCATCATACTAATATATATCTTTCAATTTCTTTTCTCATTGAACATCATGAAGGTCTTGTGTATGGTTTTTGGTAGCATGCTTTAAAAAGTCTTAAACTCTGTCTGAATTTGCAATGAGGTTTTTTTTTTTTTTAAATAAAAAATAAAATGACTTTTAACATTCTGTTAGAGACATCATGGTCATTCAGCTTGTCTCATGATCTAGACACAGAATTATATTTTATCCCTCTTAATCACCACAGCCACTCTCCAAGCAGCGTACCACACCCACAAGTCAGCTTGGTACCCGCTGGGAGACTAACAGCCCCATCATTTACTGAGCACTTGCTGTGTGCCAAGCATGGGCTGGACAGCTCACATACATCATTTCAGCTCCATTCTTACAACCGTCTGCAAGAGCGGCATCATCCCTGTTTGATAGAAAAGGAAACGATGGCCCAGAATGATTAAGTAAATTGTCCGAGGTTCCACAGCCAGTTGGCGGCAGAGCCGGGTCCTGCCAACTTCCAAGTAGACTATCTGATGGCCATTCTTAGTACCAACGAGGCAGACGTGGTCCTGCACATACTACAGGCCAACTAACGCTTCCTGTTTTTGTTTCCTCACTTCCAAGATGAGGACCAGAAAGAGTCCCTACCGATTAAGTGGGTTTATAATTGTAAAGTACACAGAAGTGCATGCTGAAGCAAATTTTGACCCTTTATTTATTCCTTTATTTGTCAAATAAATGGATCAACATTTCATTCTCATCAGAGCCTTAAAAGAGAGGGGTTATAGCCCCACCTTGCAGAGGAAGGAACTGCTAAGAGAGGTGGACTAACTAAACGTATGTGTACCAGTTCCCAACCCAGAAAAGTCTAACAACTCACTGTCCACATGAAACAGCTCTGCTTTTAGGAGCCCCCCTCCCACCTCTACCAACAACAGGTGGGTGGTTAGAAAGGAAGATGCTGTTCCCTTTGGGATCCTTGGGAAACCAGCCCAAATTCATGTGATTCTGGAACATTGCTCCCACAGTCCCTGGGGTAGCGTTTCATGCATCCAACCAGGGAAGGGGAAGGCTCTCCTTCGAAATCACGCTGCTTCCTACCTTGACCGACTCGGGGCTTGTGACGATGACCGAGGTTTTGTGGAAGACATTGACCCGCACGACGGGCCCATACTTCTTAGCCCTGGAATCCAAAGTGATGCGAAGGAGGCTGTCAGCTACCACAGGTGTGAATATCATCAGATCAAGTCAAGCTCAGCTGGGGAAACAGGGCGTCCCATCCCAGGCATGGGGGGCACTCAACAGGGGTCTGGAGCCTAGGTTCTGCCTTGGTGCCGACTCTGCTGAATTGCGTCCCCTCTGGCCTCTGTTTCCACATCCATGAAAACAGGGTTTCTACTCTTCTCCTTTGCCCCAAAAGGTTGTGCTGGTAATCAAGCAATATGATGGCTTTGAGAAATGTAAAATCCCACCCCAAACACCAATGACTATTACATAGTCGCATACCCACCCAATTTACAGATGAAGAAACTGAGGCTCAGAGAGCTTCTTATGGCTGGTCTAAAGCCAAGCAATTGGCTAAAGGCAGAACTTACCTTCTTTGTCTTCTTCTTCATTTTTTTGGCCATACCACATAGCATATGGATTTTAGTTCCCCAACTAGGGATTGAACCCATGCCCCCTTGGTTGGAAGCACAGAATCTTAACCACTGGACCACCAGCGAAGTCCTGAAGCTTGCCTTCCGAACCAGCCTTGTATGCCTCTCTACCTAGAAGAGGAACTGTGGGGGGTGAGAATGGCCTGGGCCGGGGAGGGGAGTGTGTGCTGGACTGGGGGTTTGGGGGAGCTGGCCCACGAGGGGTGGGGGCTGGGGTAGGAGCAACAAATACCAAGTTAGGACCCACCAATCCAAAAACACATCTTGGAGCACGCGGCCACAAACCTCATCCTTTTTCCAAAAGTAGGGGAGGTGTCCTAGAAGGAAACTAGAAGAAATGGGAAACATTAAGGTCTCTGGAAGTCACCTTCAAAGAGTGCTCCCTTCCCCACAGGACCTTGTGGAGGCGGTGTTATCAGACCCATTTCACAGATGCGAGGACTGAGGCACGGAGAGGTACAGCCCTGGCTCAGGGTCACCAGGCAGGATGCGAATCCCAGTCTGACTGGCTCCAGAAGTTTTCTTAGAAAGATGGAGAAGAATAAAACCATCTCCCTGGTGCAGCAGTTGGGGGCTGGCATGAGGAATAATACTTTGGCCACCTGATGCAAAGAGCCAACTCATTGGATAAGACCCTGATGCTGGGAAAGACTGAAGGTAAAAAGAGAAGGCAGCAGGGGATGAGATGGTTGGGTAGCATCACTGACTCAATGGACATGAATCTGAGCAAACTCTGGGAGATAGTGAAGGACAGAGAAGCCTGGCATGCTGTTGTCCACGGGGTCGCAAACAGTCGGACACGACTGAGCAAGTGAATCACGGTGGGAAATAACCTGAGACATCCACTGAGCATTTATTAAATGCCGGGCACCATGCTGAGCCTGACCCCATCTGAACTCCTCACACCTCCTAGAAGCAGGTCTATTACTGACCCAGTTAATAGGCAGGGCAACTGAACATGGGAAAAGGAAGTCACCTGGCCCCAGGTATGTGGCTGGTACCCGGGTGCCCCACAGCCCTTCTCACCAGGGCATATTTTGGGCATGCTAACTCAGCAGTGTGATAACCAGATTGTAAACAGGCCTGTTTGGTGTCGCTTTAGGCACATTTCAAGGTACCGGTGACTTCCTGTTTCCTGTTTAACTTTATTCCCGTCAAGCTCACTTACTATAGCTTCCAGAATGGGTGACGATAAAACTGCAATTGGGGTTTTCTGGGTCATGGAACTCACATTCTCCTGGTGGGGGAGACAGAATGAATAAACAAATAAGTACGTAAACAGGAAGTCAGCTGGGAGAAAAATCAGAGTTGGGGGAAATAAAGAGAGCTGGGGATGGAGGTAGAAGGGTTACTTCAAACAGGTGACATCACTTTAAGAAGGTGACATGTGAGCTGCAAGGAGTGAGGAACTCAGCCACACAGGTATCTGGGGGAAGAGCATGTCAGGCAAAGGGAATAGCAGGTGCAAAGGCCCTGAGGTAGCAGCATGCTTGGTGAGCACAAGGAACAGCGAGGAGGTAGTGTGGCTGCAGCAGAGTGCTTGAGGGAAAGTGGTACGCGATGGGCTCGCCAAGGATGGGGTTCAGATCATGTGCGGCCCTGTGGACTGTTATCCAAACTTTTGCTTTGACCTTGTTGAGGTGGAGGCCACGGGAGGGTTTTGAGCAGAACCAGAGACGGGATCCGGCTTGGGTTTTAAATGAACCGTCCTCACTGCTACAAGGCGGAGAGTAAACAGGGCAGGCAGAGGTGGACGCAGGGGCAGCAGTGAGGGGCTGTAAGTGGAGATGAGACGTCAGACGCTGAATGCATGAAGGTGTGTGGAGCCAAGGGGACCTGCTGATGGACTGGACATGGGGCATGAGAGAGGGGTCAGGGATGACCCTGGGGCTTTTGCCCTGCGCCACTGGGAGGCTGGCTAGAGCTGCCATTCACCAAGGTGAGGAGGACTGGGGGGTGGGGCCTGCTGGTGGCAGCAAACACTGCATGCCTGCCCCCTGCCCTTGTCTTTGCAGGTGGGGGCTTCAGAAGGCCAGCATCCGAGACCCTACTCTGTGCTCTCTTGGCTCTGCCTGCGGGAGGGGCAGGCTGGAAACCCCAGCCCAACAGCCCCTAAACCAGCCCTCCATCAGTGACCCCCTCTCCCTCCACCTCCAGGCAGGGACCATCGGGTCCCAGAGTTCCCCAGGGGGGTTGCATCTCAGTTGCACCCAGAGGTAACTTGCTTTATTAGGCTTCTGACCTGACCTCAGAAAAGTTATGACCAACCTAGACAGCATATTAAAAAGCAGAAACGTTACTTTGCCGACAAAGGTCTGTCTAGTCAAGGCTATGGTTTTTCCAGTGGTCATGTATGGATGTGAAAGTTGGACTGTGAAGAAAGCTGATCACTGAAGAATTGATGCTTTTGAGCTGTGGTGTTGGAGAAGACTCTTGAGAGTCCCTTGGACTGCAAGGAGATCCAACCAGTCCATCCTAAAGGAGATCAGTCCTGGGTGTTCTGGGAAGGACTGATGTTGAAGCTGAAACTCCAGTACTTTGGCCACCTCATGCGAAGAGTTGACTCATTGGAAAAGACCCTGATGCTGGGAAAGACTGAGTGCAGGAGAAGAAGGGGACGACAGAGGATGAGATGGCTGGATGGCATCACCAACTCGATGGACACAGGTTTGGGTGGACTCCGGGAGATGGTGATGGACAGGGAGGCCTGGCATGCTGCGGTTCATGGGGTCGCAAAGAGTCGGACACGACTGAGTGACTGAACTGAACTGAACTGACCTTCTCTGTCCAACCCCACCAGGATCACCTTCCCCAAACTGCTTACATGTCAGTTCTCGTCTCAGGATGGGCATCTGGCAGCCAGCCTGAGACAAGCGGATGAGACTGGGAGCCAGCCTTGGAGCTGCTGGGTGTGCGCTGCCTGTCTCACGTGGAAGGGATGCAGGCAGGCAGTCCCCTGAGGCTGCAGTTGAGTGAAGGGCTCCTGGCTAGAGCTGTCAGTGTGAGTCCTCAGCAAAGAAGTGGGGCTTCCAGACAGGTAGACCACAAGCCGTGGGTGCAGAGAAGAGGCCCCAAGAGTGAGCCGCTGTTGGGGGGACAGGTAGGAAGGGGACAATGATCCAGGGAGACTGGGCAGGAGTTGCCAAGTGGGGAGGCCAGTGACAGAGAGGGGAAACCTGTGAAGACAAGATCCAAGAGGTAGGAAGGGACTGGCCCCGTCCCGGGCTGCTGAGGGGCCAGGCAAGATGGGCCCCGAGCACTGACCGAGCTGCCTAGCTCCACGGAGGTCACTGGGGCCTTGACCAGAACCCACTGGGTGGAGAGGTGGGGGTCAGAGCCCATGGGGTGGGGGATTCGAGAAGGGGAGGGGTGAACGGGGGACCCTAAACAGGCAGGCCTTGTTGGGGGTGTTGCTGCGGGGGTGCAAAGCCAGGATCTGGGGAGGGGGCGGCAGCTAGAGGGAATGAGGGGGAAGAAGTTTGTTTTATAGCCTATTATATAAAAATAGGAACGATGCAGAAGAGAAGGAAGAGGGATGAGAGATGAGAGGGGGGGCAATGCAGCGGTCGCTGAGCGGTGGAGGTGGAGGGCGCCCTTGGCCAGGAGCATCGGGGTCCCAGCGAAGGGGGTGCAGGGCAGGAGGCCGCTGTGATGGCAGAACCCTGGAAGGAAGTTTGGTCAGGCTGCTCATTTGCTCAAGAAACTAGGAGGCGAGAATAAAGGCTAAGTGTGTGTTGGCTGGAGGAGGGAGATGAGGGGCTGAGGACTCGGTGCGAGTGGCTGAGCGGAAGGGAGTTCAGCGGGCCGCCAAACCCACTCGAGGTGAGTGGCTTTGAACTTACACCATGCCACCTGCAGCAAGATGGACTGTGGACATCACACACGACTGGCTTCATTTCCAGAATAATCCAGCATCCCTGGACACTCCCCAAAGTGGCATGTTGGGGAGAATGTTTTCATCTTTGAGTCCCCCCAAACAGTGAGTGAGAACAGAGTCTAGACCCTCCTCACCTCCCCAGACCTGTCTGAGAGTCTCTATCCTAAGCAACAGGGTCCAGAGCCACCTGGGCGGGAAGATGAGCGACACCTCAAGAAGGTAAAAGGCATGGAGTGGCTTGGGGTGCCCACGGCCAGGCAAGGAAGGCGTCTAAGGCCCGTTCCTCCTTGTTCCTACAGGGGGCGCTGGGGAGGCGAAGACGGAGCGCTAAGACCGGGCGTTAGAAACAAGCAGGTGAGGAGGAAGGAAAGAGCGGCTGGGAGACGCCTGGCACGGGGACGGGCAGACAGAAGCCCACCTCTGTAGCAGAGGTGGGCACACACCTCTGTGTGCCTCTGGTAGCAGACGGCATATGGCAGAGCAGCCCAGAGAGGGAGGGAGGGGCGGGCAAAAAGGCACCCCCCACCCCCACCGCCTGGTGCCCAACAAGCCTAGTTTCTGATAATCCCGCGATGGGCACCGTGGGAATCTGAGGTTTCCAGTGGGCAGAGAAAAGTGTGGGACAGTTACTGAAGCAGAAGTTATCTGGAGGGCCCACTGTGAGGCCACCCAGAGGGGTGCAGGGAGCCCACGAAATGGTCCAGGGGTGGGCCACCCACTGGAAGTGAGGGTGAGGGGCCATGAATTTGCCTCCTGCCAGAGGGATGGGGGTGGGGTGAGTGCTCAGCTGGGCACCCCAAGTCCACTGGATGCACCCCCCAACAGAGCCAGCCATGGGTCTCCACCATTGCCGGGAACCCTCCAGCAACTGTCAGACCGCCCCCACGCCTGGCACCTTGGCAAGGAGGACAGGGCAGAGAGAACCAATGCTGCCCAGGAGTTTTGAAAAAAAAATTATTACAAAATAAAAACTGAGAGAGAGACTTTTCATTGTCAAGTTTACATTCATCCCACACTCGGGGGCTGGGGGGTGGGGAGGATGCAGGGCTGATAAGGAAGTTCAGAGCAGTGACAATACAGAAGCTACAGTGTCTCTGTGGGATCTGAACATGAGGTCTGTGTTTTCAGATGTCACATGGATTGTTGCAGTAGGATGTTGTTTGTAATGAGCGCACAGAAGTGGGGCAATCAGGGAGGGCATCGTGGAGGAGGGGGCATCCTGGTGACTCCTGCAGAATAAAGAGGATGAGGAGTCGGGCTGGGAGAACACAGCAGCTGCCTCTTGCAGGGAAGAGGGTTCCCTGCCTGCAAGCTGGCAGAGCCCCAAAGCACAAGGGGCGAATGCCACTACTGGAAACTCAATACACACAGATTTCTTGTCAACCGTGATGTTGCCAGTCATGGCTTAGGGACCCAAACTTTCAATGCCAAAGCATCTGATTTGTACTAAAAAGAAGTTCCAGAACTTTCCTTTAGTGCAGCTTTGTATTTGACCAGCAACCTATTTTTAATCCAAAACCTTTTGCACATGCACTGTTCAGTTGACCTCATTAGAATAAAGACCCCAACCCACATTATATTCAGCCTCCTCCCACTCCTCCACCCAGCCACCTGCATCCCTGTAGGTCACATGTCAATTCTGCAGTGTAAGATCTCAGGGAGAATCCAGGCATAAAGGGGAAAGAAACACGGACACATGTTACTACGTGGATGACCCTGGAAAACATTCTGCTAAGCTAAAGAAGCCAGACACAAAGGTCACATATTGTACGAGTTCATTTATATGAAATGTCCAAAACAGGCAAATCTATGGAGACAGAAGGCAAATTAGTGGTTGTCAGGGAGTTTGGGGGGATGAGGAGTGACAGCTAACGGGTATGGGGTTTCTTTCGGTGATGATGAAAATGTTCTGGAGCTAGCAGTGGTGGTTGCATAACTCTGTCACTATACTAAGAAGCACTGAATTGTACACTTTAAAGGGGTACATGTTACAGCATACCTAATTTTATTTTTTAAAATAGCAATTTCAAAAAATTGATGGGGGGAGAGTAGCAGAAAGGGGCTTGATTTAAGTTCTGTCTTCTCAAGACACAGACACTGGCCCAGGCCTGCAGTGTTTGAAGCACTTAGGTTTATAAGAAGGTCAAGCCAGGAGGAGGCCTATCTGAATGAGTGCAAAATTCACAGTTCCAAGCTGTTGATGGCTGATTTGAAAACCTGAAAGGGTGACAGTGTACCTAACCAAACTGGCAAGAGACTTTTACCATCCATCTTGAATCAGAGTTTATCCAGGGTCTACTGTGCATGGACCAGGTGCTACTGAGTGAGGTGTCAGGGACACAGCAGAGAACAAGACAGACACAGGCCCATGGGAGAGACAGACACTTAACAAGAGGTTGCCACCATTTGGGTGACTTTATAAAATGATCATAATGTATTTGGCTGTGGGAATAGGTAGGGCCTCCCTGAACAGTTGGCATTTAAGCCAAGCCTAGAAGGCTGGGGAAGAATTGTCTAGAAGGAGGGGAAAACACAGCTGTGAAGTAAGGGAAAAGGCTGGGAGAGGGCACCTGGGAGGACAGAGGCGCCAGGGAGAACAGCTGCCTCCCTGGGTCCGCAGTCACAGAGATCTTTCCTGAACCCCCCCAAACAGGGACTCAGGCTTCTCATGGCAGGGCATCCGCTTTGCACTGGAGGTGGGTGCCTTCCAGAATGTTGATGTCCAGAGGTTTTCCAAAGGGTGTTCTAATACCATGGTTTATTCATTCAGTCAACAAATATTTATTGAGCATCCACAAAGTGCCAGGCACTGGGGATACACATGTGAACACACAGGATCCCTGCCCTCCTGGGGCTCACATTCTAAAGGGGGAGACAGACAGTCAACAGGTGAATAGTCAACAGGTGAAAAGGAGGTAAGTTCGGGGTTGAGGGCCCCATTGAGTAGTCTGGAGCTAGGAGGTGGGCTTGGGGGAACAGGAGGACCCTGGAGGAGGGATGCAGCTGGGGTGGGTGGGTGCAGAAAGACTGGGGACAGCAGTGAGCAAGCAAGGGGAGAGAGCAGTGGAGAGCAGGTTCTGAGAGCTCAGCAGGGGCCTTGCTGGCCACAGAATGGACTTGATTTAGATTTAGTTCTAAAGTGATGGGAAGCTTCTGGAGCAAAGAAACAACCCGTTTGATTTAAGCTTCTGAAAGGTAAGCTTCTGGTGGGGAGTGGGGAGGGAACGTGAATGGGGGTGAGAGCCGAGGATGGAATGGAACTGCTAAGGAGAAGACAAAAAGGAGATACCAGGACAGAAATAGGGGAGACAAAAAAAAAAGGGGGGGTAATGTGACCAAAGTACAGTGTATCCCAATCCAGGTTGAGTGACCTCATCCAAGTCCCAAAGTTAAGAGGGCCCACTTTAAGAGCCAGGCTGACCTGGGTTTAAATCTAGGCTTACCAACTGTGTGACCTTGGGCAGGTGACTTTGCCTCTGCGCGCCTCAGTCTCCTCGTCTGAACGATGGGGTAACAATAGCGCCCACCTAACAGGGTTGTCGCTACCATCACGTTGTCGGGGCCCAGCAGAGCGCGGTGGGCGCCGAGCAGCTGCTGCGGCTGTGAGTAATTTGTTACTAAGAATAGTTAGCGCCCCTCTCCTGGCCGCCGTTTCCAAGCGGCCGCGCGCAGTGGCAAGGTTGGACCCCCATCCCGGATGCCAGCTTGGACGCGGTTCCCCGACCCCCCCATTCCAGCTCCCCATCCAGGCCCCCGCCCCCACACCCCCCGCTCACCTGGGCCGCGGCGGCCCGGGGATGTGCTCGTAGCGGCTGCGAGCGCGGTGCACGAAGGTGCAGCAGAGGCCGAAGACGACCAGGACGGCGCTGCCAAGCAGCATCAGCAGCCCGGGGCTCATGGCTCCCGGGCCGGCCTGGCCGGGGTCGGGGTCGGGGCCGGGCATGGAGGGGGCGGGAGGCCGCGAGCCGACTCAGCTGTCAGAGCCGCGCGCCGCCTCGGCCCCAGGCCCGGCGCGACCCAGCACCGCCCCCGTCCGCTCGGCTCCGCCCCCGCCAGCTCCGACCCCTCCCAGGGCGTTTGGTCCCCGCCAACCACGTCTCCGCCTCCGGTTCCAGCTCTGGGGGCCGGCCCCAGATTTGCCCCGCCCACCCTTAAGCTCCGCCCCAACAGCAACACTACCCCGCCCAGTTCCTAGGCCACGCCCAGAGCACGTGGTCTTCACCAATCACAACTGAGCTTCTGGCCCAGACCCCCTCAGCTCCGCCCTCTCCCCGCCTCCCAAGGCTCCGCCCACACCCCTCAAGCTCCACCCCAACAGCAGCTCCGCCCAGAACGCGTTGTCCCTGGCAACCTTAATTCCTCCTCTCCCGCTGCCCTGGCGGCGGCGCTAAATCCTGCTGGCTTGTCCGCCCTCCTTGGCGAATAATGGCCTTCTTCCGCGCGCAGTCCCAGGCCCCTTCTTTTCTCCCTAAATCTTCCTGGAAACCCCATCCCAGCCTCCAAATTTCTATATTATGCCGATTGTTCCCAGACCTCTCTCTGGAAGCCCCAACCTCCAAAACGGGTGTCCCCTTCACGGGGCAGGTGAAGAGGACCCTGGGCACACAGGGAGGCCTGTGTCTGCGAGTGAAGAGCACACGGCTGGACCAGAGGCTGCCACCCAGACCAAGGGGAAGCCCCAGTGGGGGACCGCGGGTGCAATGTCCCAGGCCTTGATCCAGGTTCGAAGGAGCTAGAGTTGGAGTGGTTGAAAATCTTCGTGCGGAAAGTCTCGGTCAAGCGGGAGAACGGAAAGTGTGCCCAGGGTGGCCAAAGGGTATCTTTGAACTAATAACCAAGACCTCCTTCCCTTTTATAACCTGTTTCTTCTTACCGATCCAGGTATGACAAGAAGAGCCCAGCTCTTCCATCTGGGGCTTTTTAGCTCCCGATTTTTATACTTAGGAGCGACCCAGGATGAAAGAAATAGATGGAAAGGGCCAGGTGTGCCTCCCCACCCCGCCAACCCCCTGCCCCCGCCCCCGTTCTCTTCCAGATAAAGATCTTCCAGTCCGGGGAGGAGGCGTCCAGAGAGTTTAGATGTTGCTGGGTTTCTGAGAAAAGGGCATTCCCCCCCCGACTCGTGTGCCAGATTTGGGAAAAATAGAGAAAGCCTGTATACCTCCTTCCCAGGTACAGCCGGGGACAGTCCCCCCCATGGGCATGATTCATGTGAATTGTGAACATGGGTGTGTTCAAGGTGTGTGGGATACAGGGTGCCAGAGACAGTCAAGGTTTAAGAGCTGGGTCAGGCATAGAGGAGAGCCCCACCCCCACTGCAAGTTGGACGTCTATCCCAGCTCAGAGACCACACCAGCCTCTCCCTAGGGCTGGGAGATGCCGGCGTGTGGTGGTGAGAAGCAGCCACAGGCACGCACTGGCCGGTCCTGTGGGGCAGGGGAAAGGCAGGCAGGGAGCGCAGACAGACCCTTCTGGATTGCGAAACTTCCAAGGGTCAGGGCCATCTGAAGGTAGGACACCAAAGGATTGTTCCTTGAGGGCAGTGTGTGTGCTCAGTTGTGTGTGACCCTTTTCAACTCCCTGGACTATAGTCCACCAGACTTCCCTGTCCATGGAATTTTCCAGACAAGAATATTGGAGCAGGTCGCCATTTCCTTCTCCAAGGGATCTTCGAAACCCAGGGATTGAACCCATGTCTCTCTCATCTCCTGCAGTGGCAGGCAGATTCTTTACCACTAGCGCCACCTGGGAAGCCAGGGTCAGATCTTAACCTGCTCTGGCCACAGTGCAGGGCGGCCATGGAACAGCCTCAGGGTACCTTTGTGAGTGCGAGCCTGTCCAACTAAGGAAGGAAGAGAAGTGGGTGCATCGGCCAACACCAGTGACCTCTGGCTCTGTCCCTTCACCATCTCCTCTGATCCTCCCAGCTCTCCTGGGAGCAGTAGAGAGTGCTGGGACCAAACACTGAGACTCCGGTGGGAGGCCCTTTGCCTGGGAGTCCCCAGCAGAGGGCACTGCCTGGAAGCACGCCGCCAACCACCTGGCCCTTCTCTGGGAAGGTCTGGACAAATGCTATCCGCTGTGGTCGACACTGGCCATGTGGCTTCCATACCGGAAGTGGTTTCCCAGCAGGAATCACTGAGGGAGGTGCAGGCAGAAGAAATGGCTCTGAAGTGGCTGCTTCCACTTGAGTGGTCTGGCAGGGCACAGATCCAGTGGTAGCCCAGGGAACAAGAATTGGCTCAAAGTTCACTTCCTCTCTGAACTGGGACCCAGTTACACAGCCACCCTGGAGATTATCTGGTTAGGAATGGCTGACCGTGAGAGAAATGTACAACCTAAAAGCTGGGAGTTATGTTTTATTTGGGGACATTCAGTTCAGTTCAGTTCAGTCGCTCAGTCGTGTCCGACTCTTTGCGACCCCATGAATCGCAGCAAGCCAGTCCTCCCTGTCCATCACAAACTCCCAGAGTTTGCTCAGACTCATGCCCATCGAGTCGGTGATGCCATCCAGCCATCTCATCCTCTGTCGATCCCTTCTCTTCCTGCCCCCAATCCCTCCCAGCATCAGGGTCTTTTCCAATGAGTCAACTCTTCGCATGAGGTGGCCAAATTATTGGAGTTTCAGCTTTAGCATCAGTCCTTCCAATGAACACCCAGGACTGATCTCCTTTAGGATGGACTGGCTGGATCTCCTTGCAGTCCAAGGGACTCTCAAGAGTCTTCTCCAACACCACAGTTCAAAAGCATCAATTTTTCGGCGCTCAGCTTTCTTCACAGTCCAACTTTCACATCCATACATGACCACTGGAAAAACCACAGCCTTGACCAGACAGACCTTTGTTGGCAAAGTAATGTCTCTGCTTTTTAATATGCTATCTAGGTTGGTCATAACTTTCCTTCCAAGGAGTAAGCATCTTTTAATTTCATGGCTGCAGTCACCATCTGCAGTGATTTTGGAGCCCAAAAAAATAAAGTCTGACACTGTTTCCACTGTCTCCCCATCTATTTCCCATGAAGTGATGGGACCAGATGCCATGATCTTAGTTTTCTGAATGTTAAGCTTTAAGCCAACTTTTTCACTCTCCTCTTTCACTTTCATCAAGAGGCTTTTTAGTTCCTCTTCACTTTCTGCCATAAGGGTGGTATCATCTGCCTATCTGAGGTTATTGATATTTCTCCCAGCAATCTTGATTCCAGCTTGTGCTTCTTCCAGCCCAGCGTTTCTCATGATGTACTCTGCATGTAAGTTAAATAAGCAGGGTGACAATATGCAGCCTTGACGTACTCCTTTTCCTATTTGGAACCAGTCTGTTGTTCCATGTCCAGTTCTAACTGTTGCTTCCTGACCTGCATACAGGTTTCTCAAGAGGCAGGTCAGGTGATCTGGTATTCCCATCTCCTTCAGAATTTTCCACAGTTTATTGTGATCCACACAGTCGAAGGCTTTGGCATAGTCAATAAAGCAGAAATAGATGTTTTTCTGGAACTCTCTTGCTTTTTCGATGATCCAGCGGATATTGGCAATTTGATCTCTGGTTCCTCTGCCTTCTAAAACCAGCTTGAACATCTGGAAGTTCTCGGTTCACGTATTGCTGAAGCCTGGCTTGGAGAATTTTGAGCATTACCTTACTAGCATGTGAGATGAGTGCAACTGGGGACATTACTGAGGACTAAAGCCTGAGATAACCTCTCAGATGGCCCTGAGGAACTGTTCCAAAGAAGTAAGGGATGAGAAACATGTATTCCCTGGTGGCTCAGATGGTAAAGAATCTGCCTGCAGTGTGGGAGACCCAGGTTCAATCCCTGGGTTGGGAAGATCCCCTGGAGGAGGGCATGGCGACCCACTCCAGTATTCTTGCCTGGAGAATCCTCATGAACAGAGGAGCCTGGTGGGCTACAGTCCATGGGGTCACAAAGAGTCAGACATGACTGAGTGACTAAGCACTACTACTATATATAAATATATAATGTCTCCTGCATTGGCAGGCAGGTTCTTTAACACTAGCACCACCTGGGGAACCCCGTAAATATAGAGGTGAACTTGATCCCTGGGTCAAGATGATCCTCTACAGAAGGAAATGGCTACCCACTGCAGTATTCTTGCCTGGGAAATCCCATGGACAGAGGAGCCTGGCGGCCTACAGTCCACAAGGTCACAGGAGTTGGACATGACTTGGCAAAAACCATCACTACCATCATATGTTAATATACACATGAGTTTTTGCTTAAAATAAAAAAACATGTAGTCGAACATTAAAAGGTGACTGCTAATCATGAAAAACAGACATCTCAAGTTAATGATTTTAGTGCTGGACACACAAGAGGCTGGGCTCACTGAAATTATTCCTCAGATAGGCATCTTCAGCAGCCTTGCCCATGAACTTGGGCAAACTCTAGGAGATAGTGAGGGACAGGGATCCTGGCAGGCTGCAGCCCATGGGATTGCAAAGAGTCGAACACAACTTAGCGAATGAACGACAACAAACGTATCTTAACTATCTAAGGCCAGTGTCCAGTTTTTCTCCAGCTTGAAAATCCCTCATGGCACACCGCAGAGGGTGGCTGCAGTGGCTGATGGCTTGATGGAGGGTAACATTCCTTGTTTACCTGGAATGGCAGGCAACATTTTTTCCTTCCAAGTGTCAGGGGTACCACATGGAGTAAATGTGAGGATTAAGTGATCCTGCACCCCTGAGGCGAGTTTTCAGCAGGGCACGAGCGGACAGATGCTCCCACAGGAAGATGTGGGTTCTGCATGTGAGCTGAAGGGGCTCGTCTTTCCCCCATGTTAAGGATTTGCCGCTGGATCATTCTCACGCTGGTCTCTCCACGTGGCATGCCCCTCCCCGCCCTGTCTTGTGCAGCTGACAAGTAGTAGGTATGAACACCACCAACCTACTACTGAGCTTTCCATCGAGAAAGCAACATGGAACAGCCTGGGCGTGTTTGTGAAGATTATCTCATTTTTTTCTTCCAACAATCCTGCTGATTACTTCTGCTTTCCAGTGAGATTCAGAGAGGCTAAGTGACCTTCCCAAGGTCACACAGTCAAGGCTGGAACCCTGCTCTCTAGCATCTCAGGCGTCATCTCCAAGCCAAACATTTGCAAGGTGGAAACACAGGAATGCCTCGCAGAGCTGGAAATTGCCCCGTTATCTGGGTGGCCTTCAGCCACTGACTCTAGCTGTCCGGCACCCGGGGCCAGTGGGCACGTCCTGTCATCAGAGGAGAAAGGTGGTCACCAGGGCCCTGCCCGGAGGGGGCTCGCCAGAGGGATGCTGGTAAACAGGAAATGAATGAGGCCAACCAGGAACCTGGGGTGTTGTTACCTTAGGCTGACACCCAGGATGCAGTCTTCGGCTCTGGGCCACACCTGGGACATTCCGAGGGCTCCAGGCTGAGCTCTGTGACGCTGGGCGGAGGCAGGCCCTCTCTGGGCAGGTTCTGAGAGACCACTCTAGCTGCTGACTGGAGCCCAGCTTAGAGGGAATGAGGGAAGAGGCCTCTAGGGAGCAGGGGGAGCGTTGGCCCAGACCCGCCTCCGTCTCCAGAGACCTTGGAAGACTTGGAGGTTAGGAGCCAAGTCCCTGGGGGACAGGGTCACTTGTGATTGCTCCCTTCACTTGCTGAGGCTGGCGGCAGGATGAGAGGAGCACTGGACGGGGAATCCGCACCCAACTCTGCCGCTGCCCGGGGCTGTGTCCCCAGCTACGCATGACAGGGCCCAAGGTGGGGGGGGGTGGGGTTATAAAGCCTGGTTTCTAATATTGGCTGTGTGACATTGGGCAAGTAACTCAGGCCCCGGGGCCTCAGCTTTCACATCTGTAAAATGGGTGGGAAGGTGACCACAGCACCCACCTCCTAGAGTTAATAAGAGGATTAAAGAGTGACTAATATGTAAAACCTTTAACAGCATCTGGCACAGTAAGTGTTCAGCCAATGTCAGCTACTCGTCCTTGTTAATACTAATGAAACAGCAGTGAGTCTGTGAGCCTCCTCCTCAGGAGTCAGGCTTCAGCCTCAGCCTCATTCAGAGCCTGAGGTGGTGATGGGTCTTCAGGTTGGGGAGGAGGAGCACTCTGCCTGGAGGACTTGCGGCCAAGGCCAGCACTGCCCAGAGGAGCGATGGGGCCTGAGACCTCCCTCGCTTACCTCCACAAACAGCAGCGTCACTCAGGGCCTAGCAGGGGGCTGGACCACTCCACCTCACCACATGGGGGAGGTGCCAGGGTCCGCAGATGGTGGCCCAGGCTGTGGGTGCTGAGGTCCGTGGGAGGGGCCCACCTCCCAGGCCCCGCCTTGTAGGCTCCTGTCCTCCGGGCCATGAACTTAGAGGGGGGCTCAGTCAGGTGGGGAGGGGCAGGGAAGAGCACGGAGGAGCCCCTGGACGAGGAGGCAGAGGCTGCTGCAACCCATCCCCTGGCTTCAGGCCAGAGGGACCAACAGGTCTGTCCTCTCGCTGGGCAGGGCCACAGTGCTGCCTTCTCTGAGGGTCCTGGGGGCCACCCTGCCTCCCCTGGACTCTAGTCTTAGGTCAGCCCCATCTGAACAAACGCCTGGACACTCTGCCTCCCAGGTTCACTTCCCCAGCAGCCCAGTGAGGAGTCTGGCTGGGATGGTCCCCATGGGCCACCTGCTTGCCCGTGGAGACCCACGGGGGTCTCCATCAGTTATTTCCTGGAGAGGCTGGCAGCCCGCAGTAGGGGGCAGGGGGACCCTGGGCCAAGCTAAGACTTTCTGTGGGTATAGCCAGGGTCTTCAGCAGTTCGGGTGCTGACAGGTGTTAGGGCTAGGCAGCTCATGTTCAAATCTGGCTTCCCCCTCCCTGGCAGGGTGATATATCAACTAAGATATTTAAGCTCTGGGCACCTCAGTTTCCCCATCTGTAAAAGGGGAGGACGAAGGCCGTTTTGAGGATTGAATGAGTTCAGGTGTGCACGTTCTTATGACAAAGCCACACCCCATGGAGGGTTAATTGTGGTTTCCAGGTGGGGCTCAACAGGGTGAGATGAACCACAGGGTCTGGGCCCCTCGCCACCCCCTCTCAGGACAGAGGTAGGGGGGGCTGGAAAGCGTGGTGGTGGTTGTGGTTTAGTCGCTAAGTCGCATCCGACCATTGTGACCCCATGCACTGTGGAGCCTGCCAGGCTCCTCTGTCCACGGGATTCTCCGGGCAAGAATCCCTAAAGCTTTTCTCTGCAGCCCCGTAGTCCACAATGAGCTTCATCGAGCAGCTGGGAGACCCTGACAGGCTTCTGCCTGCACCGTTTTCTCTGCCAGGCATGCCACCCAGAGTAGTGCCAGCTCCACTCTCAGGACAACACCCAGGTTGGTTTGGGATGCCCCATCCGGAGCCCTCTCGGCAACCCCCTCCCGGATATGGGCCATATCCGTTCTCACTGCCCAGTGACCACCCCTCTTCTTCTCCTCCCTGCCCCCCCATCAGAGGCTGAGCCCAGCCACACTCATGCCCCTGGACAGGCCTGGCATGAGCCCAGGCTGTGGCCATCCATGGGCAAAGCAACTTCCAGCTGTGAGCAGGAGGGCAATAGCAGGCCAGGGGCCCCGTCTCCCACCCCACCCCCAGCTTCCAGGCCGGGGCGAGTCAGAGAAAAGAGGCGGGAAGGAGGGTTTGTAAACAGTCACGTTGTTGGCACAGCCCTGGGTGACAGAGCATCAGTAGTTTCGCTGGGTCCATAGCCTGGCCGGCCCCTGGAGTGGGGCCGGAGGAAGCAGAAGGTTCCCTGGGATTTCACTGAGGGGCTGGGGTGGGGGGTGGAGATGAGAGAGGTGGCCCTGGCACAGGCTTGAAAGTGGAGAGACCCGAAGCCTCACCAGCGACCGCAGTGCCTGGACTGGCTGGGCCCAGGAGGCTTCTCCCTGAAGTCACCTAGTGCCCCCTGCCTGCCCTCCCCAGGGCAGCCTGACTCCCATCGCCCACAGGTCACCCATCTGATGACTTCCCTTGTCCCCACTAGATGCCTTCAGGTTCTCCTCCACAACTCTGACTGCCAGGCCACTGGTCCACATCCTTTGGGTCGCATTTCTCAGGCCATGGTCCAGCTGGTCTGCGGGCCTTCCACTCCCTTCCCGAGCAGGGCAGTCCTGGTCCCCTCCCTCCATCCACCACCGGACCTCTGTTAATGCAGCCAGTGGTCAGGTCCACCCTTGAAGGGCAGCTGCCCTCGGTGCTCAGGGCTGTGCTCCTGGCCCGCTGCTTGAGATGCTTGGAGGTAAGATCACCTCCGCCCAGAACCAAGGCGCCCACAGGGACCACACCGACCCCCAGCACACACTCTGCCGCGTCCGGGTAGACGCAGGGGCAGAAACACACAGGGAACACGTGCGCACCGCACACGCCTCCCACGCATCCACAGGACAGCGTCGCAGATGGGTCACCCCAGGCACCCGCCCCACGTTCCGCTCCACCCTCGGACCCCGGCGCACGCACCAGGCGCGCGCCCTGGGTGGAGGGGCCTCCCGGGCTCCGGCCGGACGATGCTTGCCTACAGATCGGGGTCCTCGCGGCTGCACACGACGCCGGCGTCCTCCTGGTGCCCGCAGTTGTGTGAGCCCAGGCCGGCATGCGCGCACTCCAGGAGGTTGCGCTCGCTGCCCGTGCAGCGCACGTCGTCCAGGAGGATGGGCAGCGTGCGGCCCTCACCGAATTCGGCGCGCTTGGTGGCCCGCGCCGCGTACCGGAAGCCCAGCTGGCGGCACACGACGGCCGCCGCCTTGGTGTCCCATGCGTCGTCGCACACGGTGCCCCAGCGTCCCCCCGCGAACACCTCCACGCGCCCGCGGCCCGGGCTCAGGCCTGCCGGCCGCACCAGGCGCACTGCGCCGTTCGAGGGCTCGGGGTCGGCTGTGCCGGGCCGTCCCCGCCGCCGTCCGCTGCCCCGACGGCGCCCGGGCCGCGGGGTGGGCCGTGCGGGCCGCGGGGTGGGCGCCGGCGGAGCGGCCGTGGGCCGGCTGCGGCGGGGAGCCTTGGTGGGCCGTGGGGTGCTCTCCATCCTCCGGATGAACTCTGCACAGAGGAAGAGCGTGAGGTCAGAGGGACCCCGGCTGCCCCAGCCCACTTCAGGCCTCCACCCCGAAGGCAGACCCCAGAGAAAGATGTCCTGGTTCTGCCCTCTGCTCAGACCCTGAGAATGAGGTCCCCGACAGTGCTTCTGGGGTCAGCCTGACCCCACAGGTGCCAACCTGGAGCTGGGGCTAGGCGCTTCTCGGGTCATTCTGCAAACCCTGCTGCAGCCTTCACTGCCCAGGCCGCCTTCCCCCACCTCTGGACTCATCGTCCTCCCCACCCAGGCTCAACCGTCCTCCCCACCCTGCTCAACCCTCATCTGCTCCAGGCCTTTCCCAGCCTGCCCCCACCCCCTCCAGCTCCTCAGGGCTCTGGGTCCCGCACAACTTCTCCCATGGGGCCTGGGACACTAAATGACTTCTCTGTCTGCCCCAGCTGGGACAGGGCCTGGTCTGACTTCTCCTGTAGCCCCGGCATCCAGCACAGAGCCGGGACCTCACAGAAGAGCAGAAAACTGCCTCATGAGTGAGTGGAAAAGGGCCAAGGTTTGAAACCAAATGTGGCTAGAATTAACTCCCACCCCGAACACCCAGCTCCCCCCTTCCCCCAAAGTTCTCCACGTGGTGGGGCACCCCTTTTCAGGTCCAGGCACCCCCACCCGCCCTGCTGCCCAGTCTCCCCCTCTTCCTGCCCCCTCACCCCCAACTCCAGTCTGCCAACTGGAGACTTGCTGGGCACACTCAGCCCACTAAAGTATTTCCTTTGGCCCGCTGGGTGGTTTTTAAAATTATGAGCTGGTTGCCAATATTTTCAAATCAGGAGACTGTACAGTAACAACCCAAGAAGGCAGGGAGCATATCTGCTTGCTCAGCGTTAAAGCCCCAGATTGAAGCACATACATGTGCTGGATGGACGAAAGCATGCGTATCCTGCTTGACTTGAGAACTGGAAGGTCTGACTACACGGGGTCTGTCTCCGTTCCCACGTAGCTTGAGCCCAGTGGAACAGCCCCTCCTCGGGGCATACCCTCTTCAGAGGGCCCCAGATCCCACGGGCGGTCACTGTGGCCTTGCCTGGCCCCTCCGGAGGATTGGCACCCCTTCCCTCCCCACGAAGCTTGTCAGAAACAGAATCGGCTTAATAGCAGACCTGGCCCAATCGTCCCCTCCACCGGGTGCCCTTGCACCGAGAATAACTCTTTCCACTCTCGCTCAGATATAGATCTACCCCCTTTCTCTGTCCCCCCTAGAACTCTGAGTGAACCTTGCCTGGGACCCCCTATTTCTCCTTTTGTCACGGTGGTTCTGACCGCCTGCAGCGCCTCGGAGCCACTTACCGTGGCCTGGGACTGACACGCACCAGGGGAAGGGAGTCTCAGGAGTTCCGTGCCCTCCGAGCGTCTGCTGTGCCCCAGGCACAGTGCTGGGCACAGTGAGGGAGCCGAGGGAGGGCATCCAGACCCAGCTAGGAGCATGCACATCTGGGGGGCGGGGGTGGGCAAGTGTGGGCTGCAGAAGCCCCCTGTGTCTCCCGTTGGCAGGCACTTACTTTCTTTGGGCACGAAGTGGATGAGGCGGCTCCTGACCTTCACCCGGGAGGGCTGGATCTGACACTTGCCGGGTGGTGCCCGTCTGCCGACACACAGGACGTCATGAGTCACCCCAGCCCCCTGAGAGCTCACCCTGAGTGTGTCCCTCCGGTACCACCCACCCCCTGCAGCCACTCACGAAGGGGAAGGGCCGCCGTGCTTTCAGACCTGGGCAGGTGTGAATGGTAACAAGGGTGGCCATTTACGGAGCAGCACCCAGGTGGCTCAGTGGCAAAGAATCCGCCTACAATGCAGGAGACCTGGGTTCGATCCCTGGGTCAGGAAGATCCCCTGGAGAGGGGAAAAGCTACCCGCTCCAGTATACTGTATAGTCCATGGGGTCGCAAAGAGTCGGACACGGCTGAGCGACTTTCACTTTCACTTTCACCCAGGTGGCTCAGTGGTAGAGAATCTGCCTGCCAATGCAGGAGACTCCGGAGACAGAGGTTTGATCCCTGGGTCTCCAGGGAAGATCCCCTGGAGAAGGAAATGGCAACTCACTCCAGTATTCTTGCCTGGAGAATCCCATGGATGGAGGAGTCTGGCGGGCTACGAGAGTCAGTCACAACAGCACACTCCTGCTGCACCAGCCTCCCAGGCCCCAAGAGCCCACCCCCAGGACAGGAACACCCCTGAACAGCCTGCCGAACACCCACTCAGGCCTTTGCCTGAAGTGCACGAGGGCCCCGGTGGCCACTTCTAACTCAGGGCATGAAGCCTCCTTGGGATGCGATCAAACGTCACGCTCCTCCTCCCCAGCCTGCTGGGTCTGACTTCTGTAACTGTCACTGCAGCCCCATCCCTGCATCTTACCCTGGCCCCCGTCCCCCACAGCCTTTGAGGAGGGTCTCTCTCTGCCCCTCTGGTTCTGAGGTTTCTGGTGATGCCGAATCAAAGGGAAAGGTTAAGTCGATCTGAAGAATAAAGCCGGGCGGGGAGAGAGAGAGCCTCGGGGCTGGCGGCAGAGCTGAGGAAACTGGGGGCCTCGGAGCGCCAGGTTGGAGAGCGCTGGGAGAGAAAAGAGCCTGGGAAGGGTTGCCAGGGCTCTGAATTGGGTCTCCTTGGACATCTTGGAGGGGCACAAGGAAGGAATGGAATCCCATTTTAATGAGCTTCTGGCCGTTGATCTGTGAGTCTTTGAATGGGACCGACCCTATTCTGGGACCAGCCCACGTGGGTCCAAGACTTCAATGGGTCCCAGGAGCACGAGGGGAAAGCCCAAGGGCTGAGGCAGCCACGTGACCCCGGGCGGCTTTCAAACAGCCCCAGCAGAAGGGAGAAAGCGAGGGGGGACCTGGGCCACCCCCTGCCCCCGAGGCTGAAACACAGCCCGGTTCACATCCTTCTCCAAGCTGCAGAAAGGGTGGTTTTTCCGGCTGCTCTGAGCTCCAGATAATAGCCACACGCGTCAGACTGACCCAGCTGGTTTGTTCCTTAAGGAAATTATGTAAAAATTTTTTGTTTTGCCAAAGGGTAGGAGATGCACCCAGAAAAATCCCACAGTGGCTATGTTTGGGCAGAGGACCCCCACCCCACTCCCTCCACTTCCCATTTCTTCATTTTCCAAATATTCTGGTATGTGGCCCCTCTGCCATATGTTGTGGGTGCAAAAACTTACGTGGATTCCAAAAGAGCAAAGTGCAAGGGATGAGAAGGGTCAGAGGGTGCGGGAAAGGGGAGTCTAGCCTCTTGCCTGCTCCTCTGACCCATGAGACCTCGAGCAGAGATCCCTAAGCCTCAAGTCCCTCTGTTGTAAGCGGGTCGTGAGCCCAGGGAGCTGCAAGGGATGCGGGATCAATCCCTGGGTCGGGAATATCCCCTGGAGGAGGTGATAGCTACCCTTCCCAGGTGGCGCTAGTGGTAAAGAATCTTCCTGACAATGCAGGAGATGCAAGAGACACAGCTTTAGTCTGTGGGTCAGGAAGATCCCCTGGAGGAGGAAACGGCACCCAACTCCAGTATTCTTGCCTGAAAAATCCCATGGACAGAGGAGCCTGATGGGCTACAGCCCATGGGGTCACAAAGAGTCAGACACAACTGAAAAGACTGATCTTGCACGCATGAGCCCAGAAGGATGCTGTTCAGACTAAAGGAGTTGGTGGGTCTCAGGCAGTATCTGGCATGAATTAGGTGATATTTCCTTAGAGAAGCATTTTTCCCTTCCAAATTGGAAATAACCTAAATGTCCAAGGGATGGATAAGGCGGTCATGGCACAGTGACTCAACAGAAGATTATGCGGCCATCAAAAACGAGCCTTCCGAGGGTCATGTTGCAACATGGAAATGTTTATGCAAAATAAGGACAGACCTACAAAGAAAAATGCAAAGTTTGCATGTGTTCCTCCACAATGACAGCAATCCAAAGAGGGCCAGGACCTCAGAGGAGGGAAAGAAGCAAGCCCTTACGTTTTTCTTCATAGTTATGTCAATAACGAAGAGCTCTGTGCTTTCCACAAAACAGTGTGGTAAACGAGGAATGTCTGAGAGACGGTCATAGACCAGAGAATGCTAACGAGATATAGTAACTAAATACAACGTGGAATTCTGGATGGAATCCCAAAGCAAAGGACATGAGGGAAAAACCAGAGGAATCCTTTTTTTAAAAGTATGGCGGTGCCTGACTTTTTAAAAAGCATGGCATTTAATGAAGAGTAAAGCACCAGTATTGGTTCATTAACTGTGATAGCGTTAGTTGCTCAATTGTGTCCGACTCTTTGGGACCCCACTGATTGTAACCCACCAGGGTGCTCTGTGCATGGAATTCTCCAGGCAAGAATACTGGAGTGGGTTGCCATTTCCTTCCCCAGGGGATCTTCCTGACCAGGGAATTGAACCTGGTTCTCCTGCATTGCAGGAAGATTCTTTACCATCTGAGCCATCAGGGAAGTCCTTAATCATGACAAATGTATCATAATAATAGGGAATACTGAATGGTGGATATACGGGAAACTCTGTGCTATCGTGGCAACTTATCTGTAAAACAAACTGTTCTAAAATTTTAAAAAAGAATTTTTAAAAATGTGATGGTGGGGTCCACGGTTGTCAGTCCCCACTGGTACCTTTGGCACCTTTCTAAGGGTGGGAGCGTGCGTGCTAAGTTGCTCCAGCCCCACAGACTGTAGCCCTCCAGGCTACTCTGTCCATGGATTTTTCAGGCAATAATACTGGAGTGGGTTGCCATGCCCTCCTCCAGGGGAATCTTCCTGACCCAGGGATTGAACCTGCACTCTGGCATCTCCTGTGTTGGCAGGTGGGTTTTTTACCAATAGCGCCACCTATGAATACAGCTGGACTTTGAGGCTGGCAGATAGGTTCTGAATCTTAGATCTGCCCTTACCAGCAGTATGAGCTTAGCTAGTCACTTTCCCTCTCTGGGCCTCAGTTTTCTCTTCTGAAAAATGGGGGTGTTAATCACACCCACATTAGAATGTGATAGAGAGGGGAAATAAGGTAACGGAGGGGAGTGCTCCTGGCAGACAGAAGGAGCTCAGGCCCTCTGGGGGCGGGAGGCAGGTACTCACCTGGAAGGGTCGATCATCTTGTAGACCACCCCACGCGCCACAGTGGCACTCGGCACGCCTGTTGACATGAAGTACAGCTCCCCTTGAACGAGAAGCAAAGCAAACGGTGAGACGGCTGCCTGGAACACCATCCGGGCCAGCCCCACGCCCCCACCTCAGGCTCTGGGATGCACCCCAACCTCAGTGAGCGAGGAGGGGAGATGCTCAAGGTCAGTATACCTCTCCAGTCCCCAGAACGGGGAACTGAGGCTGCAAAAGGCATCCAGACGCATCCCGGGGTCTCTGCAGCACAGCCTCCTGGGGTGCTGGCCACTCTGTCCGCACCCACCCAGGCTCTGACCTCTGCCCATGCCTCCTTACTGGTGACCTCAGGGGCACCCAGGCCCCACCCCTGGTCCCTGCCTGGTCTCATGCCCAGCAGACACACCTCAGCATCATTGGGGGTCCACAACCCAGCTCCCCACCAACTGCTTACTGGTGACCAGCTTCCACATTCCCCCACGGGCTGCCTCGTAGGGCTGTTGTGAGGATAACAAGAGCATGGGGTACCTGCTCCATCAGTATGAACTATTACTGCCGTTGTTGTTATTGTCATTGGCACCCAGGGTCCAGGTCCCACCTGGCCCTTGGGGACAGGGCTCCCTCTCTCTCCACGGAGCAGCAGGCACCTCCCAGGCCAGTAGCAGGGGCAGAAGAGCACGAGCCTGGGAAGTCTCTGGTGTGAATCCCGGCCCCGGCACTTGCCCCACATGAGCTCTTGCAGCTCTGGGACAGCCCCCCTCAGCCTCAGTTGGTAGAGTGGAATTACGAGCACATGGACCCTGGATACTCTCAGGGGAATTGAGTTCTCTGCTCTCTCCTCACCGGTATCCCACCCCCAGCCCTTGCTGCCACAGGTACAAATGTCCAAGAAGTAGGTTTCATTATTCTCAATGTAGAGATGAGAAAATAGAGGCTCAGAGAGGTCAAGTGACTTGCCCAAAGTCACACAGCTGGTGAATGGTTAAGCAAGCCTTGAACTCAGAAACATCTGCTGCCCCCAAGCCCACACTGATGTAGGACACATAGTAGCTGGGAGGCCTAGACACAAGTCACTTGTGGCTCAATGTGATGGTTCAGCCATGCTAATACCTCCCATCCTTGTAAGAGGCAGCAAAGAGCTCTCCCAAGGATGGGGGCAGGGGTGGTTTCCCCAAGGAGAGGCTGAGACAGGCAGTGAGATGGGAGCTTGGAGGAAAGCATGACCCTGGTGACTGGTGCAGTCATGGAGGGCTGCATGATGGTGGTGTCTGAGAATCAAGACCCAGGAAACCTGGGGAAGTCTTGAAGGGGAAGGCACTTGAGAGGTGACCTGTGTAACTAGGTGACCCAGCTGTCAGGGGAGCTGGGGGCTGGGGAGGGCAGGGTGCTGAGTGGTCAATGCCTTCTGACTCCTCCCTCCAGGGGCCCCAGCCCTACTTTGGTGGCAGTGGTGGGATAGAATAGGCCCACAAGGTGGATGCACTCTGTGGGAGGGAGCAGGGTCCCGGCAAGCTGGTCCCTGCTGGAGAGCCCACAGGCACAGCCGTGAACATGAGCTGTCACTTCAGGCTTTGGGCTGTTTTCTGGAAAGAGGCCCTTGGGAGCAGCCTGGCTCCTCCCTGGCTGGGCAGCCCTCCTTGAACCTACACTCCAGGCCCTGGAGGAACTCGGGGTCCCCGCACATGCTGCCCCCTTGGCCTGGATGCACTTCTTCATCGGCTGCCTTTGCCTGACAGAGCTCCAGCTTGAGACCCTGCTCCCGGAGGCCTGGGTGGGGGGGCGGTGGGGCAGGCCGTGTCCAGCGCCCCTCCCCCATCCCAATACTGGGCAGGAAAAGCCAGCCTCAGTTCCCCCATCTGTAAGGTGGCAGCACTTGACTGGGTGCACTGTAAGGCCCCATCCAGCCTTAATCTGGGGGAAGCCATGGCCCCCCAGCCCCGTGCACAGTCAGGGAGCCCTGATGGCACTGCCAAGCTCTGCCCAGGGCCACGCCGTCCTCCTCCTGGTCTCTGCGGTGTGGACTGTCCCTGGAGGACACTGGGCCAGCAGAGGTCCTTGTTGTGCAATTTACAAGCATCAGAAGATCAAGCCGAGAGGCAGAGGCTGCAGGGAGCTGGGGCAGTTTGCAGGCCTCAGCTCCCCGGCTCTCGATGCCTTCAGAGGCCGCCTGCCTGAGCTCACCAGCATGCTGTCTGTCGGCCTGTCTGTCTTTGAGGCCTCCTCCTGGCTGTCCGTCCCTTGGTGTCACTCAGAAGGGCCCCCTGGGCCTGCCTCTGGGTCTGGGCTCTGTGGGGAGGGGGCACCCGGAAAGGGCACCCCCCCCTTCCAAAACATGTTAACCCCCTACTGACCAAAAGAAAAGGCTTTCAAGGGCCCAATGGGCTTGAGGAGGGCAGTGGGGGCTGGGGCTGCCCTTTTGAAAACTTAAATTCTGACGGGTGTCGGTTCAACAAAGGTTTCCCAGACTCAGGCCCGGGGGCTCTGGGCACTGGGCCCTGCAGGGGGACACCTCTCGAAAGGCCCTTGGGAGGGTGTTGCCTAGTAACCTGGCCAAGCATCCACCAGGCCCCACCAGGGGCCCCTCGGCTTTTGTCCAGGGACAATCCGGGGCCAAGGACAAAGGCGGGATCCAGCCCCCAGGGTCCTTCTTCCTCTCCCCTCCCCCTCTGCTCCTGGCAATGAAAACACAAGCGCCTGAACAGGGGACCCACTAACAGGCAAGAAAGCAGTGCCCAGCACTCTCCGAGGACAATGCGACTTCATCCATAGGCCCCAGTGCATTTGCCATCAGGAATCCAGGGTGCTAGGGGTCCCCAGGGAGGCACTCTCCCGCCACTTGCCTGCCTTTCCACCATCACACCCGTTCCTGGTCCCATAACCTCCCTGGACTCTTACCTGTGGGGTCACGTGATCCCTCCCAGTAACTCTGCTCATGGTGGGAGTAGGGGGCCACTGCTCCCACTTTCCAGATGAGGAAGTGGAAGCTCAGACAGGTAAGAACTGACACCCAGACAAGGCTCAAGACCTCTGAACATGTCACCCTCCAGCCTGAAGGTGACTCAGGCCTGAGATGCCATCCCGGGAATCCCAGGCCAAAAGGACCCCGGAAGCGGGGAGGTCAGTCCCAGGTAGGGGCAGCCCGGATGCAAAGGCCTCAGGAGCGCTCACCAGCCTCATCCTCGGCAAAGGAGATAATGTGTGGATAGTAGTTGTTGATGAGGCCTGGGAATGCGCAGGTCTGGCCACGGCCCATGCAGATCTCGCTGTACCGCCACTGGCCTGTCTCCAGGTTCTCCCGGAGGGACATCAGACGCCTGCAAAGGAGGATGGGCTGAGGGGTCCTGCCTGGCAGGGTGCCTGGGGGAAGCCCACCCACCAACCCATCCATCCACTCATCTGTTAGCCATGCAACCAGGACTGCACATAATATGCAGGGTCCAGTGCAAAATAAGCGTGCAAGGACCCTTGTTCAAAATGTACTAAAAGTTTCAAGATAGTGACGGCAGATCGTTAAACCGAGCGTGGACCCTTCTGAGCACGTCTGTGTAAGCGCACAGATCACACATCCAGGAAGCCTGCCCTGAGTGCTGTCTTTACTGAGCACACCTGCTATTGGGTCAGCCGAAAAGTTTGTTTGGGTGTTTCTGTTAGATGTTACGGAAAAGCCCAAACAAACTGTTTGGCCAACCCAATACACAGCAGGAGAAGCCTGTGTGCTTAGTCTGTGTGACCCCGTGGACTGTAGCCCACCAGGCTCTCCTCTGTCCATGGGATTCTCCAGGCAAGAATACTGCAGTGGGTTGTCATGCCCTCCTCCATGGGATCTTCCCAATCCAGGGATCCACATTGCAGGCGGATACTTTACTGTTGAGCTGCCAGGGAAACCCAGGAGAAGCATGTGGGTGAACAAGACTGACTTGGTTTCAGCCTTCTCTGTTCAGTTCCAACCACTGACCAGCAGGAGGCAGTCAGGAGCTGGCTTCCGGTTCAAAGCCTCCGAGGCTGCATAGACTTGGGTGCTGCCTCCACTTGGGAGCATGAAATGGAGAATCTGGGGGTTTTTTTGTTTTTTGTTTTTGATGTGGACCCATTTTTAAAGTAGTCATTGGATTTGTTATGGTATTGCTTCTGTTGTTTATGTTTTGGTGTTTCGGGGCCGCAAGGCACATGGGATCTCAGCTCCCCACCAGGGATGAATCCATGCCCCCTGCAGCTGAAGGCAAAGTCATGACCACTGGACCGCGAGGGAATTCCCGAAGTGGAGAATTTGGCATCTTCAGAATATGCTGATTTTATTGCTTCTCGGCCTTTTAGCTAAGATCAAGTGCAGAATATGCTGATTTTGTCCCTACTCCCTTCTACACTTGTCAGTCACCTACGGATACTTTCAGGCCCTGCTTAGTTGTCCCCTCCTCCTAGAAGCCCTCCTGACTGCTCCTGTGCTGGGCTTCCCCAGACAGCATGGGCTGTCTGAGGCCAGACTCGAGTGGACCAAGTGAGACTCACACCTGGCTTGGGTGTGAGGTGTTCTTCAACTTTGTTGCTCTAGCCCTGGCATGAAGCCTGACCCAGTAGCGGAGCTTGGGAAGTGCCAGCAAAATTCACTGAACTTCTGTATTCAGAAACACAGTGGCTTGGGCATTCCTGGGGTGGGGGTGGGGGGTGTAGCAGAAGAGTAAAAGGAGAATTGGGGTAAAAAAGAGAGGTTTCATCTAGACCCATTTTTCAGATGGGATAACTGAGTCCAGAGGGACACTCTCCAAGCTGGGAGAAGGACCCAGCCCAGGTCAACGTTTTCTGTCAGCTCTGGCTATAGACAAATGGTCACAAACCCACCCCAGTTCAGCAGCCTGCAAGAAGTAAGAATTCTGCCAGCCTCAGGCTTCCTTATTTCCTCTCTGAACAGAGACCCTGTTCAACTGCCCTTACGTGGAGAGGCTAGAGTGCAAATACTTAAGAACTGGTGATCCAGTGGTTAGGATTCCACACTTCTACTACAGGGGACCTGGTTCTGATCCCTGGTTGGGGAAATAAGATTCTTCAAGCTGCATGGTGCAACCAAAAAAAAAAAAAAAAATTCATTTCACATGAGGCTGGGAAGGTCCTGAGATCACCAGCAGATCCTTCCATTTTATTCATAAAACAAAACAATAACAAAACAAGCAGAAATTGGGCATGTTCTAGATTCTAAGTGCTGTATATGTATGAACAGGACTCAAATAAGCTTAGTAAGCAGGTACTATTATCATTTTGCAGATGAGGAAATTAAAGCTCAGAGAGGTGAAGCAGCTGGCTCAAGGTCACACAGCTAATAAGCGCGCCAGGCTTCGGACACAGGTCGTCTCAGCTATACTTGAAAACATCATGCCAGGTGTGTGGCTTCCCTGGGCCTCTCTGGGCCTCAGTTTTCCCCTCTGTACAATGGGAGAAACAGGTGTCATGAGGCTCTGTAAGCTCCCCTGGGGAAAGAGTCTGACCCATGTCAGACTTGGGAGGTGTGGTCTGCAACCCCCTCTGAAACCTGTTTGGGATGTGATTTATCCCACCCCCCTTTCCCCGCAACACACCCACCCCCACTCTGGGGGCTCAGTGGGTGGAGGCAGCATGGCCACAGAGCATGGGAATCGGGCAGCAAGGCTCCATGGGGCCCAGCGGGCAGACCTCAGCTGGAGCCCCGGGTGCCCTCTCTCCTGCAAGGTGACCTCTCTGGCCCATTGGCAAGCAGCGACAGGTCCTGGCTTCCAGGAGACGGATGACCCAGAGCCGTCAAAGGTGGTGTTCGGGTTCCCCGACCTTTCACCTCTGCGGTCCCTGACCCTCAGAACTGCTGTCCGGTCACTTACCCGCTCATGAAGTCTCCAAAAACGTAGAGGCCGTTCAGGTTGGGGTACTCGCAGCCCCGGTACACGTAGCCCCCAGTCACCGACTTGCCCAGTTTGTGCGGGTAGGCGAAAATCGGCAGCGTGTCATCTGCAGAGGAGACGCTGGGTGAGCCTGCCGGGGGTCCCGCCGAGGCTCCGTGGGTGGTCCTGAGTCCTGCCGGACCAGGGGGCGGGAGGGCCCCAGGAGGGTCGGAGATGGAGCCCCAGAGAGTCAACAAGAAAGGGTGATGCTTAAAGTTTGTAAGGTGGGGAGAGGGCAAGGGTTTGCCAGGCAGGAAGTGATTTGGGGAGGGCGGCGGGGGAGCCATTCCGGAGGGAAGAGCAGGCTAGGGAAGTCCGGGTGGGCGCGCGGCTGGCTACAGAAGGAGGCACAGACGCGCATCCCGGTGGGGGGTCGGGATGGGGCGGGATGGGGCGGGTTGTACCAGGATTGGGGGTCTTCAATGGTGCGGGGCGGTAGGTGAGGTTGGGGGGCCACCGAGGGAGGCGTGGGCGCACAGCCGTGGAGTGGGGGGTGGCAGATCTGGGGAGAGGGGTCCCCGGGGGCGCGGAGCGGGCGGGGGCGGTCACCGAGGGAGGCGTTGGCGCACAGCTTGCGGTCGTAGCACTCGTAGCCCTCGCGGGCGCGCCAGCCGTAGTTGCGGCCGCGCTCCACCAGGTCCACCTCCTCGAACTTGTTCTGGCCCACGTCGCCGCAGAAGAGGCGCCCGCGGCCCGCGCCCGTCGCCGGGTCGCCGCGGTCGAAGGAGCAGCGCCACATGTTGCGTACCCCGAAGGCGTAGACCTCCGGCCGCGCGGCGGGGTCGCCCACAAACGGGTTGTCCGGCGGGATGCGGTAGAGCGGGCCGCGCTCGTTGCGGTCCACGTCGATGCGCAGCACCTTGCCCAGCAGTGCCGATCTGCGGGAGAAAGCACCGACTGGGGCGGGGCTGGGGGTAGGGGGCCTGGAGCCCAAGGCCGCCCCAGGTGCAAGGCAAGCCTATGAGGCCAGAGACCCCAAGTTCAAGTCCTCAGCAGCCATGCACCGGCTGGGTAACCCCAATCATTCATTTGACATTATCAGACACCTTACCAGGCTCCATCCTAAGCGTTTGACTTACATACCATCTGTTGCTTTGTTTCATCCTCACAACAAATCTTTTAGGTTGTTGTTGTTTAGTCACTAAGTCATGTCCAACTCTTTCAACTCTCTGGACTGTAGCCTGCCAGGCTCCTCTGTCCATGGGATTTCCCAGGCAAGAATACTGGAGTGGGTTGCCATTTCCTTCTCCAGGGGATCTTCCTGACCCAGGGATCGAACCCTCCATCTCCTGCATTGGCAGGCAGGTTCTTTACCCACTGAGCCACCAGGGAAGCCCCAGTCTTTTAGGTAAGTGGGTGCTGTTGTGATCGCCATTTATTTCACAGACGGGGCAGCTGAGCTCAGAGAGGCCATAGAGCAACCCTAGTTGCCTCACCCCTCATAAACCGTAGGGCTGAGATCCAGCCGAGGTAGCCTGGCTGCAGAAACTCAAGCTCTTCACTGCACTTTCTGACCTCCCCAGGCCTTGGGGTTCTCTGCTGTAATATTAGATGGTCCCTCTCTTTCCTTGCAGGACTGTGCTCCCGGGTGAAAATGATACTAGAAAGATGATGCCTATTTACAGCTTACTTTCAGCACCTATCACAGCAACAGGCATGCAGTAGGTGCTCATTAAGTGTTTGGAGAGTGAATGAATGAATAACTGCAATCAAAATCAAGTGCTCCTTTCCAGAGTACAAGGGAGGGCAGGGAGAGAAGGCAGCAGATGTTAGCAGGAAACGGGAGGTGGGGTTCTTGCCTTCTCTCTCACACGCGCCCAGGGCCATCGCAGCATGTCAGAGGGCCAAACAGGCCTCCGAAACGGTTCAGTTCACCCCACACTCTACACACACCATCCTGAACCCAGGCTCTGAGGGGGAACAACCTGCCAGTCCCCCAGGCAGCTCTGGACAGGAAGTGAGGTCCCTTCAGGTGCCCGGCAACATCGGCTTCCGGGGCCTGGGAGCGAGACCTCAGCACGTTCCCTCCAGAGCCAGGTGGAACAGGGCGCTGAGGCAGCCCGGACCTCCACGCAGCCGCTGGGGTGAGCGGCTTCTTGGTCTCATTGATTGCAGGACAAAAGCGACACATGATGGAGTCTGTGACGTCCTTGAAGATGTGCAGCGTGGAACACACCCTCTTCATCTGTGAGTTTTTTTTACAGTATTTATTCATTTCTTTGGTTGTGTCTGGTCTTAGTTGAGGCATGTGGGATCTTTAGTTTGGGCGTGGGAACTCTTGGTTGTGGCATGTGGGATCTAATTCCTTGATCAAGGATTGAACTGCACTGGGAGCAGAGTCTTAACCACTGGACCACCAGGGAAGTCCCTTCATCTGTGATTTTTTGATGCACTTACTTACTGCAAGGTTTTCGCCTAGCATCTGGGTGCACTCCCTTTGGGCTGCTTTTTAAGGCAGGACTGGCTGGTCTGCCCATTTGATGCAACTGTGTACCCCACATTCTCACAGAGCATCAACACCCAAGCATTTCTGCCATCATTAAAGACACCACACAAGTGTCCTCTTTCATGATGATAAAATGCTCTCCCCCGCCCCAGTAGCTGCCCCACAGTTAATCCCCTACTGTGGACTTCTAGGTCCTGCTCCAGAGAGTTCCTCTGACACTCTCCAGCCTGCTCCACACCAAGCTACAGATTACTCCCCAGAGCCCACACACCACGCTCCAGGCTTTGATATGTAAGTGGGCAAAACTCATAGCAGCAAAATAATGTTTTAAGTCTTGTCCAATTATCCACAAATCCTTAATTTCTATTTTCTCAACTTCATCTCTAAATACATCCCAAACATGAGAAAGCTGCAGTGGTTCTTACGCTGTCACATATGAAAGCTCAAGTCACAAACTGGGAACACTTTAATTACTGTAATCAACATCATATGCGCTGTTTTTACTCTTTGGGCTGAGGAAGGTTTTGTGATTTTGGCCGAGAGAATGGAGGAGGTTGCCCTGAGACTCCTGGGCATCCTTATCTATACACTTGAGACTATGTGTGTGTGTGTGTGTGTGTAAGGAAGGGAATGGTGGCAGGCCATCTTCTCAAGTCCAGAAATGAAGAACTGAGAGCAAGACTCTGCTTCAATTTTGGGGTCATCTCGGGTGACCCTTGGGGTAGAAAACCCACATGCCCATCCATACAGCCCTGCTCCAGCCAGCTCACACTCCCCGTTTGGTCTGGGAAGCACCCCTTTCCTTCCTCTGGCTTCAGCAGTGCTGGGCGGACTTCAGAGAAAAATCTCATCTTCCCAGAGGCTCTGTGATGCCGCCTTTCAGGTACCCATCACCTTTATGCCTCATGACAAGCTTCCCCATGGAGATGATCATTATTCCTTTCTAACTGATAAAAGGAAGGCACTGGGTCCCCAGCTGGTTGGCTGCAGGCTGAGCTGGACCCAAAGCCATTTCTATTGCCCTAGTTTCGTGGCTGAGGAAGTCATTCCCCCTCCAGGAGAGTACATAAACCAACCCACCCACCAACCAAATCAGAACATACTTGTTTTGGGCGTTTCCAAACTTCCCAAAGGGGTCTCCGGCCATCCCGCCATCTCCGGTAAAGATGTAGAGGTACCCATCATCCCCGAAGAGCAGCTGGCCTCCATTATGATTCGAGGCTGGTTCTTCGATTTCCAGGATTATCCTAAGAGAAGATAAGCCATCCCACACACAAAGAAAATGTCAGTCAGAAACACAAAACAAGATCACAGCAATAAAACCTTCTCTCTTAGATGCCGTTTCGTAGTTGGACTTTCCATATCCTCTACAGGAGGTGATTCTTTTTTTTTTTTTTTTTTAAGGAGGTGATTCTTATAAGGATCTGGCAGGTTAGGAAGGGATAATTCACTTCACTGTGCCAATGAGATCCAAGAGGCTCAGAGAGGTTGAGCAACTTGCCCAAGGTCACACAGCCCATAGACAGCAGAGCTGGGGCAGGAACTCAGGACTTCTGGTTCCGGTCTAGTGCTTTTTCCACTGCTCCCCCACAACTAGCCCCTGCCTGTTATGATCAAGTGAAACCATTGACCCAGTCACTAGCACTACTGGTTTCTTCATCATCATAGCTCCCCACACACCAGCCACTTAAGCTGAGCACTTCTGACACAGTCCCTCATTTGTTATGGTTGCAACTTCTAAGGAGGCGGGCTGGATGGTGTGGCCTGTGCTCAGCTCCACACTCACTTCCCAGTGACCTCCTTTACTGCCAGGGAATCTTCCACCACACTGCCAGTCAGCTAGCTTCCAGTTAGGGCTTGCCAGGAGAGGGTGGCAGGCAAGGGGAAGGGAGGAGCCACATGTCCCTGGTTTCTGGCGCTGCCTCCGGAAGCAATGGTTGCAGGAAGGGCGACAGCACCTGGTGAATGTGGACGCCTGGCGTTCTGCCCAGACATCTGGGTACCAGGAGGGGCGAAACCCAGCAGCACCAAGACCTTTTTGCCTTGTGTTCCCCTCGCTTCTCACAAGAACTCATCTCTAGGGAACTTGACCCTCTCCTTTTCCTTCTCCAGCCCTCCCAGTACCTTTGTAGCCAACTCCCTGTATTAAATTCCCTTTGACCAAAATGCTTAGGCTAGTTTAGGTTTTCCAGGATTGGTGACTGACTGGCCAATCCTTTATTAATGCAGATAGGAAACCTGAGATACAGAAATGTCAGGTACCTTGACCCCAGGACTTTCGACCTTCAGAGCCAAGACCAGAAGCCTTTCTATTGTGAGACCAACACACATGACATGGGAACCACACACAATCCCCAAACCGGGTCCTCCATGGAAAGGACAGCCCGGACTGTTGGACATCCCTCTCCCATTGGGATCCTAGCCCTGAGAACAGAGACTGACAGCTGACTCAGGCAAGAATGACCGCTCATTCCTGGCTCTGCCTTGAGCCAGCCACGCCTACTTCCTCCCCTGCAAGAGTCAGGTCCTAGGCTTGAACTGTGAGGTCCCCAGAGGACCCTTGCTGAACCCTAATTCTGAAATATGTTCATCTGTATATTTTGTGTTCCACCTTCAGTCTTCATCAGGAATCCATTTTTTAAAGTCACCATTGAAGTCACATCCATTCTGTCCCTCTGTCTTCCCTCTGTGAGATTCACATGACAAACCTGGCCTCTCTTGGAGAATCAGTTGTGTGGCTTCATATATGATAACGAGAATTATGCTTTCCATTTTTGTCTTGGCTGCCAGGAAGCTCACAGGCAAAATCTATTAATACATTAGATTCTCACATTAGCCAGTTTGATTCCTTCTTTTTATACTTTCAGTGTCAAGAGTTTACAATTTTATCAAACACATGATGTGCTATTATTTGCTTATTTGCCCTCAGATCAGCCCTGGTCCTCCCCTTACCTGCTCTCTGCTTCAGAGGGCCAGCTCCTACAAACTACACTTCCCATGCTCCTTAGCTAACTGGCCTCCAGCTAGGTTCAGCCAAGGAAAGCATTGGCAGGAGACTGGAGTTGGGGGGGAGAAAGTGAAAGTGTTAGTCGCTCAATCATGTCTGACTCCTTGCGACTCCATGGACTGTAGCCCGCCAGGCTCCTGTCCATGGACTTCTCCAGGCAAGAATAGGAGAGTGGGGTGCCATTCCCTTCTCCAGGGGATCTTCCCAACCCAGGGATGGGAACCCTGGTCTCCTGAATTGCAGGCAGATACTTTACCAGCTCCTACAAATTACATTTCCCATGCTCCTCAGCTAACTGGCCTCCAGCTAGGTTCAGCCAAGGAAAGCAGGAGATGGGTGGGGGAGGATTCAGGGGTACTTCTTCCTCCCCCCTCTCTCTCGGCTTCAGGCAGTGTCTTGGCAGTAGCTGCACCTCTTCCCTGGCTCCAGCTGCCCCCACCCAGGCCCACCATGGTTCCAGCTCCTACCCAGCGGCCCCAGCTGAGGGGCTCCAGGAGCCCTGCCTCTCGCAGTCCAAGAGGTGAAGTCAGCTCCCTTCAGTTGCTGAACTCGGGGCTGCCTCCCTTCTCCCCCGCCTCCCCCCACTTCTCATTCATCATTTCCAACACCTGAGGAACTAATTCCCAGTATCAAATTCTGCCTATTTGAATTACCTGGCACGGGACTTATTTTCCTGTTGGAGACAGATTATGTATGCCCTTCACGCCAGGCTAGGTCAAAAATTGTTCGTGGCTCAGTCGTGTGTGACTCTTTGCGACCTGGTGGACTCCCCCCGCCCCCGCCCCCGCCCCCGCCCCCCCAGGCTCCTTTGTCCGTGGAATTCTTCCAGGCAAGAATACTTCTCCAGGGGATCTTCCCAACCCAGGCATCAAACCAGGGTCTCCTGCGTGGCAGGCAGATTCTTTACTGTCTGAGCCACCATGGAAGCCTGTGTATATCATGTGCATATTAAGCCCTGTCATACCTGTTTTGAAAACAGTTGGAGCATAACTAATACCCAAAGAGCAGGCTGGGTATTGGGAGGAGCAGAAGCCTGGAGGCAAAGAACGGATAAACCTGCAGTTGGGAGGGTGGGAAGGAGCAATTTGCCTGGGGGTGGAGTGTGGAGGTGACAGGTGGGAGGTGGGGGCCAGCCAGGTGAGAATGGCCCCTCCGGGCCAGAGCTGGGCGGGTGGGAGCAGTGGATTGGGCCTGGGAGGGAAGCAGACAGATCAGAGTTCCAGCTCTGACACTTCCTAGCTGTGTGACCTAGCAGTCCCTTCACCTCTCTGAGCCTCCACTTCCTCATCTGTAAAATGGGGCTGTATGAGAACCAAATGAAAGGAACCATCTAAAGTACCTGATCCAGGAGCTGGACTCAAGTCCCCGTGATGTATGTTTGGCAACTGCCCCTCCCCTGAACTCCTAGGGGACTCAGCCCCCTTACTAGGTGTGACAGTCAAAATATTTCACACCCCTCGGGGCGCAGCGCAGATCCAATGGACCACTGCTGGTGCGCTGCCTTGCCGGATCTCAGCCCCGCCCCCTCCCGGCCTGGGCTCCCGGGGAGAACCACCTCTCCGAGTCGTGGTCCACAGCGTTGACGTCATCCTCCGAGACCCTGAACTCGCTGATGCGGATCCACTCGTCGAAGCCGACGCCCACCGAGTAGTAGACGTAGAGCTTGCCGTTGTGCCGGAAGCTGGGGTGGAAGGCGAGGCCCAGGAAGCCCCGCTCATCGCCCTCCCAGGGCGAGGTGAGCACCGCGCGGCTGATGTTCAGGAAGGGCTTCTCCAGCCGCGAGCGGTCGGGCAGGTAGACCCACACCAGCCCCAGCTGCTCGGCCACGAAGAAGCGGTGGGTGCCGTCCCGGGCATGGACCATGGCCACGGGGTTGCGCAGCCCGTTGGCCACCTCCTCCAGGCACAGCTGCAGGCAGCCCTCGGCGTCGGCCACCACGCGGCCCAGGTTGGAGTTGAGGTTCTCGTTGACCAGCAGGCGCGGGAAGCAGTAGTCGGTGTCGTCCAGGGACAGCGAGCGGCACAGCTTGGCGCGGTTGCCCTCCAGCGCCCAGAGCTCGCGGTCCGGAGACAGGTGCCGGAAGAGGCCCCGGCACGTCTGCCACATGTCCAGGCAGTAGTCCTCGCAGAGCCCGGGCACCGTCCGCAGGGGCGTGGACGGGTCCTCCGCGTCGTAGAGGTGGGCCGCGTAGGGCGAGCATTCCTACGGAGACAGGCACGCGCAGGGGTGCTCTGGGGTGGGCTCACCAGCCATGTGACCGCGGGCGGTTCACCCCATCTCCTAGAGCCTCAGTCTGCTGATCTGTAAAATGGGAAGACGCCATCTGTCTGTTCCACCCACTGTCTCGACTACAGCGCCAGCTCCAGGGGGCCTGCATCTCCTCACCTTCCTCCTTTCTCTTGCCTTGATGCTTCTGTTAGAATAACCACACTATGACTGCTCCTGCTACTAACAACATCAGGAGCTACTCTTAAGCACCTATTGTCTGCCAGAAAGGATCAGAGGCATTTTAATACATTTTTTCTTTTATTTATTAAAAAAAAAAATATATATATATATATATATATATATATATATATATATATATATATTTGGCTGCACCGGGTCTTAGTTTTGGCCCTCAAGATCTTCAGTTGTAGTAGTGATCAGGCTTCCCTGGTGGCTCAGATGGTAAAGAATCTGCCTGCAATGCAGGAGACCAGGGTTTGATCCCTGGATCAGGAAGATCCCCTGGAGAAGGAAATGGCTACCCACTCCAGTACTATTGCCTGGAGAATTCCATGGACAGAAGAGCCTGGCGGGTTATAGACCATGGGGTCTCAAAGAGTTGGACACGACTGAGTGACTAACACATGTGAACTTTTAGTTGCAGCATGTGGGATCCAATTCCCTCACCAGGGATCGAACCTGTGGCCTTCTGCATTGGGAGTGCAGAGTCTTACCTACTGGATCACCAGGGAAGTTCCACTTTCTCTTTTAATATGCTGCCTCCACCCTATACCTCCATGATTCACTCCACTTTTTTTTTAGATTCCTACTCAAGGGGCACCTCCAGGGAGGTCTTCACTGACCACCCCGTCCATCACCCCCATTTCCTCCTGGCCTCTGTTTTGGCTTAAAACAGAAAACCATAAAAAAACAAACACTGTAACGTTCCCTGATAATATAATAAAAATCAATGGGTTTACATGTTTATTGTCTGCCTTCCGCAGAACCTAAATTCCATGAGGGCAGGAATTTTGCCTGCGTTGGTCCCTGTCGTAACCCAGAGCCTGAGATGGTGTCTGGCATATAGGAGGCCCACGGTGAATACCTAGGCACCATGCTGGACACTGATTCACCCTGAGCAGCCCTGTGTGGGAGTAAGTGCTCCTCCCTCCATCATTTAATCCCCACAAGAGCCCACGACGGGGCGCTCCCTCCTGCACATGGGGAGACCGAGGTGTGGGTCCCCCAGTGTCACTCAGTACCATTCGGTAAGCATGGAGGATGTGGGTTTGGTCTCAGGTGGACTCCATCCCCCCAGCACCAGGGAGGTGACGCGTGTACACATGTGAGTACCTTGATTACACTCCTGCCCCCACGTCCCCCTGGCCACCAGGACTCGCTTCCTCCTTCCCTCTGACCTTGGGTTCGGCCCCTCCAGGCGGGGCCCTGAGCCTGTCCCCTGCGGCCAGACCAGATTCTCTGTGAGATGAATCAGATCCGCTCCTCCTCAGCTCCCCCTCCCCTCCAGCACCTCTTCAGACCCTCTTGACCTCGCTGGCCCCTTTTCCGGCTCTGCTGGGCTGTGACTCCACCGGGAAATATCCAACAGCTATGGCTCCCCCCTCCGCCGCCCCCTGGGGGCTTCCCCATTGATGAGACACTTGGGACCCCACTCAGCACCTTCGTGGGCAGAATCTGGAATGTGGAGGAGTTAAGGCCTGATGTGGCAAACCTTGGGCCCCTGGGAGCAGGAAGCTGATGGAGAAATTGTTCTGTTTTCCTCTGGGCTCACCCCCGCCCTCCCTGGGCCACGTCTGATCTGCCATCTATATGGTTTCTTGGACCCGTGGTCTTGCCAGCTCAAGCATCAGTCACATTTGGCAACAGCCAACTTGCAACTGCATCCTTGATGGGTCTCCTTCTGCCCCTGGTCACTCCTGCTGGCAGGGTCCACTCACCCTAAGAAGGAGAAAAACCCATGAACTATGGCCCAGGTTCTGCTCTCTGAGAACCCACGTGGAGACAAACAACGTGACCAGGCCTCTCCCAGCTTCGAGATCCAGAACCCACCATTTGAGAGCTGAAAGCCCCCTCCCAACCACCACCCCCCAACCCAGAGCAAAGGTCTCACCACTCCAGGCTCTCTAAGGCCGTCTCTCAGCTAGAGCCTCTGACGGAGCCTATTTAATTGTGTCTGTGTCTGACAGCCCCCACCCTCCATCCCCCACCCCACCATTAGCTCACCAGGCCAGGGCCTGTGGGTCTGACTCAGCCCCAGGCCCCCGGAAGCCTCCAGGGATGCTCGTCCCCCAGTAGGGGAGGCACAGACAGGCCCACGCGGCCCGCTCCCAGGCAGGGCCCGGCTGGGCTCCCACCGGAGGCCCCCAGGGGCCGTGGGTGGCAGGCTGCCCTCTTGGCTGGGTTCTCAGGCTCCTGGCCAGAGGCCACACCCTCCTTTTACACGATTGTGGCTTTTGGCCACGCCGTTGGCCTGTCCTCCTGGCCTGTCTCCTGCTACCGTGGGGCTGAGGGCCACTGGGTGACGCGCTTGTGGTCTGGTGAGCACCGTCTTGGGCCCAGACGGGGAGGCCGTGTTCCATGTGTTCCAGACGGCCCGGCCCTGGCCTGTGTGCGTGCCCCCTCTCTCACATTGCCCCTGGAGGCCCCGTGAGTCCCGCCAGCAGCTGTGTGTGGACCAGGGAGGGTCTGTGTGCACACACAGCTCATTTCTGCTTTGCGAGGTAGGGTCATGGTGATTCCTACTATATACGAGAAGCTGAGGCGTCAAGAAGGCCACAGGCCAAGAAGTGGCCAAGCCACAGCTCAGACCCGGATCTCAGGACACCCAGACCAGGGCTCTTTTCAGATTACTCAATGGAATTTCATTCAACAATGTTTACTGCCTTCAGACTCCGTGCCAGGCACTGTCCTCGGCTCCAGAGACAGTGGGCAGCAGAACAGACTTCTGCAAGCCAATCTGAGTGCCCTCCACGCACCAGAACCCAACCCACAGGACTTCCCTGGTGGTCCAGTGGCTAAGACTCCACACTCCCAATTCAGGGGGCCCAGGTTCCATCCCTGGTCAGGAAACTATATCCCACATGCGACAACTGACATCTCACGCCACAACTAAAATTCCTGTGTGCCACAACTAAGAGCTGGCACAGCCAAATAAATAAACAGCAAACAAAAAAAAGCAGCTGGCCTCAGAGTGGTCAGTGGGGGGAGGCAGCAGAAAACTCATGGAAAACCAACCCAGTATCACATTGCTTAGCTGTCTGAGCCTTTCAGCACAGGGACAAACAGCCTGCCCACATTACTGCCCAAGGTTGCCTCTGTGCGGTTGCTGACACTCATGACCCACGGCCCAGAGTCCCAAAGGCTTCTTATGTCCATCGTGTCATCTACTCTTTAGGAAGACTGAGTCTTTTTTTTTTTTTTCTGGTTGTGCCACGTAGCTAGTTCCTTGACCAGGGATCAAACTCTCAGCAGTGAAATCACGGAGCCCTAACCACTGGACCACCAGAGAATTCCCCAGGAAGACTGAGTCTTTGTAGACAGTATTCACTTGTAGGACATTCCCTCCTTGCCCACTTTTGCATCTGGCAAACTCCTATGCATGCCTCAAAGCCCAACTCAGTAGCCTTCTCTTACACCTCTGTCCCCTGACTCCCCCGGCCCTTGTGGATGCTCCTACCCCTCTCCATCCACATCTCAGACAGAACATTCACCTAAATGTAGTTCTGTAGCTTGCAGCGGGAGCTCTCTGTTTCTGCTGTCACCTCCCCATTGTTCAGGTGGTCTGCTTGACTAGGACTTAGTTATCTCTTTTTGTGTCTGTCCACCCGCTAGGCTGTGGGACCCTTCAGGGCAGGGATCCCAGGGCCCAGCACACGGCGAGACTTCAAGAAGGCAGGCAATATGGCAAAGTGATTGAGAGAGGGGTTCTGGAGTCAGAGCACACGGGAGACTAAATCTACCATTCCCTGAGCGACCTCGGGCAAGTTTCTTAACCTATCTGTGCCTATGTCCCCATCTATAAAAGGGAAAAAAATTTCCAAGAGAAATAAACTGAAGCACAGAATTATTGGGAGAAATAAACTGAAGTGATACATGTGTTTTCTGAGTAAGGGCTCAAACAATATGGACGATTCAGAGGCAGCTCAGTGTTCCCTCCTCCAGGAAGGCTTCCCTGACTTTTTCAGGGCAAGCTCTGCCTCCATGGTGACCTGTGGGGAGCCTTTGGCCCATTCTGATAAGTGTCTCTGTGTCTCCTGAATTGAACAAGGAGACTTTTGAGAACTGGGTTTGTGACTGGCCAACTGCCCCTGGGCCCAGCACCCCGCACAGGGCCAACTCCTGACAGGCTCCGAAGCACTCTCTGCCCAGGGGCTGCGCTTGCAGAGCGTGTTGTGCACAGACTTCTATCAGAAACCAGGCTTTGATGACATGGGGTACTTAGAGGCCATCACGGTCACATGGAAGTTTGTTGCATGGACTGGCTCTAATCAACCTGGAACCTGAGCTACCACATGTCACAAGCTCTCTCTTCTCCTTCCTACGACATCAGACGGACCAGGGCAAAGCCTCAGGAAAGGGTCTGAAGGGGCTGGGAGGAACTACTGCCCTCTGGCTAGGTAGCCCTCATGGGCATCTGGAGGAGTCGTGGGTGTCAGATGGGCGCATGTTCTGGGGGGACTGTGGGCACAGGCATGGTTTCATGGTCTCTTTTGCCATCAGAGTCCAGGCAGATGTGAGTGCCTGAATTCCATCACTGACTGAAACTTGTAAACAAGGCACCTCGGCCCCCTCCCCTGGTGGAAATCAGGAGGTGCTGAGTCCAGACACCGCCTTGGCTTGCTGGGAACACTGTCCCCAGTCCAGCGCTCTCCCTCCCTCCCACGAGGCCCTCCAGGGAAACCATGATCCAGCCCCCGCTGCACTCTCCAAGCTCGCTCCAGACATGAGGTCACTCCCAAGACGCCCAGGGTGAGATGCTAGCAGCCATTCTACCACAGCTTGCTCAAGGCCAGGCCGTGCTGGGACGGCTCCCAAGGACAGAGGGGAGCCTCCTACCAGGGGGAGGGTAGCGGGACTGGCCCTTCCCTTCTTCCTTCGCAGACCTGCCTACCTTCAGTGCCCTGCTGAGCCTGGAACATAGTAAATGCTCAATTAAAGCAAAAAGGCAAAAAAACCACGGCATGGATGCATGAACTCTTTCACGTGACTGACACGCAAAGATCACAGAATCTGATCCTCCAGGGCCCCCAGATTGGCAAGGGAGGTGGGCGCTTGATCGCACCATTCTTGCTCCCCTGAGATGCCCAGTGCGGGGGCTCGGGGGAGTCCACCAGTAGAGAGAGCCCTCCCAGCCCCTCTTATTTCTTGCTGAGATGACGGCTCACTCACATGGGCAGTGAGTGTGGGCCACGCATCACCATGGCCACTTCCGGGTTGTATGATCACCAGGCCAGTCCCTGCCTCTCCGGGCCTTCCCTGAGTCAGCCTCTGGGCCCCCCTCCATCCCCGCTTGGGGCTGGGTGGCCACCGGGGACCAAGGAGGCTCTAGAGAAATCCAGGCAGAATGGCTCACTGAGCTCTGAGTGTGTGTCATTCAGTCTTCATGGCAAGCGGGGGTGGGGTGGGGGGAGGGTGGGGAAACTTAGACCTCCCCCAGTGTAAACATGATGCAACTGAAGTGCAGTGATGACCTGTCCGGGGTTGCAAGGCCGGGAAGTGGCAGAGCCAGGATCAGACCCTAGCACGTCTGAATCCAAGCCAGCGCCGGGTGGCCCCGCTCCTCCCACCAGCACCTGCCCCTGACGGCAGAAGGCTGGGACTCTGTGCTGGTAGACAGGACCCCTCCACCCACGGGTCCTCTCACTGCCCGGGGCTGGGCCAGGGCCAGCCTTTGGACTTCTCAGCCTTGACCCATTACCCACCAGGGGTTGGGGTCATCAGGCACTCTGGAGTCAGGAAAACGAACAACTGAGGCACAATCTGGTGTGAGGAGAAGCCCAGGTTCAGCCTTCAGAGGGGGGATGGGGGCCAAGAGGCTTCACCAAAGGGATGTCTTGGGTGGTCTCCGAGGATGAGAGAGCTCACGTTGGGTGGAAGCACCATCCCAGGGAGAGGGCACAGCACGAACCTAGGGGGTCTGGAACCGCCTGGCACAGCTCACTACCGGGGTCACCCAGGATAGGAGACCCAGGGCGTGTCAGGGTCCCACAATACGGAGGGGCCCTCAGACTGCTCCTTCAGGTTGGGGGGAATGGCCCTCATTGGGAGCAGGGTCCCTCACACCCCTCGACAAACCCAAGCCCAGCGCGACGATCATGCCCTCTGCAGGGGTCGGTGGGCGCCCAAATCTCCCCGGGGGCAACGCAAGGGAGCTCGGAGCAGGACAAAAGCTTCCCATCCTGGATCTTGGACAAGGGCAGGGCTCTCCGGGGCCGGGGCACTGGGGACATCTTTAGGCGGTGCCAGGGCAGAAGAGCCCCCCAGACTCGGAGGGAGTAATGATTTCATCAGGTGGAGAAACCGAGACCCAGAGAAAACCTAAGTCACAAAGTTAGTGATGGCAAAGCCCACACCGAAGCCCGATGCCCAGTCTCGATCCTCCTCGCCTAGTAGGGTTGCCACCGCCGCCACCCTCGCATCTGGGACCGAGGCCCCGGGCGCGCGCCCTCCCGCCGCGCGCCCGCTCACCTGGCAGAGCAGGTCGAGCGCGTAGCCGGCGCACTCGGCCCACATCGCGGCGTCCACGCGCGCCGCCACGGCCCCGAAGCGCCGGGCCAGCGCCGCGTCCTGCTCGGGAGTGCAGCAGCCGAAGGCCGAGTACTGCGCGCAGAAGCGCAGCGGCTGCGGCGGCCGGAAGGGCGGCCTGAAGTCCAGGCACTGCGGGTGCGCCGCGGCCCCGAGCGCCCGGAGCGCCAGCAGCGCCAGCAGCGTCCCGGCCCCAGCCCCGGCCCCGGCCCGCCGGCCCGCCATGCCGCCGCCCCGCTCCGCCCCGGCCCGGCCGGCGGAGGAAGAGGCGGAGGGAGGCACCCCCGGCCCAGTGCGGCCCGCGAGTAGCCGCCGGCCGCGCCCTGAGCGCCCGCCTCCCGCCCAGCCGGCAGCCTCCCGGGACGCCCGCCCCGCAGAGCCTCGGGCTGGGAGACCTGGAGACCTCCCGTGCTAGGAGGTCACCTCTGGCCCGGGACTGAGCGCCGAGGGGCGCGGTGCCGAACTCGGCGCAACCTCCTGGGTCGGGAGTCTTTCCGATTACTGATTACCGTGGCGGTGACCTGGCCTCCTGAGGCTGAGTGCGGACTGCGTTTCGCCTTTTCATCTGGGATGCAGCTGTCTCCCCCCGGGGGTTTTAGCCCAGGAGGTGCGGGAGACTCTGACTGGGCGAGGGGAGGGACACCATGGGGCCCGTGGTGGAAAATCTCACAAAATCACTTAAAATGGGAGCACAGTCATGTAAATGGGTGGTTGCGCTGCCCTGGGACTCACAAGGTGGGGAGGGAGGTTGGGGCCGCCTCAAGAGTCCACCGTGGACCCCACCCCAGGCTTCTTCCCCTTCTCCTCTCCTGGGCAGCTGACTCCGGACAGCCTGGCACTGCGAGGCCTCCTCCCTCTGGCTCTTGCATACCGCCTGGGTGGGCCTCCACTGTCCACCCTCCAGCTTGTGCTGGGCATCACCACCCGGGTGTTGGGAGGGGCATCCACAGCAGCCCTGTTCCTCTCCCTCCTCCCCATCAGCTCCACTCCACAGAGCCCTAGAGGTTTTTCAGAAAGGCAAATACCATGGGGGTCCTTGCCCTGCTGACCAGGCCTGAGGCCTCTCAGAGCCCAGGGTAGCGGTTTGCAAACTCTCTTGAGCAAGCCAGCCCCCCTGAAATGCAGCTTCTGAGGCATGCAGATATTCTGATGCCCCTCCCCCCCACCCCGTAGAACTCTAATGCAAGAAATTCTGGAATTACTCTTTGAGTTACCCTGGTATACAACACACAGGGTAGGGTTGGGTTCACCCATGGCTCCCACTGCCCAGACAGGACCCCCCTAAACACACACACACACACACACACACACACACACACACACTCTACCCCCTACTCCCAGGATCTCAGAGCAACAAATCCCCCAGGGTATATTTTCCAGGTGGGCCTTAGCACTTGCTTCTCCCAGAACTGCTCTTCCCCATCTTCTCGGTCTGGCAAACTCCTACTCAGCCCTCATGGCCCCAGCTCACACACCCATTCTGGGCAGGTCTCTTTCAGCTGCCGTGGGGGACAGGCCCTCGTGGCAGGACTGAGGGTGAACTTGATTCTGCAGGACTCTGAGCTCCTGAGGTCTGTGGTTTAGGCCTGAACAGGTACCATGTGTGAGCCGGGGCGTCCACAGCAGGTCAAACATCTCTAAGTACTTAAAATGTGGCGGGGGTGGACTTCCCTGGTAGTCCAGTGGTTAAGACTCCCTGTTTCCACTGCAGCGGGGCACAGGTTCAATCCCTGGTCAGGGAATTAAGATCCCACATACCTCGTGTCTCCTGCATCGGCAGGCGGATTCTTTACCACTGAGTCACCAGGGGAGTCCTGCAGGGACGAAAACATTCAGATCGTAATAACAGCACATCCACACGGGCTCCTGGAGCGTGTGTGAGGGGCTGGGAGGGCGGGGAGGAGGGCGCAGAGCCGGGGCCATAGCCATGAGCTTCGGGGATGGGGACAGCCTCACCAGTGCCCAGTGTCATTGCCACGGGAGTTTCTGGAGATGGCCAGGCAGACACCTTTCCCCTGCAGCATACGCACCTGGGCACCGCCAGCCACTCAGGCAGATTCTGGGGCCACGGAGTCCTGCTGAGCCCCCATTCCCCACCTGGGTGGATCAACTTTTAGAGATGTGTTGTTAGTTCATTAAACAAATGTTCATTAAGCAGCTACAGGGCACTTGGCTCAAGGCCCCTGTCCCCACCTGGCTGTTTTCTGGCATGCTGGGCTGTCTGACCTCGGAGAAGACCTGCTGTCTGGGGTCCCGAGGAGGGGGGCCCGGGGGCCTGGACTCCTCTGACTGATGCCTCCATCATGGGCGCCTGCTTGCCAGGGTCCCCAGCACTCTTTACAGGTCTCGGCAGCGTGGTCGCAGAGTCTTCGTGCTGAGGCCCGCTGTGCAGAGGAGGAAACACGGGCTGCAGCACACAGCAAGCTGGCGTTGGAGAGCCAGGGTCTCCGCTTCCTCTCTGGCATGTCACAGCTTGGAAGCTTTTACTCCTGTCTCACCAGTAAGACAAAGGGTGGGGCTTCTCCGCTGGTCTAATGGTTAAGAATCCAACTGCCAATGCAGGGCCCAAGGGTTTGATCCCTGGCCCGGGAAGATCCCACGTGCCACGGAGCAACTGAACCTGGGCACCATGACTCCTGAGTCTGCACTCTATAGACCATGCTGGGTAACAAGAGAAGCCACTGCAATGAGAAGCCTGCACAGAAATGGCAGCAAAGAGTAGCCCCGCTCTCTGCACCTGGAGAAAGCCCGTGGGAAGTAACAATGACCCAGAATAGCCATAAATAAATAAATCTTAAAAAAAAAAAAAAAAAGGATGAGTAGACTGAAACCTGGATCGGTGATTTTCCTGGACCCATCTGAGAACTGAGGTTTGAAGGTCAACCGCGACCCCCAAATCTGAAGAGACAAGCGAGTCCAGAGTGCCAGGGGTGATCAGCTCACTTAGGGCAGAAGGTACTGTATCCAGAACCTGTCGGATGGCCTCAGAGGTCATGTTGATGAACTGTAGGAGGCTTCGTGCGAAATAGCGTGAGGCTGAGGAACTCCTGTGGGGCCCAGGGGTCACAGTCTAAAGGAGGAGGGACTTTATCGCTAGGGAGCCTCGCCAAAGACCCCCACAGCTCTTGCAGGGGGAAGGGAAAGCCTATGGTCCCCTCCCTACCCACCGCAAAATACTCTCACAACGGTCTCCATAACAAAACCCACTCTCCAGGATTAAGAGTCGTACCAGAGGCATGTCCCTGGTGGTGCAGTGGTTAAGAATCCACCTTACAATGTAGGGGCTGTGGGTTCAATCCCTGGCCGAGAAACTGAGATCCCACGTGCCTTGGAGTCTGCGCAACCCAGCTAGAAAGGCTGCATGCCACAGTGAAGGATCCCGCAGGACACAACGAGGGTCCCAGGGGCCGCAACTAAGGCCTGATGCACCCAAGTAAATAAATAACTTAAAAAAAAAGAATACTAATCAGCATAGGCATGTCAAAAAGAGAGAGAGCCCCATCCACATCACCCCCCAACACCCCTCACAAGGCATTTCCCCAACTCCAGCCCTCCCTAACCTAACCTCTAACCCACCTGTCTTACCTAAGGGGGTGGGTTAAGAAACACTAGTGAATGTCACAGCCCCTGAGGACTGAGCCGGTGGCCATGGACTAGACGGCCTGAACGTTTTCACCAAATGCCATCTGGGGTCAGGGATATTCGGGGGATTGGGGACACTGCCTGGGCAGTAGGAACAAAGCTGGTCCTTTGAGCCGATGTGCCCTCGGGCTCCATGTGATGGAAACAGCGGCGGAAGCCAGGCCTGTGGCTAAGGAAACCTCCAGACTTTCTTCCCCAAACATTGGCTTCGTGGGTACTTTGAGCAGTTGCTTCCGGGCCCAAAGGCTGCCTTCTTGCCCATCCGGGTCCCGCCTGGAACAAGAGGGACGCGCAGTTCTGCCATCAACACCCTTGGTGACCCCGTGCATGACCTTCCCCACCCTCAGCCCCGACTGCCCTACTTCTTGAGTGGGGGCGGTGCGGAGGAGGTGAGACCAGGCCACTGCTGGCCACTCCGGGTCCCAGCCCAGTGGGCCTGAGGATTGTCTGAGGGTGCAGGACTATTGCCCACATTTCCAGGAGCCCCGAGGGCACTGCCAGAACCCGGACACAGAGACCAGAGGAACACCCAAAGCCTACTCTAGGCAGACTGGGTCAGTGTGGGCCGCCAGCCACGCATCAGCTCCTGCTGAGCAGACGCCCGCTAATTACACAGCCATTAGTTCCTTCTCCAGAGCGACGGGAAAGGCCCCCCGACCCGCCTGTCTGCGCAGGGGGCCACTTGCCCTCCCCGTCTCCAGGGGGCAGCCCACATCAGCTAATCCTTTCTCCCCAGGACCCAGGCCACTCAGCCACAGCAGGAGATTACGCTAGGCGTCCTAGTACAGGAGAATGCGGGAGCTGGGGGCTGGGCTGGTCCCAGCTCAGTCACTCTGGCAGCCGGACTCCCTGCGTGATGTGGATCACAGCTGGGCAAAGGGCCTGGGGCCAGCAGAGGCTTTTGCAAACACCTCACACCTATGAGAAATCATACAGCGTGAGAGAAAGAACACACAAGGACACACCACCAGACTTTACCCACATTAATATTTGACCACATTTGCTTCAGACGTCTCAAGTGTTATTTCAAAACAAGAGGAACTGTGAGAACTGTGAGAGGCCAGGCAGGAGGGTTAGTAATCCAGAGTGTGGGCTCTGCCACTTACTGTGACCTTGGACAGGCCGCTTAACCCTTCTGAGCCTCAGTCTACTCATCTGTTCAATGGGCTGGCAGGTGAGGCCTGGCACATAATATGTGCTTGATACAGACCTGGCTGGCTCCCACCTTCTGCACCTGACATTGACCTCACAGCCTTTTCCTCTGCTCCTGGGGGAAGTCTTTCCTGAAGGCGGTGCATGCAGGTACCACAGAGAACTCAGAACGTCATCTAACACCTTCTCTAACTTTGAACGACTGGGCTGTGCCGTGTACTTTCACTCCTGTGACTGGCTTCTGTCCCCTCACCCGGTGTTGGAGATTCGACCGTGTGGATATGGGAGCTTGCTCACTGAACTGCTGTCCAGGCCACACCGGGTGCTTAGGGTTACCTTCTATCCTCCTTGCCAGTCACCAAAAGGCAGCTCAGCCTGTCTCTGGAGACCTGCTGGCCTGCCGATCTGCTGGCCTCTTTTCAAAATGTCAGGTCCCGGGGGCTCAGGAAGCCACCCCCAGGGCCTCAGTGAAGTGTCCTGACACTGAGTCCGGGGTTCAAATCCCAGTCCCCCCATTTCCTGACCCCACTGTGATTCCTTCGGCACCCTGTGCTCTCCATCCGCCTGTGACCAGGACGTCAGTGGAGACACCGGCTGGTGCAGGCAGGCGGTGGGAGAAGTTCTCAGGGGCTGGAAGACGCCAGCAAGCTTGCCCCTGAGTTCACACCTGACGCCCAGAGACTCAGGGTACCTGGGGAGACCTGAGGATCCTGCAGGCGCACGGTAGGGGTGGGGGCAGCATCCTGAGTCACGTGGCCCCCGGGACCTGACGGCTGAGACCTGGTGGCAGACAGCTCATGTGTGCAGTCGTGCTGGTATGAGGTCATAGAGGCAGCACAAAGCTGCATCATACCCATTTTCTTGTTTTTTGTACTTATTCTTCTTTTTCAAGTTTAAAATTAAACATAGATGTTTTGAAAAGAGACCAGCAGACTGGCAGGCACCTCACAGAAACCTTCTAGGATGAACATTCTTATTAACCCCATTTTACAGATGAGGAAACTGAGGCTCGGGACATTGATACTGCAAGACCAATCAGATACACCCATCAGACACTTCAGTACAAGGGCATATCTGTAGACACTGGACAGTAGGAAGTGGGACAAGAGGATGCAACAAGAATTCATGGGTGCCGTGAATGGGTGTTGTTGCTACAAACACCTGCCAACCCTGTGTGTGGTGGTCAAGTCCTATATTGGCTACAGTCTTGTACTCAATGGCCTCAGAATCCCATCTATTGCTGGGCTTATAGAAACTGGCCTCTGAGCTTGTTAGGGGCTGAAACCAGGCCCAAGGCCCCAGGGGATGCTCAGCCAGTACTGGAATCCTACCAATAACCAAAGGTCATCCCAGGAGAGGAAGTGTAAACCAGAGAGCTATGGTTCAGCTCATAGAGAGAGAGTCTTTCCAGACTGGGAGTTGGCTCATTAAGGTGTAAGCTCCCCTTTGCTGTAGGCATACAAGTAATTGTCAAGCAGCTTCCTATCAGTGTTTTTGTGACCTGGGGAAAATCCGGCTACTTCCATGTTCCTTTCTGTCCCTGAGTCTCTGAATACTTAGACCTTTCATGTATTTTTAAGTACAGGCAATCTTTCTACAGGGTTCAAAAACCAGAAAGCACAAAATTAAACCAGTGAGAAAGGTTCCTCTCCCCCCTGCGCCCAGGCCTCAGCTCCCCTCCTGAAAGCACAGGGTGATACCAGGTTCTGTGCCAACCTCCAGACCACACTCGCTCTTCATTTCTCAAGTAAGTACATGTTTACGTTATTTTTATTTCTGTTCTGTCTCTTGCTTGTTTCTCTAACAATGGATTTTTGGTGGCAGCTTAATGACTTGGGACAGTCCCCTCTAGATAACCACATGTGTAAGATGGGGTAACTTCCACCTCACAGGACTGTTGGGAGATGACTTTTCCCCAATGACACCCAGCAAAGAACCTGACATGCAGTCTGGTTCTCCCAAGAAAGGTCCTGTATCAGGGGGAGTCCAGGTGAGCTTACCCCAGCCTGTGTGGCTGCAGCAACTCCTTGGGCCACCAGGGGGCCCCATGGAGCTGCCCAGTCGTTTTGGTGGCCACATCATGTCCCGAGGTGACCAGCACACCACTGGAGGCTCCGCAGAGGGAGGGAGGCAAACCTGCACTGGGACTCAGCATCCTGAATTTCCAGGAGCACTGCCTCTCCTCCATCCTGCCGCTGTCCTTGTCCAGGAATGCAAGGGCAAGACGCAGAGGTCACCTCTGACCCCAGTTACCTCTCCCGAAAAGAAAAGAACAACAGATTTTAAGCCATCTTGTTGGGTGTTGTTTTCATTCGGAGAAGACAGCGAGATGTTGTCCCACGCACAGCCACGGCCCGCCTGCCCCGCCTCCATCGGATCCCCTTATCCCCCGGACCCTTGGCTGTTCGTGGCCACTGGGATGCCCCTCTGCCTTAGCAACGCTCCCCGAGAATCCTGGCCCCTGTGGGGCCTCCTCACCTTCATGCTGCCTATTGACTGATGTGAATGGTTGAAAGTCTCAGTTGCTCAGTCGTGTCCGATGCTTTGCGATCCCATGACTGTAGCCCACCAGGCTCCTCTGTCCATGGAATTCTCCAGGCAAGAATACTGGCGTGGGTAGCCATTCGCTTCTCCGGGGGATCTCCCCAACCCAGGGATGGAACCCAGGTCTTCAGCATTGCGGGCAGACTCTTTACCGTCTGACCACCAGGGAAGTCCGTTTACAAAGGCACCTGAAAATGCACCCTGCCTTCCCCTTTGCCCATGCTGGTGTCTCCCTCTGGGTGCCCTAGACATTCTCAACGCTGTGCCAGCAAGCCAGCCCTCTGGACAGGCTCCAGGCCAGGCACCCATCCCGTGGGGAGCCTGCGAGGCCAGCTGCGGGCTGACACTGGCGCTGGACACCCTGTCCTGAGGCTGCAGACTTGGTCTCTGAGCCCAGAGCTGGGCAGCTGGGTGGGCTGTGTCCCAGAGGCTGGAGCTAGGCCTTCAGATTTCTACCCCTTCCCCCTTGGTCCCAGGGGCAGGACAGAGCAGAAGATGGAGCTGGAATCCTGGCTGGAAGCAGGGAGCAGGAACTTGTTAGGCAGGCTTCCTCAGGGTCTCTTAGCTCCAAGGGAACCAGGGGGGGCCTGAGGGGCTCAAACACATGGTCCTGGACCCTTGGGGGCAGCAAGCCCTCTGGCTTTCCCAGCCCTCTGGCTTTCCCAGCCCAGAGCTGATGCCTGCTGGGGCCATGGGGCTGTCCCAGCCACACATAGGGGCCGCCACGCCACGAGGACTCATCGCCATCAAGTCCGCCCCTTCTCCAGCTGTCCCCACCTGCAGGGATAATGGTGCAAACGTTTATGGAGCATGGGCATGGGCCAGGCATGGTTCCAGCTTGCAGTCCTCACAGTGACCTTGAGCTTTGCCCTGTTGTGCAGATGGGGAAACAGAGCCACAGGTGAAGTCACTTGTTCGTATAGTCAAAGCTATGATTTTTCCAGTGTGAGTGAAGTCGCTCAGTCGTGTCCGACTCTTTGTGACCCCATGGACTGTAGCCTACCAGGCTCCTCCATCTGTGGGATTCTCCAGGCAAGAATACTGGAGTGGGTTGCCATTCCCTTCTCCAGGAGATCTTCCCAACCCAGGGATCGAACCCGGGTCTCCCACATTGCAGGCAGACGCTTTACCATCTGAACCACCAGGGAAGTAGTCAGGTACAAACGGGAGGACCATAAAGAAAGCTGAGCGCTTTTGATGCTTTTGAATACTGGTGCTGAAGAAGACTGTTGAGAATCCCTTGGACTGCAAGGAGATCACACCAGTCAATCCTAAAGGAAATCAACCCTGAATATTCACTGGAAGGACTGATGCTGAAGCTGAAGCTCCAATACTTTGGCCACCTGATGCAAAGAGCCAACTCATTGGAAAAGACCCTGATGCTGGGAAAGATTGAAGGCAGGAGGAGAAGGGGACGCCAGAGGACGAGGTGGTTGGATGGCATCACTGACTCGATGGACATGAGTTTGAGCAAGCACCAGGAGATGGTGAAGGACAAGGAAGCCTGGTGTGCTGCAGTCCGTGGGGTCACAGAGTTGGACACGACTGAACGACTGAACGACAACAATCTTGCATTAACCAGCAGGATGTACCGCCTTTTGGAGCAGGGCTACTTAGCTTGCCTGGGAGCAGGTGCGGGGAGACCGTGCTTTATCAAAACAGTGGGCGCCTCTGGTTGAATTTTCAGTGTTCCCATCCGTGAAGCTCTGCTGTCTCCATCACCAGATGCTTCCAGGAGCAGATGGACACTGAGTAGCCTGCCGGAGTCCAGGATCCGCCGGAGGGTGGGCGAGGCCCCATGCTGTTGACCCAGCCTGCAGACTTGGGCTGCACGGTGGAGCCTCGCATCTTCACTGTGGTCCTGGGGCGCCTGGGACAGGACCCTGCCGAGTTTTGGACACCAGCCAGGCACCTGGCCCCGGCGACACGCCACCCAGACCTGTCTGCCGAGGGCGCTGCCCTCCATAGCAGTAATTACAGCTATTATGAATATTCTATTTTAATGACGATAATAACCTTGGAAGCAGTTTTGGCGTCATGGCCAAGAGACCAGACTCTGTGTCAGGCAGACCGGCACACCTTCGCCTCAAGACCTTTGGCTGGTGACGTACCTTCCCTGACCTCAGTTTTCTCCTCTGCAAACAGGGATGAGGTTGTTGAGGGGTGTCAGTTCCCGAGGGCTGCCCCCTGGGGTGGGGCTGCGCAGGGTGGAGGCCTGGCCAGGCTGGTGGGGCCGGAGCTGCGGCCACAGGAAAGAAGGCCCTGCGATGCTGCCATGGGGTGGGGGGCGGGGGGAGCCTGAGCCCACCGGCTCCCAGGGGACCATCAATTCCAGGCCCCCTGAGCTGCAGCACCTGCCTCTTGGCAGCAGACCCCTCGACTGGCAGCTCTGGCACTTCAACCTTAAGGCAGTTCTCACTAAGTCAGGGACTGGGTATTTCTCCAAACTCCAGAGGTGTGAATGGGATGGACTGCCCATTTTAGGGGCTTCCTTGGTGACTCAGCTGTAAAGAATCTGCCTGCAATTCTGGAGACGCAGGTTTGACCCCTGGGTTAGGAAGATCCCCTGAAGGAGGGCATGGCAAGCCACTCCAGGATTCTTGCCTGGAGAATCTTCATGGACAGAGGAGCCTGGAGGGCTACAGTCCATAGAGTCACAAAGAGCTGGACATGACTGAAGTGACTTAGCACACACACCCATTTTAGAGATAGGAAGACTGAGGCACAGGGAGGCTAGGGGCTTGCTTCGGGCCATAGAGGGGGCGGCCCAAGGCCAGTGTGGGATTCTGAATCTGGCCTCCTCTGCATAGTGAACTAGGCTTCTGAGGACAAGAAAAGGGGGCCCAGTTCATGGTCACATGAACGGGGTAGGAAGGGAGTCGGGTGGCTGACATAGGCCACCAGTCCTGTGAACAACTCGCACTTATAGGCCGGCTGCTCCAGCCGCCACCTGCCCTGTCTCCTCAGATTCCAGGATGGGGACACGGGGGAGGAGAAGGCAGGTCCCACTTCTGCATCCACCAGAGTCAGAGAAGGGGCAGTGTGTCCCCAGGGGGACCCGGGGCTGTACACGCGTTATCTTGTGTCAGTTGATAAGAAAACCAGACTTGTCCCAGATTGAGCCCTCGTCCAGACCATACGTCTCCAGTTTCGCATGGCTCCTGTCTCCACCACAGCCCCGCGGGGCAGACATTATTGCTGTCCCATCCACAGATGCGATGAAGTGATGGTTCTGGCCACACAGCGGGTGGGAGGCAGGACTGCACTGGAACCCGGGTCAGGGAGCCCTGGGACTCTAGAACCGTCTCATCTCACCTTCCAGGGAGCCACCTGCCAAGAAGGAGGAGCAACTGGGTGTTGTGAGCCAAGCAAGGTGGAGAGTCAGCTCTGGGCTTCAATTCCTGGCTCTGCCAAGTCCTTGGCAGCCCCTGGGCCCTTCCGAGAGTCCACCCCCTCACCTGCAGCCTGGGTAGCTCCCCCGCCTTGCTCACGTGTTGAGTGCTCAAGCCCAGTAAGTCTCCAGCTTCCTTTCCTTTGATAATAAAGCACATAGTAGGTGCTCGATAAAAGTAAGTTTCCATCTTCCGCTCTCTTGATGATGAAGCCAAGTCTCCCAGACAAAATATTTACATTCTAGGAGAAACGCTTGCCTTAAGAAGGAACGTGAGGGATGGTGGAATTCGAGGCGGCCGCGGGTCGTGTCAGGCCAGGAGGCGGCTAGGGAAGACTCTTCGTGTTTCTCAGATCACAGTGAGCGGCAGCCCCAGGGAGGCTGGTGCTGCCCGGGGCATGCCAGGGTCCTGCCTTTCTTCCCTACCAAGTGGGGGTCTCATCATCTGAAATGCACCACTTCGGAAAAACCACCCAAGCGCTCCAGCGCTGAGCTAATAGAGAAGGACTTCCCTGGACTCATACATACTTTTGAGATGTGTGGTTCTCAGAGCCAGCCTTAAAGGGAAACAGGCATTCAAAGACATACAGAATAAGGCTGTTCCAACACCATTCACCCTTATTAAATCACACAGACATATACACACACGCTCATCATTAAAATGATAAAAGCCAGTGCCGACAGCTCTGTAGGCAAGAGCACCCCCAGGAAGGCTAGAATGTTTCCACCAGCTCTGCTGCCTACAGAACTCAGGAGGCCCCGAGCAGTGCATGAACCTCCTCTGCCATAAAGCCTTCCTTGCTTCCCGTCAATCGCGGCTCCTCGTGGCAGTTCCCACAGCATGAATCTGTCCCCTTCTCTACTGAACTTGAGGACAGGGACCGTGGCTCCTGGCTCCTTCATTCACCCGGTGAGCACAGAGAGCCCGTCCCAGCCCAGCATTTTGCGCACGGGGGTCTGTGATCCTCGTTAACCCTTGACCTGGTGAGCATCCTGTTTGGAGAAGCGGGGAAAGAGAGGCTCAGAGAGATTCAGCCATTGGTCTAAACCTTGCTGGGCCCTGAGCCCGGGCCCTTTCGGCAGCACAGAACTGCCTCTGCAGGGGTGTGGTCCTGCCTGGGCTCTGAGAACCCTGAGATCCCAGGGTGTAGGTGAGGGGCCAGGAGACAGGGCCACAGCACTGGCCATGGGGTGGCGGGGGGCATGAACGGGGAGCCCAGGGGCCTGTGGGAGCCTGATGGGCTAGGAGGGGGCGTGGAGAAGGACTTTACAAGCCTGTGTCCAGGCAGCGTGGGAGTCAGCCAGGTGAGGAAGAAGGACAGGGCATCCGAGGCATAGGGAACACTGTGGCCCAAGGCGTGGAGGTGTGACAGATAAGGGTGGGTCTAGGAGGCAAGCTCTTCACGCTGTCCTTTCGGTGGAATGGAGAATGCACGCTGGAGAGGAGGGCAGCCATAACTCCCCAGACCCAGTGACCTGGGGGCAAAGTGTGCCTGTAAATCAGTGCAGTCTGATGTGAGAGGGTCTCTAAAGGTGGGCCATGGGACTCTGCCTTCTGCTCTGCTCGTTTCAATCAAGCATCTGCATGGAGCCCCGGGAGGCTTGCTTATCAGATGTGCCAGTGGCAACATCCCACAAAAACACAGCATTTCCAGGAACCTCAGCAGGACCGGGGACTGAGACCAACAGAATGGAACTGAACAAAGAGGGCCGGAATAACCTGCCTTCATGTGCAGAAGGTCGAATGCACAGACTGTTCCCCCAAATTGTCTTTTAAATGAGCATCTCTTGAGGCTGAGATGGAGGACCTGTTTTCCTGGGGCCCGCCCACAAAACATTCTATATCAACTTTTTGTGGGCAGTGGACCCCCGGATGAATGCCCCTGTATCATCCAGGAGGATCTTCTCCAGGGGATCTTCCCAACTCAGGAATCGAACCTGTATCTCTCATTGCAGGCAGCTATGCTTCTCATAGGAGCAAGGGGAGCTGACCCTGTGAGATCAGCCTCTTAGTGGCTAGACCATCTCACAGAGCCTGGCACTAGTGGGTTCCCCCTTCCTATTATGTGTCCCGAGCCTGGGAGAATCCTTCAGAGGAGGGCAGCCGGTGGCCTGGCTCCAGGAACAGGCAACCCCAGCCGTGCCTGTAAGGCTCCCTCCCCCACAACAACAGCTGGAGTTGGCCGACCCCCCAGTTCTACCCAGGAACAGCTATCAGGCTGCTCCGAGGCCGAAGAGAGTCACGGCTAGCTGAACATCAGCTTTGGGGCAGGGCAACGGGGGTAACGCCCTTCCTGCGGGCGTGGACGCACGGCTGCTCCTTGTGCCTGTGACGAAATGTGGACAATGGCTGGGAAAACTGGTCAAGGGGAGACTCGGGAAGCCAGGTGGCCTGGCACACAGCAGCTGCTGAGTAAGCACGATGAGCTGTGAAGGAGTCTTCAGGCCGCCGGGCAAGCCAGTCGAGCCCCTATGCCTCAGTTTATGCAGCTGTAAAGTGGGTGTAATATCCAGAGCCAAGTAAATTTTGGGCAAACAGTGGCACAGGGTGGGCACGCAGCCTGGGGAGACCCTTCTACCTAGCTGGTACAACCTGCAGGCCTCTGAGAGATGGTCATGCTGCTTTAGCTTGTCCACCTCCAGGGACAGAGAGCTCACTTCTGAGTCTGAAACAGAGCAGACACCGGCCTGCCTTCAGAGAATTCATAATAAGGAGGGGGATCCGACGAGTGCCAGGCTCTGTGAGACGGTCTGCGCACTCAGAGGCTGGCCTCCCAGGGTCGACTCCTCCTGCTCCTATTAGAAGCATAGAATCTGCCCGCAACGAGAGATCCAGGTTCGATTCCTGAGTTGGGAAGATCTGCTAGAGAAGGAATTGGCAATGCACTCCAGTACTCTTGCCTGGAGAATCCCATGGACAGAGGATCCTGGCAGGCTACAGTCCTTGGGGTCACAAAGAGTCGTACACGACTGGGCAACTGACACTTTCACTTTCAGTGGGAGAAGGGCCTGAGTGTCCCATAGATGTGCCCTGGAGGGGCGGCCCCCACCTCAGGGGGGTCAGAGAGGCCAGAGGTCCTTTGTTGTCTGTAAAGACGAGGAACCATCAGCTCACTGGGTCTCAAGCCTTCTCTATGGCCCTTGCCCAAAAGCTGCTGACAGAAGTGGATGGCTTTCTGCTTCCTGTGACCTCCACGGAGAAAATCCATCACCTGCTGGTGAAGCCATCCTGGCGGGCCCCGGAAAGATGGTACTGAGTCACCTGGCCCTCGTGGCTCTGCCAGCCGTGGATGCGTGAAGCTGGTCATTAGCTCTTACTGGAAGGACCAGACCTGTCATTTTCCTCCGGAAGTGCTGAGGGCGACTTGCCGGCCGCCCCTCCCAGAAGCCAGAGAAAGGCCGGATCCTCCTCCTGGGGCGAGACTGGATTAGGGATGGGGACCAGGGGCGGGAGAACATCCATCCTTCCGCTCAGGAATCCCACTTCTGGGAACTCGTCCCGAGGAAACAATTGGACAGGAAAACCAAGCTGTGCACAAACACGGCCCCGCGGGAAGTATTTATAATAGTTCAGCCCCGGAAATCACCCTCGTGTCCCGCAGTGGAGGGGCAGCCAAGCACCTCAGCTGCCTAAATAGCACACGGCAGTAAAATTAGGTGAATGGCGGGGGGGGGGGGGGGGGGGGGGCGGGGTGGCGCCTGGCGGCCGTGGGTCAATTACCCTGAGGTTGCTGATGCCCCCATCCCCACCCCCGCACTGATCAAGCAGACCTACTACCAGCTGCACCCAGAGGCGGTGGATCAGAATCTCCAGGGAAAAGTTCTAACTGACAAGGGTCTGCGTGATTCCTATCACCAGGCTGGCTGAGAAACCCTGCTCACGGCTAAGATTGCAACTTCAGCCATGCATTGATTTAAACCTTGTTAAGTCTTAGTTTTTGCATCTGTGAAATGGGCCTAGCCCCAGGCCTGTCCCTGGGATTCTGGGAAGGCTGGTGAGATTCTGGACAGGATGACTCCACGGGATGCAAGGCTCTGGGAGCCGCTGTCACCACTTACACAGCCTGCCTCTCCCACTTCCTCTCCCCAGACCTGTCCCATCACCACTGGGGGAAGTTACACCTGTGCATTATATTAAAAAGCAGAACCATCACTTTGTAGACAAAGGTTCATATAGTCAGAGCTATGGTTTTTCCAATAGTTATGTACGGATGTGAGAGCTGGACCATAAAAACAGCTGAGGAGCACCAAAGATCTATGCTTTCAAATTGTGGTGCTGGAGAAGACTCTTGAGAGTCCCTTGGAAAGCAAGGAGATCAAACCTGTCAATCCTAAAGGAAATCAACCGTGGATATTCATTAGAAGGACTGATGCTGAAGCTCCAATCTTTGGCCACTTGATGCGAAGAGCCAATTCATTGGAAAAGACCTTGATGCTGGGAAAGACTGAGGGCAGGAGGAGAAGGAGGTGACAGAGGATGAGATGGTTGGATGGCATCACTGACTCAACAGACATGAGTTTGAGCAAAGTCCGGGAGATCGTGAAGGACAGGGGAGCCTGGCGTGCTGCAGTCCATGGGATCGCAGCGAGTCGGACACGGCTGAGCGACTGAACAACATACGCCAGCAACCGCACCCAGCGCACACAGGCTGCTTTGAGGACATCCAGTGTCAAGATGGGCGGGGAGGCTGGTGGGATGTTTCTGCAGGGGTCTTCTCCACGCTCCCCCTACCTGGCCAGGCCCAGTCCCAGCCTGCGGAGGGGAGGATGGAGGCTCTGGGCAGAGCACGGCAGCCCCACTCACCTGATGTGTCAGACTCCAGGTGGGGGAGAATGCCACCTCCCTTCCCATTCCGTTCCTACCTGGGTCCCCAAGAGCCAGGGGGTGTCTGAGCCCTTGCTCTATACCCACGCAGGTCCAAGTATTTGAAGGATGCTCCTGAGTGAAGCAGCTGGGCTGAGTTCCCCAGAATCTTAAAGAGAGAAGGAAAGGCCAGACAAAGGCCTGGGGCTGTTAGCTGTTCCGCCGAGGGGACTGGGCTAAGGGACGTTAGGGGGCTGGTTGTACACATGGGTCCGGAGCTTTGGGTCCATGTGGGCTGAAGAGGTGTGAGACTATAGAGGAGACTAAAGAGTTGTGTTGGGTATGCTGCTTCTGCAACCAGGAAGATCTGGGTGCAGACTGCAGGGAGAGTGCGGGTGTCCCACTCCTGAGATGGGTCAGCCTCTTTTTTCTTAGTAGCTTTCAGGATCTCCCATCTTCTCTGGAGGGACTGGGCTGGGTCAGTGGTCTTGAGCCATTGTGTGTTTTCAAGGGGAATATTAAGAGTCTGGGGCTGCGAACCTAAAGAGATTTGACTGCAGCAAACTTAGGACTTCCCTGCTGGTCCAGTGGCTAAGACTCCACGCTCCCAACGCGGGGGCCCCGGTTCCATCCCTGGTCAGGGAACTAGATTCAAGATGCCGAATGAAATTAAGACCCGGAGCAGCCAAATAAATAAAAAATAAATCTTTGTGTTAAATGAACATTTACAAAAAGAAAAAGAAAAGAAACAACAGCAAACTCATCAGCAGTAAGCACGACTCGGAGCCTGTCTCAGGAGCATGGAGACCCCCGGACCCACCACCCCACCAGCTGGACTTTCTGCATGGAGGTGCCTGTCCACTGCCCCCCCGCCCCAGCTCCCACACAGCCCCCAGGATACCGCATCTAAGTGCAGCCCCGGCTGGTGCCAGCCCTTCCTCTTGGGCAACTGGAGGTACCCCCTCAACAGGGCACCCCCACTTGCTGGACAAAATGCTCCTTCCAACAGACCCTGGGAGTAGGGTTTGTGACTACATATGAGGAAAAGTAAATTGTACAGTCAAGTGAAGGGTTTGCAGCCTCCTGGCTGGGTGCCCCCAGCCCGAGAGAGGTGACTCCAGCCCTGAAATTCCAGCCTAATTGCCTCTCACAGGCTTTTTTTTTTTTTTTATTTTTGGCTGTACTGGGTCTTTGTTGTGGTGCATGGGCTTTCTCGAGTTGTGGCAAGCGGAGGCCACACTTCACCGTGGAGCTTGAGCTTCTCATTGAAGTGGCTTCTCTTGTTGCAGAGCACAGGCTCAGTAGTTGCGATGCTCCGGCTTGGCTGCGCTGGGGCCTGTGAGATCTTCTGGGACCAGGGATCAGACCCGTGACCCCCGCACGGGCAGGTGGGTTCTTAACCACTGGACCACCGGTGAGGTCCATGCCTCCCCCTGGCTCTTGAATGTGTCCTCCACTGACCAGCCACGGCAGGGACCCGTTTCAACCCCCTAAATACACACGGACTCTCAGCTTCTGTGGGCATAAATGGACATGCTCATTCCTGTCACCTTGCAGGCTTTGCAGGGAGGATGGGAGGAGGATGCTCCCCAGAGAATGCTTCATAAACTGGAAATGGCCTTGGAGAACGTGAGGGCAGATTGGGCTGGGCGGGCCTGCAGTCCTCGAGGCTCCGGGGCCTGGGCTGCTGAGCATCAGGTCTAGGAGTGTGTCTGGGGGAGCATCTCTGGTCCTTCTCTCTTATTTCACACGCCCTGGCCCAGAGGTAGGTTTTATTATTTAGATTAGTGATATATTTATTGTTTATACATAATAAATTATATAATATAAATGTTTTATGTAAATTGTATTATAATATAATATAAATGTATTGTTTATATAAATTATAATATATTAATTATATATAGTTATATATATTATTTATACTGTAAACCAAACAATGCATGCACTTTGGGTAAAAACAAACCCAATAACAGTAAAAGGTTCAGAAGGAAATATTTCCCTGGCCTTTCCTCCCCTCCCCCACCCCCGGAACAATCTGTTTCTACATTTAGTTTTCCTTTTGATCTCCGCATTTCTTGGTAAGGTGTTTCTGTCCATGGCTTTCTTGATTTCTTGGTTCTAGACTTTTCTAGAATTCCTTCCGGCCATGACGGACAAGCCTTCACCTCTCTTAAATCCTCCCACTCTCACATCTCCTCCGTCAGCTTCCCCTTGAGGGCTCGACCCACGGCTTAGGTGACTAGTCGTCCAGGGTTTCATTATGATTCTATAAACGTTGCCTATGAAAGTCAAGGAATGGTTTCTTTTTTGGTGGAGTTTGTTTATGCCTTGGAGTTAATGCGTTTAAAAAAACAAACTTGTAAAATGTCTCTTTTTCCATCTGCTCCGCTCTAACCTAGTGGCGGGATGGTCAAATGGTCAGGCACTTGGATATCTTATCTCCCAGCTCCGACCTGGGCTCTTCCTGGCTGAACCCTCCCCCCCTGCTCTGGGGCCTGGGCTGGCCCCTCCCCCTTCTCCTTTCCTCCCCCACCCCTCCCCCCAGGGAAGGACTGGCCCCCCTGGGGAGCCGTCCTGTCCTCTGGTCTACTCTCAGCTCCTAGGTGGAGCATGTGCTTCAAAAGCTTCCTGAGAGGTGCACGGCAGTCCATTTTTTCCTCTTTTTGGTGACCTTGCATTTCTGACAATGTTTATATTCCAGTCTCATATTTGGCTGATGTTCTCTGTGGGCATAGAATCCAGGCAGGAAATCCTTTTCCCTTAGACTTTTAAGGCGACTGATGACTCTTGTGATCTTCTAGCCTCCAGGGTTTCTAATAAGAAGTCCAATGCCAGCTTGTTAAAAACGTATTAATTTAAATACACGTGCACAGAGTTTCAAAAATCAGATACAAGTATAAAGCCTATGAAAAACAAAAACTCCCTGCCTCAAGGCTCCACCACGATCCTGATCCTGGATCCCAGAGGCAACTGCTTTCGATTCTTCTTTTGTCCACAGTTCAAAACAACACACTAACACAGCTCTTCTTTGACTTTCCAGTTTAGGTATTATCACTGCCTTTCTCTTAGGGACCAGGAAGATTTACTACACTTATAAACCACCCCCACACATGCCACCCCTTCCCCTATGCTCCTAGTAAAACTGTACACAATTTTCTTTGGTTAAATCAATGTTTACATATGATACTATTTAAACACTCTGGTCAACAGAGCCACAGTACATCCTATGACTGTATTTCCTTCCTTGCAGGACTTCTGGGTTTCCCTGGGGATTATTAGTTGCCTCCTTCTTTGTACTTGCCTCTCATTCACCACCAGGCTCTCTGACAGAGCTCTAATGCTCCTCTCTAGGTAGCCGAGGCCCCAGGCAATCCACGAGTTGTGTTCTCTTTCTCAGCCAGCTCCTCCTGGTGCCCCTTCCCACCCCGTTCCAATGTGCTCTGATTGTTTCTAGTCCTGAAGCCCTCACTGTCCGATTTCCCTAGGCCATCACCTTCGTTCAGGCGCTAAGTCGTGTCTGACTCTTCGAGACCCCGTGAACTGCAGCACGCCAGGCTTCCTTGTCCCCCGAGATGTATACCATCACTTTGGAATTCCCCACTTTCTGAATTTTGGATCTTCTTGTGTCTTTGTTAAGTTCCTAATTTTTAGAGAAAGAATGCGTGGGAGATACTGTTCTAAAAATCTGGGGACTTTTGGGACTTCCTTGGAGGCGCAGTGGATAAGAATCTGCCTGCCAATGCCGGGGACACACGTTCAATCCCTGGTGTGGGAAGATTCCACATGCCTCAGAGCAACTAGGCCTGTGTGCCACAACTACTGAGCCTGTCTGCTGCTAGTACCGAAGCCGGAGCACCCAGAGCCCGTGCTCCACGGCAAGAGACGCCACCACAATGAGAAGCCAGCGCACTGCCCAAAGAGTGGCCCCCGCTCACTGCACCTCGAGAAAGCCCATGCACAGCAATGGAGACCCAGCGCAGCCAAAATAAATACATAAAATTTAAAATCTGAACATGTCATACTTTACCCTCATACTTAATTGGCCAGATACTGAAATCATTTTCCTTCAGAGTCTTGAACGTGTTGCTCCAAAATCCTCTAGCTTTTGGAGTTACTGTTGAGAACGTCAGGGTTTCTGCTTTCTGATCCTCTTTGTGAATTCTCTCTTTCTCTCCCCTTCTCTCTCTCTTTCTTTCTGGAGATTTTTAGGATCTCCTCCACCCTGTTGTTTTCAGATTTTACAAGGATGTGCCCTCTGTGACAATTTCTCCACTTCTGTGCTCGCGCTTTGTAGCCCTCAGTCCCAGATAAGTTTTATGTATCATATCGCTAATATTTTCCTTCCCTTCGTTTTGTCCCATTAGATATGGGGCAAAAAAAAGTGGGGGACATTAAGTGAACTCTAGAGTGAACTCCAGGATCCCTTGGCCCCTTCCTTAACCTCGGCAGTGTATCTAAAGATTATTTGGGGTATTTGGAGAACCTAGAGAAAAAATCTCTAAATCCAGACACTTGGAGAAAGGAGTGCCCCCAGAAATGGTGGTGGCTTCTTGGGTAGCCTGGTGCCAGTGAACAAGGACTTCATCTAACCCAGTCCTTCTCCGCCCTGCCTGCTAGACCCCCCTCCTCCAGATGGAATGGGTCTGGGGTGGGGCCTGGGCATCTGCATTTTACCAGCTTATGAGGGGCTTTCCAGGTGGCGCTAGTGGTAAAGAATCTGCCTGCCAATGCAGGAGACTTCGGAGACGCAGCTTTGATCCCTGGGCCGGGAAGATCCCCTGGAGGAGGGCCTGGCAACCCAGTCCAGTATTCTTGCCTAGAGAATTCCATGGATAGTAGAGGCTGGTGGGCTACAGTCCTTGGGGTCACAAAGAGTTGGATACGACTGAAGCGACTCAGCACGCACACGGGTGAGTCTGAGCAGTCCGTGCCCAGGGCTGACGGCCACTGATCTGACCCACTGGCCTTGTTCAGAGTTAGCTACTTCCTGTGTGCTGTGAGCTTAGTCACTCAGTCCTGTCTGATTCTTTTCAACGGCTCAGCAGGTAAAGAATCACCTGCAGAGCAGGAGACACAGGAGATGCAGGTTCGATCCCTGGATTGGGAAGATCCCCTGGAGCAGGAAATAGCTGCTTCCTTAGTGTTACTGAAAGCGTGGCCTCTCTGAGCACTGGTGTTGAATCAAACCCTGCAGACAGAATTTTGGGTGAAGTAGAAAAGGGTAGCTTTATTGCTTTGCCAGGCTTCTGCCTTGAAAAATTGTGTGTCTCCATTGCAAAGAACCTGATGAGGGTTTTTATAACAGAGTAAAGCGTGGGGTCTCTGACAAGGTTAGGGTGTGAGCAGGATGGTCTGATTCTTGATGAGCTTCTCTGATCACTTTCCTCCGGCCTCAGGTGGTCTCCTGGCTTCTCCTCCCTTGCTTAGCAACTGTTCAAACCCACACTATGGAACTCAGAGAAGGTCATGATGGCTCGAGTCTTGACTATAAGAACTGGGGGACAGAAAGGCCTGGGAGCCCCACAGGGCCTTGCTCGGCTTCATTAGGACCGTGACTCGTTTATAGAGGCTCTGACACTTTGCGATGCTAAGATGTGACTCTCCATTGCAAAGCTGTGTCCTGGAATCGGGTCTTGGTGGAGCTGAGCCTGTGCTGGAAAGAAGGATCAGCCCTCCTAGAGTCTCAGAGTCTCCGGCTGGGCTCGGGGGGATGCCCAGGCCTTTCCCTAGCAGACCAGCTCCCCACCTGCCTCACTGTGTGGCTCAGGGTTCGAGCCTACCTTTTCTCTGCATTTGAGTATCTCTCCGTCCCAGCAGGAGGAGGGAATGATTCCATTTCCTCATAAGATCCAGAGGCTCAGGGAGGGGCAGGACCCCCCAGGTTAAGCATCAGGTTAGAGACACAGATTCTAACTCCAGGGCTTTCCTACTTAAACCAGCTCCCTCCTGTATCATTCATTCACCCCACAAATACTCTTTGAGCTCCCAGCTCTCTGCTGGGAGGACTCTGGGGACCGTTGCCGTTGTTCAGGAGCTCAGCCCTGTCTGACTCTCTGTGACCCCATGGACTGCAACACGCCAGGCTCCCCTGTCCCTCACTGTCTCCTGGAGCTTGCTCAAACTCCTGTCCATTGAGCTGGAGATGCCATCCAACCATCTCATCCTCTGTCACCCCCGTCTCCTTCTGCCCTCCCTGTTCCCCAGCATCAGTGTCTTTTACAATGATGGGCTCTTCGCATCAGGTGGCCAAAGCATTGGAACTCCAGCTTCAGTAATAGGGCTTCTAGTGAATATTCAGGGTTGATTTCCTTAAGGATTCACTGGTTTGATCTCCTCGCTGGGCAAGGGACTCTCAAGAGTCTTTTCCAGCACCACAGTTCAAACGGCGGTAATCAAAGAGGTGGACCCAACTGATGGTTCAGTTGGTAAAGTTACTCGTGTCACAGCTTCTCTGCCCAGCTGCGGACTCGCCTAGGGGCTGGGTGAGGGGGACAACTTCACTTCAGCCCAGCCTCACCCAGAGCAGGTCACAGGAGGAATTATTGATACTGCTGTTGTATCAGACAGGAGGGGGCAGGCTGGAGAGAGTGGGAAAGGCTGGTCTCAGCCACATTAACAATTAAGGTCTTCACCGACTTCATTTCCACTGTCAGAGCATGAAATATTCAGCAGCGGAGGAGGCTGCTCTCCCATCTCCGCAGAGAGCAGGGCCAGAAGGGCAGCTGCCCAGGCCTGGCGGGCAGGGCATCTAGAGGCTGAGGTGGGGCCTGGGGGTGGGGGTGGGGGGTCTCTGGGGGTGTGGCCCAGAGGTATCTCTTGCAGACCCCCAGGGAACTCTGCTGGGCGGGTCCCAGAGAAGGGCGGGGCTTTGTCCTGGAGGAGGGTACAGCTGCGGCCAGGCAGATGGAAACCACCCATCCCAGGTGGGACTGCTCGCCTGGGCTTCCCCCTTCCTAGCACAGTCTTGAGAGTCACAGAGAAGCACGCTGGCCTCAAAGACCCTGCGTCTGGGGTCTGGAACTTATCACCTGGAGTAAATCCTGTATATCTGACAAGTAACATAAGTCATGTCTCACTGGTATCTCTGCACATTTGAAAGTGTCAGTTTGATAAACATTTCAAAGATGTCATAGTGGGCAAACCTGCTATACTGTTTCTTTTTCCCCCCTAATATCTGTGCACCTCCAGTATGAAATTTAGCCCGGGTTTCTCTTATGCCCCGAGAGCCACGAGGGTACAGACCCAAGAGAAGCTTGTGCCTGTGAGCACGGGGACACAGACGGCGGCATCGCTCGCTGCAGCAGAAAACTAGAAACAAATGTCCTTCAACAGGAGAAGAGAAGTAAAGGTAATGTATTCATGCAATGGAAATTAGATGGCGGCGTTCTCAGCTGGGGAGATTTCGATCTCAGTGGCCATTTGGCAAGGTCTGGAGACATTTTTGTTCTTGTTTTTTAATTTTTATTTTATACTGGAGTATAGTCGATTTACAATGTTGTGTTAGTTTCAGGCAGACAGCAAAGTGATTCGGTTATACATATACACGTATCTATTCTTCCATTTAGGTCATTATGGAATGCTGAGTAGAGTTTCCTGTGCTCTGTAGTAGGCCCTTGTTGATTATTTTATATATAGTAGCTTGTATCTGCTCCTTGTGTTGGGAAGATCCCCTGGAGGAGAGCATGGCAACCCACTCCAGTATTCTTGCCTCGAGAATCCCATGGACTGAGGAGCCGGGTGGGATACAGTCCATGGGGGGGGGGGGGTCTCAAAGAGTCGGACAGGACTGAAGTGACTTAGCAAGGACGCTAGTGTATCTGTTAACCCCAAACTCCTGATTTATCCCTCCCCGCCACCTCCTGCCTCTGGTAACCATGAATTTGTTTGTTAAGTCTGAGAGTCTGTTTCTATTTTGTAAATGAGTTCATTTGGATCATTTTTTTAGATTGGAGACGTTTTTGGTTTTCACAGTAACAGGGGCAGGGGCGTCACTTCCATCTAATGGGTGGAGGCCAGAGAAGCTGGTAAACATCTTACACTGGGGAGGACGCCCCCTCCCCGCCCCTACAACAAAGACTTCTCCAGTCCAAACTGCCAACGTGCTGAGGCTGGGAAACCTCGCTCTACAGCCAGCCGTGCAAATAAATGAACCCCAGCGACATATTTCAACATAATAATGCATGACTTAAAAGCTTGCTGCCAGAGAACACATGAAGTATAATACAATTTGAATAAAGTTCAAAAGCATGCAAGATTAAGCAGTATATTATAAGGGGAAAATACAGCACTATGAGATACAGGAATAAGCAATGCAACATTTAGGATCCTGTTCACCCTGGCGTCAGGTGGGCTGGCCAGGTGACCTGGGAGGGGCTCCAGGGGCCAATGACGTCGGTGATTTCTTAAGCTGGGCAGTAGGGTTCCAGGCACCTGCATTGCAGTTTGCTGTGGTAGGAAATCACATAATGAGAAGACTGGTGTTTTGAAGTGCATGGAGCTGGGAGCCAGTCCTTCAAAGAGCTCTCCTCATTAGGTTTCCCCAAGATTGAGGGTTCCTCCCCGCTCCCTCCCCCTTCCCCTCCCCCCTTCCCCTCCCTCTTTCCCCTTCCCCCTCCACTGGTGCTTTGCTCCTGAGGCAATGGTCTGAGCTGGTGTCAGCAGCTGCAGGGGAAGGAGGGTATTTTGGTGGCTCCAGAGGGGAAGGGAGAGGCAGGGAGGGATGCGGGTCTTGATCCCCCACCACTGAATTGATCCCTAAAGGCAACTTTCTCCCACCTCTGCCCTGGCCTCTGGCCAGCCTGGCTTTGCAGTCTTCTGACTCTGTCTCAGCCTCAGCTGACTCTCTCTCCGATCCATTCACAGCTCCGGTCACTTGCTCTTTTTCAAACAAAGCCTGCCAGGTCCCTCCCCTGCTCGCCCCTCTCCTGCAGCTCCCACTGCCCTCAGGTTGAGCGCGGGCTTGTGCTCAGACGCTTCAGCTGTGTCAACTCTGCGACCCCACGGACTGTAGCCCTCCAGGCTCCTCTGTCTATGGGATTCTCCAGGCAAGAATATTGAAGTGGGTAGCCATTTTCTTCTCCAGGGGATCTTCTTGACCCAGGGATCAAACCCCTGTCTCTTATATCTCCTGCATTGGCAGGCGGGTTCTTTCCATTAGCACCCTTAGGTTAACGTTGAGGCTTTTGCCTGTGACGTTGGCGGTTCTGGAAGCTGTGCAGTTCATCACCAACTTCCTGATCTCCAGCACCCAGGGGCCTGGCAGCTGGTTAAGGATGTGAGTGAGTGAGCCCACCCTCCCCCTAGACCTCCCAGGGCTGTGCTCCAGGGGCTGATATCCCAGCAGACTTGCCTGCTAGTGGCCCAGCATCACTGCAGTTTCCCCACTTAAAAATGTGAGAATTGAGACCCTTCATCACTAAACCTCATATTCTGTGCTGCACCCTTTCCAGAAAGAAGTCGGTGGCAGCCCAAGGCCATAGCCGGCATCCTTTGTAGCCCTGTTTGCCAGGGGCAAGCACTAGGCTTCCTGGACAGCCCTTGTTTCAATGTACCTCAGGGTTTGCATCTGGAAAATGGGTGCAAAAGTCCTTGTGGGAAGATTGTCCTGATCCAGAGGGTGGGGAGAATGAGCAGAAAGGAGAGGTACATTTCTCCGGGCCTTGACACTGGCCTCGTGAAGGAAGGCTCAGAGGAGAAAACTGGCTCAGAGAGGGTAAGGGACTGGCCTAAGGTCACCCAGCAAATGGGTGAGAGAAGAGCTGTGAGACAGAGCTAACAGCACGCAGTGATTGATCTGTCAGCAGGGAGAGCTGGGAAGCTCTACCCAGTGGTCCCCCCAGAGGCGCAGGGAGTCTGACTTGGGGACAATGGGGAAGGCGGAAGCAGGAGGAAGCTGGGTGATGGGCGTGGTGCGGGCAGAGCGCAGGCCTCCCCATGGTAGAACCAGAGTCACAGTGAAAAGGATGTTGCAGAGCAGCGGGCGTGCAGGAGGCTGTGGGCTGTGGGCTCAGAAGGTCGTGGGTTTGAATCTCAGCTCATTCACTTGCTTGCCTTGTGAGCTGGGACAAGTGACCTAGCCTGTGAGCCTTGGTCTGCCCCTCTGTAAAACGGGGATTGAGGCTCTTAACTGAGGACTGCATTGAGGACTCAGTGAGACAATCCCTGTGAAGCCTTTGCCCAGGGCTGGGTAGATGTGTAGCAAGTGCTCCGCAAACACTGCCCTTTATTCATAACAATTCCAGTTGCTTTTCCACGGGCCCTGATTTCACTGTGGCCTCTCAGCTGTGCATGCTGACTTCCCCCGTTCAGGGGTGCAGGGTGGGGTGCAGAGAAGAAACCCCAGAGCCTGGTCCCGGACCTGTCAGCTGCCATCGCCTCGCTGACCTGCAGAAATCCTCAGCCACCACACAAACCTCCACTGGCCACACCAGAGGCTTTGGACATCCACCAGCCTCTGAACACTGCCCATAAGTTTGCATTCAGTGATCTGAGCTTTGTGGAGACAAAACCCACAGCCAATAGGAATCCATGTGAAATCCTCCAAGGGGTTAATGACATTGTCATTCTGATCATCATGTGGGGGCTGGTTTAGGACCCCTGGCACCCACTGGGTGCGTGGTAGGAGGTGATGGTTATTATTATTATTGCTGCTGCTGCTGCTCTTAGCCGTCAGAGCCCCAGGAAGGGGGCCACACTTCCCCTGGAACTATTCCCTGCTGTTCTCTGCCTCTTCAGGCAATAAGGCATGGCTGTGTCTACACCTGGCCCTCACCATTGCTCACCTCTGGGCATTGGCTTTGTTGTTGCCTCCACCTGGATTATCTCAACCCTCTCCTTCCCCATCTACAATCTGATAAACTCCTACTCTTTAATTCCCTTTGGGTGGTGGTGGGGGTGGAAGGTGGGGGTGGCAGGGGGGTGGGTGTCACCTCCTCCATGGCCTCAGGATGCTCCCACAATGATGTGTTCTGCTCCTCTCCTCTGTGGTACTTACCACACTGCATTTCCAATGCATATCTGATTGCACATATACATATGCATTTATGCATAAACACTGAACCAATTATGTTTGTGTGTTTCGGAAATCAATGAATGAAAGTGACCTTAGGCAAGTCATTTCCCTGCTGGGGCTCCGTATCTTTATCATCAAAACGTGGGACTCAGACTTGATTGATCACGGATTTACTCAGCAAACAGCAAAGAGTGGCTGCTGGGAGGTCTATGCTCAGGGCCCAGACACAGAGGCACAAGAACCCCCTTCCCCTCCCATTGTGGAGACAATTTACTTACCCCTAGTGTGCTGTTACCATTTTCCAGGTTCACAGACCCTGTGATCAGGAATCATTTTGTCTACTATATGTTAGTGTACTGGCTGTCCCCCTAGCAGGCTCTCAAAAACATTTGTGTGGCTTTAAATGGACACACACAGCCTTGGAGATTCAGAAGAAAAAAAAAAAATTGAGGAGCAGTGGTGGTGCATCTTTATTTTTTTCCAACACCCACAGCTACTTGTACTGGCCATCTAGAGAATTATTAGGGTCTTCCCTGGTGGTTCAGTCGGTAAAGGATCCACCTGCAATGCAGGAGACCTGAGTTCGAGCCCTGGGTCGGGAAGATCCCCTGGAGGAGGAGATGGCAACTCGCTCCAAGTATTGTTGCCTGGAAAAGCCCATGGATAAAGGAGTCTGGCAGGATATAGTACATGGGGCTGTAAGAGTTACTGTATTGGAGATCCATGGTTCAGTTTTACAGGTTTCATGACAAAGCAGAGCTTGTTACGATCACATAGCTAAAAAAAACCAAAGACACGATATTTTTGGGATCCTGGCTTGGGTATAGGGTCTGTTGGACCGCGAGTGTTCTAGGGGGGCTTGGCGCTTGCTGGACCCTTAGGGAGGGGGCTCTGGCTTGGACGGTTTCCCGTGCTTCAGGAGCCTGTTTCAGGTCTGGACCCTCTCACCCTCCTGCCGTCGGTCTTGTGCCTCGGCCTGTCCAGCCACAGTGGGGAGAGCAAAGACTGTCACTGAGACTTCCTACCCAGTAGCCTCATCTCTAGCCCCTTGTCTTTGCTGCACCAGAGGGACGTGAGGGACGCTCTCGTGAGTTTTGGCAAGGGGGACTCTAGGTCCCACATCTTGTAGATGATGCAAGTAAACCCCCTCTAGATAGAGGCTTCATTTTTCTCTTGGAAAGTTCAGCTGAAGCTGCCAGCCCTGGAGGATCAGAGGACTGGATGCTATGGGAACAACCTGGAGCCACGCTCAAATTGGGGGGAGGGGGTCCCCACAAACAGTGCTAACATCTCAGCGACTTCCCTGGTGCTCACCCTTCACTCTCCCAGGAGCGCCTCTGACCGGCCTTTGTTCTGGGGACAGCCTCCAGGGAGCTATTACTTCCGGTTGGCCTTTGGGGGTAAGAAAGACTTTAGCCTTCTCAAGTGAGAGCTGGAACTCTTCTCCTCAAACTCAAACTTAGATGGCCTGGGCTGGGTCCTCGAAGCACAGTGCCCCAGTGGGGAGGGTGGCCCCCCCACAGGACCCAGGGACTGGTTCACCTGCCTGGGGACCCTTGGCTACCCTGGGGTTTGACCCTCGAAGCTATGCTCCCCCCCACCCCCCGCCCAACTCATCCTTTCCTCACTACCCTTTCCTAAACATATGGGGGGGGGAAGGGAGTGGCGAATCTGTACTACCCTGCGACCCCACACCCCCACCCCTTCTCCACATATGGGCCAGAAAAAGAAAAGAAAGTGTTAGTCCATCAGTCCTGTCTGACCCTGTGCGGCCCCATGGAATCTAGCCCACACAGGCTCCGCTGTCTGTGGGATTTCCCAGGCAAGAATGTTGGAGTGGGTTTGCCATTTCCTTCTCCAGGGGATCTTTCTGACCCAGGGATCAAACCCAGGTCTCCTACACTATAGGCAGCTTCTTTACTGTCTGAGCCATCAGCGTGAAGCTCTTAAAAGGCAAATCGGGTCATGTTGTGTCCTGCTAATTCCCCCCACGGCTTTCCCAGCTGCATTAGAATCACGGATGATCTGGTCTCTCTGACCTCATCTCTCACACCTCTTCCTTGAATAGGCCACAAACAGGGCAACCCTAGGGCCTCTGCACTAGCTGTTCTCTTTACCTGGAGTGCCCTCCCCCTTATCTTTGTCCTTCTCCGTCACTCAGACAGCAGCTTAGACCGCACCTCCTCAAAGGTCCTCCCTGACCACGGGATCTAAAGTAACTGATAATCACTTTCCGCGACAGCAGCTGGTCTTAATCCCCTGCACAGCACTTATTACAGCCTCACAGTTCTCCAGTTTGTTGATTTTCTTCTCGCCCCTCCTCCCCGCAGAGTGCAAAGTCCCCCCAGCGGGCAGTGGCCGCCGGTCCCCTAGAGAATCCCCTAGTGGTCCAGAGCAAGCCTGGCTTAGAGGAGGCGCTGTACACGGTTGTCCAATGAATGGCTGGGTCGCTGTAAGCCGGGACAACCGCTGCCGAGCGGGCGCGCGCGCCGGGCCGTGGCGCTCTCGGTCGAGGGCGCGGGTCCCGGGGGCAGAGACGCCCCCCTCCGCCCGCCCGGCAGCAGACTCGCCGTAAATGCACTTCAGGGACGCGAGGATAACGAGATGGATTCGCACAAGCCAGTGGGGGGAGACCCGGGTGCCAGGCGAGGCTGTCGGTGGGGAGGGTTTGATTTTTATTGCCGCGGAATCGACGCCCCCGCCCCGAGTTAAGACCCCAGTGAAAGACCTTCCCCTCCCCTCCCCAGTGGTCTCCACGTCGCGAGTCACAGATTCCCTCCCGCATTCCGGGACGAGCGGTCGGGTTGGCGGGGGAACGGTGCGTGTTCCTCAAGCCCTCGCCCTCTCGGGGCAGGGAGGGTACGGGACCCCGATCCGGGACGGCGGGTGAGGCCCCCTGGCCCTCCTGGGGCGCAGATGCCGGAGCCGCAGCCCCTGGCTTGAGTGGAAAACGCTGCAACCTCGGCGCGCTCCGGGCTGGGGACCACGGTGGAGACCGGGGTGGAGGAGGAGCCGGGGGCCGGGAGCGGACAAAGAGCCGCTCTCCGCCGGGGAGAGCGACCCCCCGGGCCTGAGTCCTATTGTCCGCCGTATCTCAGACTAAGCTGGCCTCTGGTGCCCTCGGCCGGGAGAAGGGGAGCGGTCCTTCCGACCGTGGGTATTTGTTCATTCGGGGCGGGGGACGGCGGGCGGGGCGCGCGGGCCCAGGAAGGGGCTGGGCGCCCTTTTCCACGCGTCTCCTTTAAGGGAAGCCCTGCCCTACCTTTCCCACCGTTACCCCCCCGCCCCGCAGCCGTACCTGCATTTTAAAAGCGCCCTGTAGCCCTGGGATTGGCGGAGGCCGCGTCCTCCGGCCGCAGAAACTTGAACCGCGGAAGGGGGGGGGGCGGCGGGCAGCCCGAAGGGTGGACTGTACCATCTCCCGCGGCGTCCCCCGAGTGCGCCCCGCCCCTCCCACACACCCCCGGGAAGACCCAATCGGACGGGCGCGGGGGTGGGACCACGGCTCGAGCGCGCCTCTGGCTGGGCGCCGGGAGGGCGGGCGCACGGCGCGGGGGAGACGTGGGGACCCGCCGCGCCTCTGCCCGCCCGCCCGCTCGCTCCCCCCAGGAGGCGGGGCCCGGACCGCGTGCGCCCAGCCCCTTCCCCGCCCGGAGTAGGCGGGGCGGCTGGGGCTCCGGAGCTGGGCCGGGGGCGGGCCTCCGCCTGCTTAGCCCGAGCCGGGAGAGAGCCCGGCACCACGGCCGCCGACGCAGCAGCGTTCCCAGCTCGCCGAGTCTCGAGACGCACCGATTCCCCCGGGCGCCCCGGGCGGCGGGCAGGCGCTGCGTGAGGGCGCGCGAGGCAGCGCGGGGCGGGCCGCACGCGCCCCCCGGCCGCCACCACCACCCCCACCCCACCCCGCCGCCCGCGCGCGGACCGGCCCAGCGCAGCCCCGGAACGGGGAGCGCCGGCCGGGCGAGGGCGCGGGCGATGCCGCGGTGACGGCCCCGCCATGGCGAAGCCCCCGGCGGCAGCGGCGGCGGCGGCGTCGGAGGAGCTGAGCCAGGTGCCGGACGAGGAGCTGCTGCGCTGGAGCAAGGAGGAGCTGGCGCGGAGGCTGCGGCGCGCGGAGGGCGAGAAGGTGGGCCTCATGCTGGAGCACGGCGGCCTGATGCGCGACGTGAACCGGAGGCTGCAGCAGCACTTGCTGGAGATCCGCGGCCTCAAGGACGTGAACCAGCGGCTGCAGGACGACAACCAGGAGCTGCGCGAGCTGTGCTGCTTCCTCGACGACGACCGGCAGAAGGGGCGCAAGCTGGCGCGCGAGTGGCAGCGCTTCGGGCGCCACGCGGCCGGCGCCGTGTGGCACGAGGTGGCCCGCTCGCAGCAGAAGCTCCGCGAGCTTGAGGCGCGCCAGGAGGCCCTGCTGCGCGAGAACCTGGAGCTCAAAGAACTGGTGCTGCTGCTGGACGAGGAGCGCGCGGCGCTGGCGGGGGGCGCGGGCGGCGCGGGCGGCGGCGGTGGCGCCGGCGGCGCCGGCTCCCGCAGCTCCATCGACAGCCAGGCCAGCTTGAGCGGGCCGCTGCCCGGCGGCGCGGCGGGCGCGGGTACCCGGGACGTGGGCGACGGCAGCAGCACGTCGAGCGCGGGCAGCGGCGGCAGCCCAGACCATCACCACCACGTCCCGCCGCCGCTGCTGCCTCCCGGGCCGCCCAAGGCCCCGGACGGCAAGGCGGTCGCCACGCGCCGGTCCCTGGACGACCTTTCGGCGCCGCCGCCGCACCACCGAAGCATCCCCAACGGCTTGCACGGTAAGGAGGGCGCCCGCCGGGTAGGGCGCGTCTCGGGCCCAGAGCCCCTTCCGCCGCGGGCGGCCGCCACTCCGGACCCCTCCTCCGGCTGGCGTCGGAGAGATCGCCAGCCAGTCCGCGGTGGGGCTTTTTTTTTTTTTAGGTGCCGAATTTTCCGGTTAAGCGATGGGGGCGTGTCCCTGCCGCGCTGAATCCGCAGCCGGTCCGGGACCCCCAGGCTCCTCAAAAGTTTCTCCCCTGCGGAGTTTATCGGTCTCAGAATCTGGGACCATAGGGCTGGCTGGAGGTGCCGCAGCTCTGCCTGGAAACCCTGGCCCGGGACCGGGAAGTTTTTAATGGGAGGGGGCGCGGGGAGGAGGGAAGTGATAGGCCCTTTGAGCGAAAGCGAAATTTTCCCTCTTCTTGGAACAACAGGCAGCCCCCAAGCAATGATCACCTGTGTGCCTGGGCAGAGCTGGCATTCCACCTGGGCTTCTCCGTGCTGTCTGCCCCAGGGAAGGGGTCACAGGCAGCTGGGCCCGAGTACTGGGGTGGAAGAATCTTCCTGGTTTGCTATTACTCCTGCCTTTCTCAGCGCCCCCCGCCCCGGGGGAGCTTTCTCAACTGAGGCTCTTAATATTTCCCAGAGGAATATAGGCTTGGACTGGATCCTGGCATTATATCTCCTCGAGCCTCAGTTTCCTTATCTGTAGAATGGAGCCGGTAATCCCTACCTCCCGGATTTGAGGCAGAGATAAAAGCCTCTGAAGGGGTCTGTAAATTACTGCTCACCTTACAGGAAGTGCGGAGGTTGGCAGCAGCTGCTGGGCTGTGGGTGGGAGGACCTTTGGCCTCGGGAAAGCCCAGCTACTGTATTCCAGCCCACTTGACTGCTGGGCCCCCGGGCAGAGGGCTCTGTCGCAGCTGGTCGCCCTCCCCGTCCCCAGCTCTCTGATCGGTGGCTGTCCCCCTGCCTCACTCCTCTCCCTCCTCCCTGTCTTTCCACATTTTTGGTGGCTTGGCTCCTGCCTCTGGTGGCTGTTCCTGCTCCCTGAACTATTTGCCTGAAGGTGGAGATTAAACAGCCCTTTCTGGTTTTCTTTAAAGGCTTACCTAGTTCAGAGAAAATGTATCTAGGCCTTAAATGACTGTTCTTCCCCTGAGTGACAGCCTGGGAGCCGGGTGGGGACGGGACATGCTCTCTTTGCTTTGGTGGCCAAGTGGCCTCTGCAGGTGCCTCGGGGTGGTGGCTGGGGTGGGAACTGGACCCTGGGGAGGTGGGGCACTAGCCCAGTGCAGGTTTTATTTACCTTCCTAGCCTGTGAGTTGGGGCAGGGCTAGGTGTAGAGGGATATTTCATTACTGATTAGCAATCTAAGGCTACAACTTGGGTTTCTCTCCAGTGACTCTCTATCCACCCCACCTCCCACCAGCAAGCTCCTTAAGGCCAGTGGGAGTAGTTCAGAGTTAGGTGGTTTGCACCATTTGGGGAATGAGGAGTCCCAGTCTCAGCCTCTCTGGTCTTGTTTTCTGGGGCGGGGGTGGAGGGGTGGGGCTTGGGAGGGACAGATTTCTGGGCCTCGGTTTCCCCAAGTGCCGTAGGAAGTGGAGGACTGCGGCAGTCTCTGGCTAGGAAGCAAAATGTTTCTGGTTTTCAGCTGCGTCATCAGTGACACTTGGCGAGGGTGTTTCTCTGCAGGGCACTAAAGTGTCAGGGCACATTGGCAGAGAAGTTCTGGCATTATTTTGGACAAGGAGACGCAGACCCTGTCTTCGTTCGCGGCTGCTGTGAGCAGAGCAGGTGTGGAGGACTGGATCCCACCTGAGGTTTCCCAGCCCACTGAGGGGCAGGGAGGATTGGAGCTGTAGTTTTCCCTGTAGAGTCCACGCTCCCCCAAGACCCGTGCACACAGGACTGCCACAGATTCTGTGGGGGCACAGCTTTCTGTCGGGGTGAAATAAGCACTCAGCGTCATGATCACAAGTTTCAGTCATCAGTGGGATTGTTGTCAATTTCGTTTTGTCTCAAAGTTGAGCGTGGCCTTGAGATGGTCTCCCAACAGTATGAGTGGGATGTCTGGAGACAAGGGAAGGCCCTTCTCTTCAAAGCCACTCTTCTGGCCTTGGACCTGTAGTTTTGGGTGGAGAGCAAGCTGGAGATGAGGCAGATAACAGGCCCCAGTCTGGGTGGTGGTGAAAGTGGAATCAGATACCAGAGTGGTGCTTCAGATTCTTTGCCCTCTCAGCTTACCCTCACAGGAACCCTGCGAGGCAGTATTATCCCCATTTTACAGTCAAGCAACTAGAGGCTCAGAGAGGTTCTGAGCAATTCCTGAGAAGGCAACTGAGATTGCAATGTCAGTTGTCAGTTGCCTGGGTGGTGCTGCGGGGGTCATGTACTGCTCAGGCCACGGGGTTGGCTCACGTCTCTGGCCTGTGGTCATTTTGGCCGATAATATTCATCAACAGACACTGCTGACTCCCCGTTCTTGATTCCGGCCCACGTTTGCCCTGCTTCTCCTGCCCCAGCAAATGTCACTTCCTTATCGGTGACCCCTGAGCAGATGGTTGATAACCCCCGTGCCTGGAGGGCTCAGACAATCTCCTGTTCGAATCTCTTCCCTCTTCCCTCCGGCCAGGGACTTCACTTTCACGAGCCTCTCTTTGCTCCTCTTCTGTAGAGTGGGTGCTCCTCTATCCCTGCAGACAGTGGGCCTCAACAGTTGTCAGGGCCTTGTCATGTGTGTTTCTCCCAAGGATCCTCATGAGAAAGAGAGGGACCTGTTGGGGGTTTGCCAAATAGACATCGGCCGTTCTCTTTGAAACTCTGTTTGCTGTTTAGACAGATAGCTCGCCCTAGTGTTTGCGGCTGAGCTGGTGTCTGGTTGCACCTCCTGGGGCGCAGTGGCCCTGTAGTCCTGTCTGGAAGCTGCAGGGTACCTGCAGTCCTGCTGGGTGCCCTTGGGGCTGTAAGAGGCTGTGGTGGGTGGCGGCCCATCTGTATTCCAGGTCCTCCCTGGCTGGGCCTGGGCCTGACTGGCCTGTGAATGGGAATTCAAATAGGCCTTTTTTTTGGTCTTTTTTTTTTTCTTTTTCTTTGATAGAAGTCCGGGCTGAGCTGATTAAAGTCTGGACTGGGATGCTCTTTGCTCTAATTTAGTCGGGGGGCAGACTGGGACAGGCGAACCCCACACATCAGACAGTCAGGTCTGCACTTTGAACTCATGCAATTTTCAAACAAAAGTTATTTTTAACAGTTCTTCCTTCCCCCTCCCCATCCTGCGTGTCCCACCTTTTTCCTCCCTCCCGCCGCCCACCGTGTGCCCATTCACCTCCGGCCCAGTCCTCCCATCACGTCACATGGCCCACTCCCCTTTTTGCTAACCCCAGGAACGAGGGCCTCCAGCAGCCCTTTGTACAGGCCCCGTTTATACCTTTAAAAGTTTGCATGAAAAGTTTGAGCTTCTCAAAATAAGATGGGTTTGTTCTCTGGCTTGTGTTTTTTTGTTGGTTTAAAGGGAGGATAGAGTGAGGGTGGTCTGGGTCTTTAAAAAAAGACAGAGCCTCTGGCCTTGAATAGGTCTTTTCTGTGGGGATTCCAGCTCAGCAGCCCCGGGGCAGGAGGCTAATGGGCAGCTTTTCCTAAACCTGGCCAGGCCTGGGGGCAGAGGTCAGTGAAGACAAGGAGGCGGGGTTGAATAAGCCTTTTCCCCTCCCTCCCCATCTTGACCCCACCACCTGTCACTGGCCTTGGGTACCGGGCCCCCAGGGCCAGGAGCTCACTGGCTGGTAACCCAGGGCATGTGCCCTGAGCCTCACAGTTTATACCTACCACAGAGCGTCCCAGTCCCAGCTCCATTGTGTTCAGAGCTCCCAAGTGGTCCCATATGGCAGATGGAGAAACTGAGGTCTGGAGAGGTGTGGTGACTAGCTCCCAGTCCTGTGGGCTGGCTGGGGCAGAGAGGAGTGGCTGGATCAGTCCAGGGGATCTCTCTCAGCCTTGGGTGTCAGAGCCTGGGCCTACCACCCCTCTGGGCCAGGACAGTCTGAGCGCCCCCCCAATAGGAGGCCCCCTTCCAGCCGTGGAAGGCCACTCGGAGCTTAATCCTGGGCAGGGCTCCAATGACCTGTAGATGGACCCAGGCAGGGCGGGGCCTGTGTAGCTAAGGTGTGGCTCCCCTTCTCAGGCCAGACCCAGAGCCTCAGTCTTGCTGTCCTCTTTCCTTGCCTGAAGTTCACGGCTCCAGAGATCTGTGGATGGGAAAGTGCCAGCTTCCACGCACCGGGTCCCTCCTCACTTCTGTTTTCATTCCCTCGCTTCCCTGCCAGACAGCTTCCCTCTGCTGTCGTGGCCCCACCAGACCCCTCACCCAGGGCCTGGCCTCTGAGTTCCTAGGACACAGACTTGGTTTTTATGTTGATCCTGGAGCTTCAGGATTAGCAGGGAAATGCTCCGCTGCTCGTGGTCTGTGGTTTGCACTCGTGGGGGGGTTTCCTACGCTCTGCTTGTCCTCCCCGTTGGCAGAAAGCATCGGAGGCCTGGACCCTGCTCGAGTTCTGGGACCTCTGTTTTATCATCTGCAAAGTGGGAAGCTGTGACCTGCCTCTGGGTTGAGGAAGGAGGGAGCGGAGGGGTGTGTGTAAAGTGGGCAGCGTGTAAGAGGAGGCAGCTTACTGCACGTTGAAGCCTCGATTTCCTCATCTGTGTCCTGAGAACCGAGCCTCAAAGGATGGGCTTAGGGACTCCTGCAGATTTGCCTCCTCGTGGTGGGGCTGCGGGACCCCCATCACGTGCTTATGAAGGGGCCCTTGTGCCCGCCGCCCATCACAGTCACAGGAGTGCTTGTCCAGTTGAATGGAAAGGGGTGGCGTTCCAGCAGCAGCCGTAGGCCTGCAGGTGGCTCTGGACCAGGGGTGCCAAGAGCCCAGAGCCTGCAAGGTGCTCTCATGACCTGCGGGGAGGCAGGGGGCCTGGAAGCCTCTTCTCGGGAACAGCAAGAGCGAGCATGTTGAGCCAGGAGATGAAAGACTTTGGGGTTGGTGAGAGGCCGCTAGGCAGGGAGGGCTGTCAGCCCAGGGGGATTAGTGCTGTGTGCAGACCCCCGAAGTTCCAGCAATTCGGACTTCAGCTCCCGCAAACAAGAGTGGTCCAGGCGGACCTGGTTGCCTCTGGAGGTGGGGAGCTCCCCATCAGGGGAGGCATGCAAGCCCAGGGCATTCCTGAACCCACTGCGATGAAGCACTCAGACAGCTGGGCAGCTGGTTGTGCGAGTCCAGAACAGGAGTAGAGAATAGTCTGGAGGCGGGTGGGTGGGGCTGGTTGTTGAGAGAATTCGCCCTTCAAGCAGGAAGGAAAACAGGAGCAGACGTTTCTTGAGCGGTTACTCAGTCTGAGAGTGCCACGCGCGGTGATTCATGTAGCTGGGCTTGGGGAGTGGCAGCTTGGGAGCGTCCATCTGGAGTCCGTCGTGGTGTGGGCTGGGTTGGGGGCCTCCAGGGTGGTTGTCACGGGGACCGTGGTCACAGGAGAGAACCTTCTCTGCAGGTCCTCAGACCAGGTGTGTCTGCCCCAAAGCCCCGCCTGCCTCCTTGTGACTCCTGACGTCTGGGGTCAGGGGCTCCACCCTGAGCTATTGGGGTGCTCAGGCACGCCTTCTCTCTCTGCAGCCTCACTCTGCCTGCCCACAGAATACTTACGCCCATGGTGGCTCTGCCCACGCCTACAACCTGGGTGCCGGGGGGTCCCTGCAGGGAGTGCCCTGGGATTTCAGAGCTGGGAAGGAGGCAACGCTAATTTCCCTGGAGCAGGGTGGCGAGGGAACCCGAGTGGCTTCCCCGAAGCCTGGCGATAGAGGAACAAGTTGGTCTGCGAAAGAGACCTGATGCTCTTTTGATTGTGTACAGGCAGGAATGGTCCCCCACACCCTCAGCTTCCAGGCACCGAGAGCTGGTCACTGTCACCTGTTCCCCTCTTGCTGTCTTCTGCTGCCTCAGGCAGTCAGGGGCAGGAGGGTGGAGGGCAGGTCTGGAGCTGGGTCAGTCCCCTGTGATGGGATGCCTGCCTCTTCTTGACCAACTCACTGTTGGTCTCCACTGTCCAGGGAGCAGGGCAGAAAGATCAGGAGTTGTATTGATTCGTCGGTAAATGTTCTTGGGATCACCCTGTGTGTGATGTTTAAGCAGAGGTGTGGAGCGTCGTCTAACCAGAGCAGAGCCTGCGGGCCCTGGGGAGTAGGTGAGGGTCTGTTTCCCTTTCCTCCGTCCTGCTTCCCCATTGGCCGGAGGCCCTGGTCATTTGTTATTTCCTGAATTCGAACGTGGGCTTTACTCTCCTCCGTTGCAATGCCGGGTTGCATCTTAGAATCAGCGTGTGTGTTTACTGCAGGTCTTCCCCTCCCTCCCTCTGGAAAATCGGGCATCTGTGACTGATGGTATCTTAGAGAGGAGGAAATGCCATGCCTGGGAAAGCCGGAAACCTGGGAGCAAACTGCCTGGAGCCCTGAAGGCTCTCGGAAGAGACTGGGAAGGAAAGGGGGCCCGCCCCAGGCTTGGCCACACAGGTTCGAGGAGACGCACCGGGGCGGGGTCGGGGTGGGGTCCCTGTTTCTGCTGAGGAAGAGGGGCTCGGGGCAGAGAGGCAAGTCACATCAGGTCACGTGGGGGTGGGGATGGGGCCGTCCACGTGAAGGTGCCCCGCCACCGCCGTGTGACTTCATCATGCCCCCCTTCGCTGCTCTCAGAGGCGCCCTGGTTTGGCTCTCAGCCTCTTCGGGGGTGCCCGGAGCTCAGCCGAGGGGGTTGGCTGGAGCTGGGAGCTGAGACGGAGCAGGTCCGTGCAAGCAGAGGAGAGCAGGGGAGAGGCCAGGTGTGGAGGGAGGAACCGCTGGCACATCTGGCTCGGCGGGGTGGGGCTGACTGCGTGATGCTGGGGCAGGTGGCTCTGCGGCGCTGCCCTCACCGCGCGCCCCGCTGCAGTCCCTGGGCTGGGCTCTTCCAGCTGTGAGCGGTTCCAGCTGTGACCTTCTCGGAGAGTTTTTCTGCAGTCAGCTGTCCCAGGCGCTCTCAAGAGACTGCCACTTCCCATAGCCCGTCTGCTCCCTTCCCCTTGCACTCCGCTGAACACACACACACAGGGGCCCCCCGCCAGCTGATACAGCCCCCACATCTGGGGCAGCTTCAGGGGCACGGCTGTGCCCTACCCGCCCCCCGGGTCAGGGCTCTGTGTGTGGACCGGACAACGCAGAACCAACGGCCGCAGCCCACTCGTGAGCTGACCTCACGCGAGCCCCGTCTTCTCTCTGGGCCCTCGTTTTGCCCTCCTGTAAAATGGGAGGCTTGGGTGGGCTGTGCCCAGGGTTCCAGAGACCCTCGCATCCTCTGGCCCCTTGACTCGGCGTTCCTAGAGCTGGCAGAGCCACAGGGAACGGGCCACTGCCCTGCCCGTCCTCCTCTGGTTGTCACCTTTGTGGTTGGGTCTCTCGCAGGGGCAGGTCTGGGTGGTGGCGGGGCTGTGGCTGCTGTGATGACAGGCGGGCACCACTCTGTCCAGCACTGAGGCCAAGCCAGTGGCTGGCCATCCTGTCCTCGTGAGGGGCCGTGGTGAGGGCCCCGGTGGAATTACCTGCCCCTGCCATCTGATCGCCTTCTGCAGGGCTGGGCGCTGCTAGAAGAGGGCGCTGGGCTCTGGTCCCCAGGTGTGGGTTACGCGGAACAAGTCTGTCTGTTCTGGACTTACGCCATTTGCTGTCCTGTCTGTCCCCGAGTCCATAACCTTCCCCAGGGCAGGGTCCAGTCTTCCTGGCATGTGGTGGGCACTCAGTAAATGGTGGGATGAGAAATGAGCAACCCAGAGGCGTTGGATGAGTTCTCCCTCTGGTTTTAAACCCAACAGAGTTCCATCCGCTTTGGCCACCTGCCTTTTTTTTTTTTTTGTGCCATTTGGCGCCAAATGGCCTTCAACTACTTTAAAAATCAGATCACCTCCCCAACCCCCAGGGTGGTGACTTGTGCTTCCCACTGCCCGCCCCCTCCCCCGCCCCCCACCAGCTTCCCTGTTTCCTTTTAACAACTCCTTAGAAGTACCTCTTTGCTTTTTTCAGTGGTTCTCAACCTCAGCTGCATATTAGACATCACCTCTGGGAACTTGAAGAAATGTCAGTGCTTGGACCAGTCCTCGGAGATGGGCCTGTCTGGTCGGGGCGGGTGGGTGTTGGAGATGCTCCCTGGAGACTCCTCCCTGGTGGGAAGCTCTGGGGGACGAGCTGTGGGGTCCACTGGTCGCCTGAGCTGGAGGTGGCCTGTTTGCAGGTCAGCTGGCGGCAAGGACACCTCCCCACACTGGGGCATCACAGAGCCAGGCCCTCGGGCCTGGAGGCTGGTGTCGGCTCACGTTAGCCGTGAGCGTGAGACAGGCCCGTTCGGATGGTCGCTTGCCCGCATTTGCCGCCTGGATGCCCAGGGAGCTGGCTTTGGCCTGCCCGGCGGACAGTGGAAAGCTGGGTCTGAAGCTGGCCTTGCGTCTGCTGAGCACCCACCCCAGCCCTGGTCATGGCTTGGCCCAGTGGTCCCCTCCCCACCCCCCTGCCCCCTGCCACCCAACTTGGGAGCCAGAGCAGACTGCCAGGCTTCAGGCTGGGAGGCACTGACGGCCTTTGTCACCCCCGTGGAGCGGGGCGGTGGGTGGTGGAGGGGGAGGCTGGGCCACCCCAGAGGGGCTGGGGGCCTCCTTAGGGCTGCGGTCAAGGGGACAGAGGTGGGCAGGGCTGGCAGCACCCAGACGGCAGGAGAGCCGACCCATTTCCAGAAATAGCCCGTGAACTGTCAGGGGAAGCATCTCTTTGTCTTCCCCGATCTGTCTTTCTGTCGGCTCTGGGCTGTAAGGCAAGAAGCAGGCGCGCTCTTGTCTTGGAATCAGAGGCTCCGGGAGCCGCCCGCCCCCCCCACCGCCCCCTACAAGGGCCCGATTGTGCGGCGCCCCTGCAAGGGCCCGCCCCGCATCGAGCGCACCGGCTCCTGTCCTAATGAGCCCGCTCTGGGAGTGGCCCTTTGTGGCGGGTTCCGGCCACGCTGCCTGTGCCAGGGGCTCCCAGAAGGCTCGATTCACATCTCCCGGAGCTCCGGGGGTGGACAATGGGAGCCTCCCGCCCTGCCCTTTCGCCTTTTTCTCTGTATTTTCTGTACTTTGGGGGAATGCACACACACCCCACTTTTACATAGGACAGAAAATCAAACTGCATGTTTCTCTTCCTCTCTGCACCTTCCAGCCTGGGGGGTGGGGCGGCGGGTTCCCAGCCCCCCCGTGGGACCTGCCTCCACCATTGTCCCCTTCCTCTTGTTTCTGGGTCTCTCCTGGCTCCTTTCCCCTGCAAACAGGCTCATGTTTCCTGGTCCAAAACAATAAACAAGGTCTTCCCCCTTCTGTTCCCTGCCCCGGCTTCCTCCTTCCACTGCTGACTTCTCCCCGGAGCATCGGAGGCCCAGCCCACCTTCCCACCCGCCGCCGCTTCTTGGCCCCTGGCAGCCCTGGGCCCCAGGAAAGGCAGCTCCGGCTTGGCCCATTGGCTTCTCCTCATCCTGACCTCCCGGTGGTGTGTGATGCCCACCCTGGGCTCATCTGCTAGAACAAGGCTGTGTGCCGCCTGCCCTCAGACCTCCGTGGCTGCAGTGCTTGGGTGCCTGGCTGCCTCCCGCCTTTGCCCGGCTGCCTCCCTCCTGGAATGAGCCCCTGGTCTTTCTCTGCTTCTCTCTCCTGACTTGGATGTCTAGCTGTCCAGTGTCCCAGTCAGCTTCTCGCTGATGTCAGGGCCCCTGTGTCTCACCGACACCCCTGTGTCTTCCGCCTGATGGGTGGTGACCCTACTCCAGGGTTTCCTGGCTCTGGCCCTGAGCTGCCCACTAGCCACTGGAGGCTGTTTTGATCTGAGTTAATTCGGATTAAGTAACAAGAGCGGTTTGGTTTCTGAGCTGCACTTAGGCCCCTTGCAGGCGCTTCGCAGCTTGTTGTCAACAGAGGAAAGGAACCTCTCCGTCGTTCCAGAGAGTTCTGTGGGCAGCGCCGATCTGGACAACGCCTGGCCGGGCCTTGCACTTGCTCTTGTGCATGGAAGGAAGCTCTGTGTCTCGGCTGGTGTCAGGGACTCTGCCCCTCCCTGCCGGGCTCCACGCACCTCCCCAAGGTCTGCCTGCCTTGAAGGTGCACAGCCGGCCCTGAGGGCTTCTGTTGGCAGGAGCCCCCTCTCCCTCCTGCCCCCACGGGGATCCCGCTCTTCCCTCGAGGCTTAGGTCTGCCCTTCGAGGTGGCCGCTCACCAGCTGAGCGAGCAGCAGTCCGCGTCCTCTCATCCCCCGGTGTCCGCAGGAGCCTCTCGCCGGTTGCCCTGCAGCCGTGGATGCCGCTCCTGCTGGTGGCCTTGTGTGTGGGTCCACAGATCTGTGTAGGAAACCCAAACCAAGGGGGCCACAGGCAGGGCCCCCGGGGGCTGCGGAGGTCACCCCCTCAGAGCCCAGCCCCCTGCGCCCAGCCTCAAAATGAGACCAAGAAGCCTGCAGGATCAGAAAACAGAGAAAACGGCCTTAGAAACGGTGGGGTGAGGCGGGCGTAGGGGTGCAGAGGAGGGGACCCAGGCCTCCGATCGGTCTCCTCCCCGCCGTCCTTGCCGGCAGCATCCTGGCCAGTCACCAGCCCCCAGCAGGGTCCCCCTGCCGCCCTCTGTGGCTGTGACGGGCAGCGGGCGGGCGCACCATCTCAGGGTTAAATGAGTTGCCGGAGTCCAGCCACGGCGGGTCGTTAGGCCGGCTGGTCTCCCTGGCAGATGAAGCCATTACACACCACACCTGGGTCCCGCCCTGGGCTCGGCCTCGCTGACTGCTGCCCCTCCTTGAGCCCACTGTTGGGTTTTGGTGGGGGAGGGCAGGGGGACTGATGAGATCACAGCCTGATGGCGCCTCCCGTGTGCCCCCTCCCGCTCTCCGCTTGAGGGCCTGCTGGGGCACTGGCTTGGCCTCGGGAAGATGAGCTAATATTCTGGCCTTCCCGACTTTGGGGCCCAGAAGGGTCCAAGGAGAGCCCCTTCTAAGTCATCTTCCTCTGGAAATGCGGCTGATGGTGGTGGAGCCCTTGGTGGGTGGGGGACCCTTGGTGTCAGCTCCCTGGGGGTCTGCTGACCCCCTTCTGCCACCGCCCTCCTCTCCCTGGTCTGCGGCCGTGGGTTTCCTGGGAGCCCTGCCCCACCCCAGCCTGTAGCCCCCCAGTCGTGGGACCCCCTCGTGCTGACCAAGTGTGGTCAGGAGGTCCAGTGGGTGTTCCCTGCCCTCCCTCCAAGGTCCCGGCTCTGGAGGGTGGTCCTCACCCTCGAGGGTGATCCCTGCCCTTGGAGGGTGGGCCCCAGTGCGGTTTAATTTCATCTCACACCTCTCCCTGCAGGGTCCTTAATCCCTGTTGTCCCCTCTGAGTTAAGACCTGGTTCCCGTGAGCGCCAGCCTGGCTGTGGGCAACGTGATCCTCTCCCCAGTGTATGTGGCTGGGTCCTTGTGGGTAACGCAGGATGAAAAGACCCCTTGTTTTTGCTGCAATTCAGACTCGTGGGCAGGGGAGTGGCGGGCGGGGATGGGGGTGCTGGAGGTGTGGGGAGGCCAGTCTGCCCTCCAGCTCTCCGGAAAGGCGGTGCAGGTGGGGTCCCTGGAGCTTCCTGGCCAGGGACTTCAATTTGGGGGTCGTGATAGGAGGGAGACAGCCGGGCCCCCTCAGCCTCCTCTGGTCCCTCAGCAGGCCCTCTTGCTTCAAGGTCAGCTGTGCCCTGCCCTGAGCTGACGTCTGGTGGACATGTGTGCTGTGGTCTCCTTAACCCGGGCAAGACAGGCTTTGCCGAAACTTGGGTCCCCAACATGACTGCTCTCGGGCTATTTCTAAGAGGTGGGGCGTGGTCTCTGGCCCAGGAAAGACCCAGAACCACATTGGGAGGGACAGTGCAATCCCTCCCTGAAGGTTTTAAAACAATTTTTTAAAAAACTGTATGCATATATATAAATAATTTTGTTTAGTTTCTTTTTTAAAGTTTTTATTGACATAGAGTTGATTTGCAGTGTGGTTTTAGCTTCAGGTATATAGCAAACCGATTCAGTTGTACACATGTATATAAATATATACATTCTTTTTTAATATTCTCTTCTGTTGTAGTTTATTGCAAGATATCGAGTGCAGTTCCCTGTGCTATTTAGTAGGTCTTTGTTGGTAATGTATTTTATATATAGTAGTGTATATATTTTAATTCCAGACTCCTAATTTATCCTCATCACCTTTGCCTTTGGTAACCATAGCTTTGTTATCTGACTGTGAGTCTATTTCTGTTTTGTAAACCAGTTCGTGTCTTTTTTTAAGATTGCACATATAAGAAATATAATACGAAAATTTTCTTTGGCTTACTTCACTTGGTACGATCATCTCTAGTTCTTGCCATTGGCATTATTTCATTCTTTTTATGGAGGAGTAATATTCCATTGTATATATCAATATTTCCCTTCTCCATGGTATCTTCCCAACCCAGGGCTCGAACCCAGGTCTCCCGCATTGCAGGCGGATTCTTTACCAGCTGAGCCATAAAGGGAAGCCCAATATATATTATACTACACCTTTACCCATTCCCCTAATTCCCCTATCGATGGACATTTAGGTTGCTTCTCCATGAAGCCTTTGAAAAATAAAAATGAATGAGCTTAACACACACCTAGCCAAGAGGCTCCATGCAGGACGCAGGGAGTGAAATCTAATGGCCTCTCCCTTGGCTGACCGGGCATCCTGGACACCGACCATCTTGGCTTGAGCCTGTGGTCTAGTGGGTTTGGAGGTCAAGTTCTGGTTCACCTCCCACCCCACCGTCTCCAGAAAGTCACACCTCTGCTCCTCTGTCTTTTTTAAAAAATAATTTTATTTGTTTGTGGATTTATTTTTGGCTCTGCTGGGTCTTCACTGCTGCACAGGCGTTCTTTGGTTGCAGAGAGCAGGGTCGCTCTCTAGTTGCGCTGCGTGGACTTCTCATTGTGGGGCTTCTCTTGTTTCCGAGCACAGGCTGCGGGCGCGCGGACGTCAGTAGTTGTGGCTCTCGGGCTCTGGAGCACAGACTCAGGAGCTGGGGCGCACGGTCTTAGTTGCTCTGCGGTGTGTGGGGTCCTCCCAGACCAGGGATCGAGTCCGTGGCTCCTGCCTTGGCTGGTAGATTCTTTACCACTGAGCCCCCAGGGACGCCCTTGCTCCTCTCTCGCAGTGAAGGATTCAGGCTTAGGTAGGTGTTTCCCTGCACATCTCTGCTTCCTGACTTTCTGTGTCGCTTCCCCTCTGCCTCATTTTCCCGGGGCCTCAGCTTACCAGCTGGGAAATGTGGCAGCTGGACCAGGTCCGTGGGGGCTCAGAGACCCCAGAGGAACCTGGGGAAGGTTCTGGACGCGGGGTCCCTTCTGGGCAGCAGCCTTGCCTCGGTGGCTGTTCCCGGCCTGGCCCCTTCTCCCCTGCTGAACTAGTGCTATTGGGGCTTTTTTCTGGGTGATGTTCTTATCTCTGGGGCTTTCAGAATCCAAGGTGACTCAGTTTCTAACCTCAGGCCTTTGCCTTCCAAGTGCCTGCCGTGGTGGGGGCTGACCCAGCCCAGAATCAGCAAGCAGTGGCCGGGAGGGATCGCATACTGCCCTCCCCCACCCCCGACCCCTCCTACGAAGGCTTGGCTTTCCAAGCTGCCCCCCTGCCCTCCCAGAACCAGAGGTGCACGTGCCAGCTCCCCGAGGCTGTGGGCGCCTTAGCCATCACCAGCGAGAGCAGAATGAACATGGGAAAGTCTCCTCATTTCCTTCTTTTGAATGGCAACCTCCCTCCTCCTGTAGACCGGGCCTCTGGTGACTTTTGAATCGGTCTGTGGGCTGAAATATATGCCCACAGCATATATTTCCGTTCTTTGGCTGAAAATATATGCATTAGTGCCTCCTTTGCCTTAATGAAAACGGCAGCCTTAGGGCATCAGGGGAGGCCCGGGGGCGAGAAGGCGGCTCTGAGCCTGGACTGACGGCCTGGCATCCAGCCTGTGACTTTGGCTCTGAAAGGTGCTAATGCGCTTGTGTGCCGGCTGGGGTTTTCAGCCTCCCGGGAGGCTTTGTGGGTTCAAGGGAGCCCTGTGCCCAGCCGAGAGGCCTCGTTTCCCCGCGTCATGCCCACCGGCCCCTCCGTGGCCTGCTGACTGGTGCCTTGAAGAAGCAGGAAGGACGTTCCCAAAGCAGGAAGGACGTTCCCAAAGGGGAGAATGGGGTCTCGGAGGCCTCGGGGGTGTGTGTGCGGGGCTGCAGGTAAGGGGTGGCCGAGGGCAGACGAAAGGGATGTGGGACCCCGCTTGCCGCGTTCTGCACGGGGACGGGGAGGGTGGCGTGGCTTCGTCACTGGCGTGGCAGACGTTTCTAGGGCTGCCCGTGGTGCAGGCCCCGGGGCGGGAGTGACCACCTGCTTCAATGTCCTATTTCCGCACCTGGGAATGAGTCTGGGAGGAGGGGTCGGCCCAGTGCAGGCTGGGGAGGTGGGGACGGCCAGGGAGAGCCGGGGGCACCTGCTCTGTTGTGACCACCTCCTAGGCAGGAGGTGCACCCGGCGCCCAGCCCTGGGGCCTGTGTCTGTCCTTGGCTGGTCCTGTTGTGGCGGGGGAGCCCTTCAGGCGAGGGAGCGGTGAGCTCCCCATCCCCTCCCCTCCCCTCCTTTCCCCTCCCCAGGGCGGCTCTGCTTTGTCCCTGGTGATGCAGATCCTTGGGTTAGGGGTCTGGAAGGGCCTTGCCACAGAGAGTTGGAAAGAATCCACCTACACCACTCAATGTTTTTCTTTTTTTTTCTTTCTAATAACTTAGAAAACCGGCATCCACAACCTCCTTCAGAGGTCTTGGGTGAGACTCAGTTCTGACCACTCTCATCAGGCACCGAGGCTGTTTTCCGTCGCTGTTCCTAGAGGATGATGGGGAGTGGGTAGTCCTGGAAGGGAGAGGGACCCCGGGTGTTGACGGGAGGGGGTGGGGATGTCGGGGCTGAGTCTGCGCTGGGCTCTGGACCGCCCCCAGAGCAGGAGGGCTGCCTTGGATAACACACCAACTGCTGTCCTTAGAGTTTATCATTTTAATGCCCCGGGGGCTTGAGGTGTCCGTGGGCCCAGGAGGAGAGTTTGTGGGGAAGAAGGAGGCCCCGGTGGGAGGCTGCCCTGCTGGGGGAAAAGGGGAGCTGGCCTGGCCCCTCTGCCCCTCTTACCCCCACCCACAGGAGCAAGCAGGACCCCAGGTCAGAAAGGCAGGGACCCACGTGAGCTCTGGAGGTGTGCCTGTGGCCGCAGGGCTTAGCCATGGCTCGCCAGCCCCGAGGCGGCCTGGTGTGACTTGGGGTCCTGGATCAGCAGCGGCAGGGGTGGGAGAAGGGGCAGGCGGGGGTCCCGGGGGTCGGGGTCGGGGGGTCCCTTGCTGACACATCACCATTCCTCTCCATGTCCAGAGCGGCTCAGACAGGGAGATGCTTGTGCAAAAGAGTGATGAGCTGGTATCTGGAAATGACGCGTCATTACAGAGTGTGCTTCCTAAAAACGCGTGCATTTATCATGAAGGGCCTTCAGGAGGAGGAGTCCCCTGGTTGCTGTGGCCCGGATTGGGGCCTGGATACGGGGAGGAGAGCTGGTCGCGGCCCCACGGCACAGAGGAGGGGGAACACAGACCTCAGGGCCATAGGACTTCACAGGTTCTCCCCGTCCATCCCTGAGCCCCAGTTCCTGCCTCTGTCCTGGGGGGAATGTGGGGGTGTTGGTGGTCTTCTCCGCTCTGTGCCATGCTGTCTCCAGCAGAGTGCCACCCGATGCGGGGAGGCAGTGGTGGATGGGACCCGGGCCCCAGTGCTGCTGACCCCTGTGTCCCTCCCCACAGGCTGCTGGTCCCCGCTCAGGAGACGGATGGAGTTTGATGTCTGAGTTTGTACCTGTGTGTGTGTGGGAGGGGGACAGTTTTCTCTGGGAGCCCTGGAGGATGCTTGGGGGGGGTCCCCCATTAAAAAACAGAGACATCACTTTGCCGGCAAAGGTCGAACTGTGGTGCTGGAGAAGACTCTTGAGAGCCCCTTGGACAGCAAGGAGATCCAACCTGTCAGTCCTAAAGGAAATCAAGCCTGAATATCCATTGGGAGGACTGATGCTGAAGCTGAAGCTCCAATACTTTGGCCAGCTGATGGAAAGAGCTGACTCATTGGAAAAGACCCTGTTGCTGGGAAAGACTAAAGGCAGGAGGAGAAGGGGACGACAGAGGATGAGATGGTTGGATAGTAGCATCATCCAGTCAGTGGACATGAGTTTGAGTAAACTGTAGCAGATAGTGAAGGACAGGCTTGCTTCGGTCCATGGGGTTGCAGAGTCAGACACGACTGAGTAACAACTGAACAAGAACAATGAGGTCCCAATAACATGTTGGGCCATCATTACTAATGACATGTTGACATAACAATGACATGTTGGGTCATCATTACCACGTGGTCTGAGCACCACCCAGGGCAGGCAGGGGCCACCGGGAAAGAAAATCCTGCCCAGAGTGGGACCGTCCTTGCTGCAGGGAGGAGGGAGGAGGCTCCCGGGTGGCCGGCCTGGCCCTTGTCCCTGTGTCCTGAGCTTGACCGCCTCCCAGCCTCTGACCTGAGGTCCAAGGGAGGAGGGGGCTTTGGCGTCTCACCCTCCCCACTGCAGGACTTGGTCAGGGTCAGCTTGCTGGGTGGGTTTCAGCTGGGGCTGTGATTCAGTTTCCTGGCGGGCACTGGGTACCATCTGACCGGGTCCAGATGGAGGGTCCTGAGGTCTGGTCGTGGGTCCCCCTGGCGTGAACCCAGGCAGGTCACACAAACTCGAGTGCCTCGCCTTTCCATCTCTGTTTGATGGAGTGACCTTGTCTTGTTCATCTTAGGGCTGTTGAGACTGGATCAAGATGTGTGCCTAGTAACAGCAAGAGCGGCCTGGTAGGAACAGTAATGGGTGCTGCATGCTGGGTATCCACGTGTTTAACCTTTGGAAAGCACAGGCACTTCAGTTTTCCCGCGTGGATGGGAAGAGGAAGCGGAGACCCAGAGAGGTTGAGCAGCCCAGATCCAGGGGAGAGAGGGGAAGAAGGGGGCCTGGCTCTGGGGCCCGCATCCCTCACCGGGACCCTGCACTGCCTCTCTGCACAAGACATGGTGCACAATCAATGCATTTTCTTCTTCTGAAATAACTGCCTGTTGGGAATTCCCCAGAGGCCCAGTGGTTAGGCCTGGATGCCCTGGTTGGGGAACTAACATCCCACAAGCCATGCGGCATGGCCAAAAATAAATACATAAATGACAGTGCCTATTTATCATAGAAAATTTAGGAAAATAATCACCTTGGGCTCAGCACGCAGAAGGTCTCTGTGAACCAGAGTGATATGGCCTGAAAGTCATGGGTGCGTTTTCCCACTTTCCCTGGGGGCATTGGCCGTGGGAATGGGCGAGTTAAGGAGACAATCAGGAACATTCCAGTTTGAGTGTGATGTTTCTCCCCTCCGCGGGCAGTGGGGCAGTTGGTGGACCTGAAACACGTATGTCACTGGAACACTTATCCTGGAATTTTTTGGCTCCAAAGCCCCGCCGGGTTTACGTTTTTGCAGCATGTCCTGCGTTGCAGATTCTTCCCAGGGTGTCACTGCCCCCTCCCCTCAGTACCCCCTACCCCGCTCTGGGATGCACAGCTCCCTGTTGCAAGCCTGAGTTCAGCCTTCCTCATTTATCCTGAGATCCCCTGAAAGGAGTTGGGCGGGGGTGGTAGTGAGGCGCTCTGGACATCATTCCCCACAAATGTGTCCAGCTGGGGCTGGGGGACACCTCTCCAGCTGCTGTGTCTCACCTGGTCCTTTCATGCTGCAGACTCCACCCTCCCCCCCCCCCCCGCCCCCCCCCCGCAAACCCCTCTGGCTTATCCTGGTGGGGATACAGAGTATTGCTCACACCTGAATCATCCTTTGCTTATGGTGTGCCCGTCAGGGGAGACTTGGAAGGTACTGAGAGATGCAACATTCGAAATTTGAAAATCGCCTATAATCCTGCTCTCTGGAGAGAACAGGTATTAACATTTTGTTCCTTTCCTAAAGGAGGAAATAGATGCTGGCTCGAAGGGGAGGTTTGTGCACACCTTTTGTTAACTTAACAAAGCAGCAAGATATTGAATATAGTTCACTGTGCAGCACAGTAGGTCCATGTTGTTTATTTTGTATATAGTAGAGTGTGTATCTGTTGATTCCAAGTTTATCCCTCCTCCCCAACTTCCTCTTTGGTAACAGTAAGCTTGTTCTGCGTGTGAGTCTGCAAATAATGCCATTGGCGGCAGCGTGGATGGACTTAGAGACGATCATACTAAGTGAAATAAGCCAGACAGAGAAAGACAAATAACATATATCACTTAAATGTGAAATCTAAAAAAAAAAAAGAAAAATCCATTCAAAACAACTTATGTATAAAACAGAAAGAGACTCACACACAGAAAGCAGACTCTGTTTTATTTTGAAATAACTGTAGACTCACAAGAAGTTGCAGTTGTGGCACAGTGGGCTCCCTTGAGCCCTTCCTCACCGCCCACCCCCCACAGTGACGTCTTTGTGCGAATGGGCATTATTGAAACCACAGCAACGATGGATGATGACCCCACACAGTGACCAGACCTCAGACCCTCCCTCTGACCAGTCCGTCTTTCCAGTGTTCTCATTCCTATGTGTGTGGGGAGTTTTATGAGCTCTTGCCACGTGTATAGAGTTGTTAGACACACTTTTTCTGTGTAGAACTGTTTTCAGATTTACAGGATCACTGAGAAGATAGTGGAGCTACCCATGAACCCTGGACCCCATTCTCTTGTTGCTTGCTGGCTCTAATGGAACTGGTACATTTGTTACGGTTCCTGAGCCGATATTGGTACGTGTGTGTTAACTAGAGTCTGCACTTCCAGATCTTACGTTTCTTCTTCTGTTCAGGATGCTATCTAAGACATGATTTTTTTTTTTTTTTTTTTTTAATATTTGTCTATTTGACTGCTCTGGTCTTAGTTGGACACGTGGGATCTTCGTTTCAGCCTGTGGGATCTTTAGCTGAGGCATGCGAACTCTTAGTTGAGGCCTATGGGACCTAGTTCCTTGACCAGGGATCGAACCCTGGGCCGCCTGCATTGGGAGCTCAGAGTCTTAGCCAGTGGACCACCAGGGAAGTCCCGGACATCCTCCAGTTGGTAATCCCACCTTTTTTTTCCTGGGAGCTTGTTGAGAATTTCTCTCAATTTATTGAAGTATTGCTGATTTTCCAGGTTGTATTGAGAGTATCTCAGCAAAGCATATCAGGCAGTTCTCACTCGTCACGTTGGGTGGCCCTCTGCTTGTTCGTCTTGTGGCCAGCCCCACCAGGACCTTCAGAAGGGCCACTGCAGTCCCTCTGGGCTGCTTTGGTCATGTCAGTGTCCAGCCTGCCGCCCCCGCCCCCCCCACAATGGGAGGAGTCCAAGGAGCAGACCAGGTACCCCTTTCTCCTGAGACAGGGCAGCTTTGGGGGCACACAGACCTCTCCCAGAGTGCCCCTGGGTCCCCCAGGCTGGGCGAGGTCATATAAGAGGGCAGAATGTGGCAGTGGGGTGGAGTGGGGTCCAGGAGGATCTGGGTGCTGGCTCTGCCCTCCGGGGCCCCATGACCCTAGGAGGGGGTTCCCGCCGCCTGTGTACGACCTTGCAATCCAACCATTGCTTGGCTTAGAGTAGCCGCTCACATCCGGGGCCACTTCTGAAGGGTCACTGACCCCCAGCCACTCTCCTGGCTGGGAGCAGCGGGTCCCGCCAACAGGATGTTTCTCCCCAAGCCCGCTGAGAAATCCCTCTGGAAGCCCTGCTTTGACCCTGGTGCAGGCAGGCGAGAGAATCGCAGACAATGGGACCGCCAGACAAAAGGCAGTTGTCAGCAGGGTTGCCCGTCGACCGTTGGGCAGGTCACTGGATTTCTGCCCGCTGGGCGGAGGCCCCGAAGGAGGGGGGAGTCAGGCCGGCCCCCGGGTGCCACACCGCGTCCTGTAGAGCTCGGAGTTTTGACTTCGGGGCTGCGTGCTTTGCAAGAAGTCCAGACCCCCAGAGGGTCTACCCGGCTTGGTGTGGCGTGGTCTGGGGCCGCCCTTGGGGCTCCATCCCCCTGCTCTGTGCGGTCTTTGCCTGGACGAGCTCGTGGTTTGTGGTGCCACCGTGGGCATGGGTCTGCAGTCTCCAGGCGTGGGCGCTCCCACCCCGATCCCTCGGTGCTGGGACTTCACCCCCCAGGCCCACCTCTGCGCCAGTGTTCCTGGAGCCAGCCTCTCAGGTGGCCTCCCTGCCTCCAGGGTCTCCACCTCCAGCCCTCACTCTGGCCTTTCAAAATGTTCTGGAAACAACAGCCCCTACCTTGCCCCCAACCCACGGGGACCCTCAGCCTCAGAATCTAGTGTAGCTTCCTGGGGACAAAGTTGGAGGCACTCTGACTCCTTTTCCACACGCCTCTCCCTTCCAGAAGCTTCCACGACCCCAGGCCAGTAGCAGCTCCTGAGTGCCATCCAGGCGTCTGTGCTCCCCCCGCCTTTGCCTTGACCATCTCCTCCACCTCCAGTCCCCTTCCCGTCTCCTCGCCTCCCGCCACTTATTTGGAAGATCCTGCCTGTTTGCAAGCTGTGGCTGAGATGCCGCCCCCTCTTTCCACATTTCTGGCCACCCCCTCCCCCAGCACTCGGGGTGGATCTCTTTGAGTCGGGTTTCATTCTGTCGGGTCTGTGGATGTTTCCTCGTCAGCCTCCTGCCTGAACTCCAAGGATGGCCCCTCATCCTAACGGTCACTGGTCCGGTACCCACTGCCCGAGTGGGGAGCGCCCCGCGGTGGCCCGTGTCTCCCCCGCCCGATGCCGAGGGCTCCTCCTCCTCCATCAGGGCCGTAGTGGCCAGGCCCCCTGCTTCCTGCCCCCGGGGGCTCCGTCCGCCTCGGTGACCGGGATCGGGGGTCACTGTGTGCCCCACCCCCAGGCTGACACCCGGAGTTGTGGGACCCAGCCAGATGGGGGTGGACAGGGGGTGTCTCAGGCCGCGCGAAGGCAGGCAGCCTGACCCCCTCTGTCCTTGATGCCCTTGTTGGTAAGATGCGGATGGTGAGGGTCAGGAGGGGTGACGGCGGGCAGGAGATGGTGTGTGGTTCCCTCTGCCAGCGGCCGTCACAGCTGGGGTGGCGAGGGCCCTGAGAGACATCAGGCAGCCCCCCCGGGTCATGCAGGCACCCCCTCTGCCCTCGGCAATCCTGACCCTGTTCCTGGCCTTTCGGGCTCTGCCCTGTCCTGTGTTTCTTGCCTGGGCTCTTTGGGCTGGGTTCCGGGCAGGCTCAGAGTAGGGTGGACTGAGTTGCTCAGTGGCCCCCCGGCTGCCAGGGGGCATCTGGAGCACCAGGGGCCCATCACAGGTGCCCTGGGGTTGTGCAGGGTGAGCTGGAGGAGGCTGGGGCGTGGGGCACCCCCTGTTGGCCCCCCCGAGCTCCGAGTCTCCTGACTGTGGAGCCAGCCACCAGCTTCTCGGATTAACCAAGCTGCAGCGATGACGCAGGGCGCCAAGGGAGCGTGGCCTTTCTCAGCGGCCCCTTGACCAGGCTCCTGAGAACAGGACCCGCATTCTCCCCGAGCTGCCCTGGGCCCAGTGCCTGGTGTTGGGCAGAAGGGAGGAGAAGTCTCCCTAGGGGATTGGGGGCTTCCCAGACGACGCTCGTGGTAAAGAACTTGCCTGCCAGTGCAGGAGACATAAGAGATGTGGGTTTGATCCCTGGGTCGGGAAGATCCCCTGGAGGAGGGCATGGCAACCCACTCCAGTGTTCTTGCCTGGAAAATCCCATGGACAGAGGAGCCAGTGGGCTACAGTTCATGGGGTCACAAGGAATCAGACACGACTGAAGTGACTTAGCACGCACTAGGGAATTGGCTTTGGGAAGACCCGGTGTGGGGAGGATGGAAGGTGTGTGAGTGTGTGTGTATATGGGAGAGAGTGTGTGTCTGTGTGAGTCAGAATGCGCGTGTCCATGTGTGTCTGTGAGTGTGTGTGTATGAATGAGAGTGTGTGAGTCACCGCCCCGCCCACACAGCCTGTCCCCGCTCCCCTCGCTCACGTTCAATGGCCTGAAAGCATCTCTCCCCACAGCTTCTATTTTTGCTTTCGACCTTTAGTTAAATGCTCACGACGCTGGGCTGTTGGTGCGCTGCTGAGTTTATGACATGTAATTGGGAGAGAGGACCGTTTGTTGCTCTGGGCCCCCATGCTCCTCCCCACCCACCCCACCCCCACCCCCAGCCCCTCGCAAGAGTAGAGCTGACTTCTGCAAGCTTTTTTCCTGGGGTGAGGATTTAATGATATGCCAGGCGGTATGACGGCGCCCACGAAAGGTTCTAGGTGACAGTGGATGCTGTCTGTATCAGTATTGATGTTTACAGGCTCATGACACCCTCCCGCCATCCACAGATCCCGGTTGTGTGGAGGGAGGCAGTTGCTGACCCACGCCCCTCTGGTGCTGGTGGGGGTCGGAGGCTCTGGGAACATTGACCCTTCTTTCTGCTGAGTCTAAAGCCTCCGTGCAGGTGAGGACGCTGAGGCCTGGAGCGTGGAGGGAGCTGGCCTGCTCAGCCAGGCGGCCCTGAGCCCTGAGATGCCCCCGGGAAGATGGTGTCAGGGTGCTGTCCTCTGTGTGGAATGCCTCCTGGCACACCCTGGAGCCCAGGGGCCCGTGGAGGAGGAGCAACCCCGGGGCATGCCAGGGTCGGGGGCCCAGGGTGACTTGCCGCCACTTGCTGGGCAGGTTGTCCTGCTCACCCAGCCTCTGTCCCCTCCTCCATTCAGCGGGCTCAGGGACACTCAGGCAGTTTCACGCGCCGCACTGGGGACCCACGCCCGGCGCAAAGCCGGCCGTCAGTGGGGGAGATGCCTTTGTTCGTCCAGTCTGTGTGTGTGTGAAGTGCCCTGAGCACCGGTGATGGGCAAGATGCAGACTGGAAAGCGGCGAGGAGGCAGGCCGGGAGTGTTGTTCCTGGGGTTGGAAGGAGTCCAGCTTGGTGCAGGTGCGGTCGTATCCCCTGCCGATATCTGTTCTGACTTGAGGCCTCCGGCCGGCTGCAAAGCAAGCAGATGGGGGAGGCGGGTGGGGTCCCTGGGGCGTCCGGTCACTGGTGCCCGCCGTGCGCCCAGGCCACCTCGGTGGGGAGGGACAGCTCATCGGTGGGTGCGGGAAGGGCATCTGACGTGGGCCTCCAGGCTGATGGGGCGGGCAGGGTGGTGTGGAAAGAGTGCTGACTTGCTGTGCTACCTCGGGCGTATATTCCTACCTCTCTGAGCCCTGATTTCCTGCTGAGTGAAGCGTCTGGCCCTCCCGCCCCGCCCTGAGTCTCCCGAGGGTGTTGTGGGGTGAGAGGATGGTAAACTTGAAACAGGCCGTGCAAGCTCATCAGGGGCCCTGACGTCACCAGGCCTGGTGGCTTGGGGTGAGTGTGAACTCCAGGGGAGCTCTGTAGCCATCTGCACCTGCAGGCCCCCAGTACTCCAACGTGGATGTGGGACTCGGCTCCTCATTGATTACCTCCTAGGTCTCCTGTTCTCGGAGGTGAGGCTGCCTCCCCAGAGAGGCAGGTCCCACCGGTGAGGTTCATGGAACGTGAGTGGACGACGCTCTTCTGTCCTGGGGATAGCACGATGCCAGGCAGAGGTGGGGGTGGGCCTCCTGGGGGCTCCTTCTCCTGGGCCAGCCTGGTCCTGTGTGTTGGAACCGGAAGGAGCGCCATGCACTGTCCAGCCGGCTCACCCCACTTGCAGTGGCCCACAGGACCACACTCGGTCTGGAGGCCTCTGGCCCTGGGTGTTAGATGTGGTCAGTGGGGAAGGTTAGCAGCCGCTCTCTGATTTTTATTTTACTAAGGCATCTGAAATGCCCCACCAAATATCACAGCTTGCCTTGGTGATCTGTCAGCCCCTGGAGTGTGCCCTGGGCCCCCCTTGTGGGGTTGGGCTTCCTCTTTGAAGATGGGGGAGATGTGATCGTCATTCGGTCCACACCCATCAGAGCTGCATGGACAGGGGAGATTTGTGGGGTGGGCAGAGGACGTGGTGGCTTTCCCTGAGGTTTCCTCTGGCGACTGGAGTTCTGGATGGGAATGGGAGGGCCCGCCGGCCCACAGGTATCTGATTTGGCCTGGGAGACAATTCAGATTCTCGATGTCCACTCTTGTCCCCACAGCCGTGAAACATAGGCCATCTGTGAGGATCCACCTCGGGGGAGCATGCCAGCCTTCTCCCCTGGATGCCCCAGGGCGGGCTCCTTGGCCTGGAAGCTGCCTTCTTGTGGGCTTTGCTTTCTAGCCCCTGTCAGGAGCCGGGAGACTGGAGTGGGCTTATCTCTGCAGGGCCTGGAGTGCAAATGTTCCCCATGCAGAGCTCGGCTGGGAGATGGCCTGGAGCAGGTGGAGGGCGTGTGGCTTTGCACAGACATTTGTGAATGATCTCCTCCAGGGTGGGCCGCTGTGAGCCCACTGTTTCTTGCTGGGTCCTCAACGGCAGCCCTGAGGGGCGCCCGCCACCCACAGAAGGGGACCAGGCTCACGGAATGGTCCCTGGGTCCCGGTGTCCTCCGAGCCCTGCAGGGTGAGCCGTGGGCAGAGGGCCCGGCACCGTCTGTTGGTCCCGGGGCCTCCGCGTCTCCCAGGGCCCTTGCCGCCTCCCTCGCATGGTCACACGCGTGCCTGCTGAATGCCCTAATTCCCTTGCTGGGCCCAGGGTCAGGAAGCGGGCCCCACCCGGGGCTCCCATGTCAGGGAACTTGGCCGGATCCTGGGGGTGGTGCCCGTTAAACAGGAAGGAGGAGGCCCAGATGCGATCCTAAAGGCCACGCTCTGGCTGCAGTCCCCGCCTCCAGGAAGCCTTTCTTCCCTGTCGCTGGTCGAAGCTGTTTGCTTGCTGACCTTGGCAGTCCCTAGCGTCTCAGGAACCCTGGGCATATACGTGGGATAACCCACGGGTGGCCAGCGGCGTCCCACTGATGGCCTGTCCACAGCCGGGCCCGGGCGAGGACCCAGCGCATGACCTTGTTAACCTCCAGAATGCCCTGTGGTGGGCCCTCCTGTGGTCTTGCCCTTCACAGGTGGGAACAGGTTTAGGAATGTTCATTTCCTCTGGTCTTCAGCACTGACTGCCTCCCTGCCATTCTCCCCTATCTCCGTACATTCCCTGAATTCCAGGCCCGCCTGCCTCCTACCTCCTGGGTGCCCCGCATCACCTGCCCAGGTCATCTTTATCCCCAGGGATCCCCGGGTCTGGGTTGAACTTGCTGGATTCTCTGCCTCACCCTGGGGGGAGGGGTGTGCTGGGCATGTGTCAGACCCGAGTTGTGGGGAGAGCCCGCTGTGGTTGGGATGGTGCCCAGCAGGCATCTCTGCCTCCCCTGGGCCAGGGACGACTCCAGCTGAGAGCTAGCTGCTTCTCCTGTGAACACACGGAAAATCCCTGCAAGTTTTCACTTCTCCATTGAGCTGCTTGCACCCCAGCTCCCCACACCCCGCCATGAGGAGGGCTCCCTAGTCCTTGACTGCGAGCTGGTGGGACGGCAGAGAGGAAGGAGCAGGTGTCGCAGAATTTAACTCTGACCCAAAGCCCTGATAGCTCAGTTGGTAAAGAATCCGCCGGCAATGCACGAGACCTCCGTTTGATTCCTGGGTCTGGAAGATCCCCTGGAGAAGGGAAAGGCTACCGACTCCAGTATTCTGGCCTGGAGAATTTCATGGACTGTATAGTCCGTGGGGTCGCAAAGAGTCGGACACGACCGAGCGACTTTCAGTTTTAAAGCTGGCAGGCAGCCGTGCCCTCCATCAGCCAGGATGCCTGGCCGAGACCCCAGGTTCCAGGTGACCGCTGCCAAACACAGCCCTCCACGTGCGTCCTTCACACCCTGGGGTGGCGGGCCGGAGGACTCCAGCGAGGCGGGATCAGGCCCCTTCCTGGGGTCGCTTGCCCCTCATTTGAGGGGCCGTGGAGCGCTTGCGGAGACCAGAGGCCTTCTGCAGGTTGGGGGCGGGTGTTAACACGCCCGGAAATCCAAGGCTCAGAGATGCGGAGGGACTCGCTTAGAGTCACCCAGAAGCTGCCTGGGCCTGACCCAGGCTCCTCTGTCCCCACCCTCAGCCTTGCGTGGAGGAGGGGCAGGGGGCGTTGAGGGTCTGGGTGGGGTCGTGGGGAGGAGTGCATTTGGGGGACAGTGCTGCTGTCAAAAGGAAGGCCTCTTGGAAGGCTGTCTCCCCTGCCCACACCCCCAGCAGCTGCACACCCCTGCCAGCCTTGGACTATGGGTGCTTCTGCCCGGGGCTGTTTAGAGATAGTGAGGGTGGAGCCCAGTGATGCTGCCCAGGGCCCTGCCTGGGGGTTGGGGTAGGGGGTGGGGGTGGGCGGAGTGCCCTCTGTCCTTGGAGCCAGAGCAGCCGGACCTCAGGGGCCTCATCACCGACCAGCAAGGCCCCGAGCAGCCTGCCCCTTGAAGGGGAATCGAGGCCCTGAGTGGGGAGGGCGGCGGTGACCGTGAAGGCACGACTTCAGCCGGTGCCTGCGCTTGGTGCCAGCTGAGGGTCTGCGCTCTAAGAGACGCCGGGTGACCCTCAGTGATGTCGAAACAGAAGCCCCCCCAGCAGCCGGGCAGTGCGGGCCGCCGGGGCAGCCCCCTTCCTCTGTCCCTCTGGGCAATGTCATGGAATACCCCTGCCTGGGGGTGTTATCGGGAAAACACAAGTGTGTTGCTCCCAGTTCTGAAGGCTGTTGGTCCACGATCAAGGCACCGGTTCCTAGCAGCTCCCTCCTCCCTGCGGCCTCACCGGTGGTGGGGGGAGGTGGGGGGTCTCTGGAGCCCCTCATGAGGCACTCGTCCCATTCTCGGGGCCCCACATTCTGGCTTTAGCCCCCTCCCAAAGGCCCCGTCCCCAACAGCATCACCTGTGGGGGTCGGGACTGCAGCACGAACTTTGGAGGCACACAGACTTTCAGACCATAACAACCCGGATGCCAGGCAGAGCCAGCTCCCCCGGGGGGCGCCCGTCAGAGTCCTAGCCGCCCACGGCTCCTTCCTCTGCAGGAAGCACCCCCCCGGGGGGGCTGGCGTTCACTCTGGGTGGTCGGCCCAGTGGTGGGCGTGTTGGATGGTGGCAGCAGCGGCACTGGCGGAGACGCCGGGGTCTCCCGGAGACGCTGAGTGGTGTGTGGGTGGTGGGGCGGCCGTCTCTGCCTGGTTTCTGATGTCCCCAGAAATAGCGGCAGCCTTGCTTGTCCCCGTCAGCATCGGGCTCTGTCACTTGGCGTCTCCCGTGGTTACCATGACGTTCTGACGTTTTCATTATCCTGTCCTATGTACGGAGACGGTGGATGGAGGATGGAGCTCAGAGGTCCAGGAGCCTGCCCGGGGTGGTCCCGATGCCACCAGCGAGGGGGTGGGGGCCCAGCCTCCTGCCCTTTGCCCTCTGTGGTACTCGAAGCGGGAGCTCTCTGTCAGCTGTTACTGAGCACCTGTTTCACGTCGGGACCCTGTGTCCATGCTCCTGGGATAGTCCCCGGAGCAACGTAGACAGAAACCTCATTGGTGAGTTTGTTGTGCCGTTGCTAAGTCACGTTTGACTCTTTGCGACCCTGTGGACTGCAGCACGCCAGGCTCGTCTGTCCTCCACGATCTCCTAGAGCTTGCTCAAACTCACGTCCATCGAGTTGGTGATGCCATCCAGCCATCTCATCCTCTGTTGCCCCCTTCTCTTTCTGCCCTCAATCTTTCCCAGCATCAGGGTCTTTTTCAATGAGTCATTTCTTCGCATCAGGTGGCCAAAGTATTGGAGCTTCAGCTTCAGCATCAGTCCTTCCAATGAATACTCAGGATTGATTTCCTTTAGGATTGACTGGTTTGATCTCCTTGCTTTCCAAGGGACTCTCAAGAGTCTTCTCCAACACCACAGTTTGAAAGCATCAATTCTTCGGCACTCAGCCCTCTTTATGGTCCAACTCTCCTAGCTTTGACTATGTGGACCTTTGTTGGCAAAGTGATGCCTCTGCTTTTGAAAATGGTGTCTAGGTTTGTCATAGCTTTCCTTCCAAGGAGCAAGTGTATTTTGCAGTCACTGTCTGCAGTGATTTTGGAGCCCAAGAAAATAAATCTATCACTGTTTCCATTTTTTCCCCAGCTATCTGCCATAAAGTGATGGGACCGGATGCCATGATCTTCGTTTTCTGAATGTTGACCTTTAAGCCAGCTTTTTCACTCTGCTCTTTCACCTTCGTCAACAGGCTGTTAGTTCCTTTTTACTTCCTGCCGGTTAGTTTGGTATCATCTGCATATCTGAGGTTGTTGATATTTTTCCCGGCAATCTTGATTCCAGCTTGTGATTAATCCACCCCGGCATTGTGCATGATGTACTCTGTATAGAAGTTAAACAAACAGGGAGACAAATGAGCAAACAAATCAATGAACAAGAGAGGTTTGTGTGCTGGTGAGTGCCGGGAAGAGCAGACAAGAGGCGGTGGCTGCCATCAGGGAGGAGGGGGGCCGCCTGGACCGCGGCCGGGATGAGCAGGAGCTGTTGCTGGAGGTCTTCCAGCCCAGGGAGGATGCGGAGGCGGGTGGGAACGAGCCTGGTGCTTTCCAGGACAGGATGCAGGCCACTGTGGCCGGAGCCTGGTGACCGCGGGGGCAGAGTGGGCGGGGCGGTTGGAGTTGGGATTTTCTCTAAGTCGGGCAGAGCTGACTGTCTCACTCAGACTTCTCCGAAGGCTCTGGGTTGCCTGGTGGAGGGTGGGCTCGGGGTGGGGTGGAGGTGCCTGGTTGGAGGCCCTGCCGTGTCCTGGTGACAGAGACCACAGGCGCAGCTTTCAGTCTCCTTGCTAAGGACTGGGGAGGGGGGAGGAGATGACACCCCAGCTTTTCTGGTGTTGGGACTTACGTGATATTTCTTAGAGAGAAACAATTCATTAAAAAAAAAAAACAATTCATTTTTGAGGGAGGCGTGGCTCTTTCCCTGGGGATGGAGGAATTTCCAGGGAGGGAGGGCTGTGCCTTGGCCATTCACAAACATTCCAAACCCCCGCAACCCGCCGACACCAGGGCTGATGTGTGTGGCCAGGGACGCAGGAGTCCACCTTCTCGGGCTACCACCCTGTGGAGGGAGCCCATGGACTTGGGAGAACGTCTAGGGGATCTCACCCCCACCACTGATTTCCAGAGACTTCCAGAGCCTGGGGTGGGGTTACAGGACCCCGTGAGGGGACCCTCTGGGCCTCAGGTTTGTGCAGACGCCCTGGTGGGGGTAGGGGGCCCACACTGAGCAGCTTCTAGCTCCTTTGCCCCCTCGCCCTGTCCCTTCAGCCCCCCTGCCTGTGACTCCGGGCTAAGATGAAGGGCCAGGAAGCTGGCAGGTGTGACAGTCCCTCCCTCCTGCATGTCAGGAGGCAGGAGGGAAGGGGTAAGAGAGACTTGATTTCGGGGACGAGAGTGATTTGATTTCTAATCAGCCTGATGGGGCCTGACTCAAGAAATCAGCCGCAGGGGCCTGGAACTCTCCATCTGCCCGCCCGAAATATGTGCATCCGTCAGGCCACAGATTACCCCGTGCCTGTGATTCAGCTTCCCACCCACCTTTCTCTCCAAGGAGTTCCTGGCATCATAAATCTTGCTGCAAACAGAGGGCAGGAAAGGAATCCGAGGTGGTATGGCGCGCTCTCACATCCGTGGCCGAGTCTGACCTTCCAGGCGGTGGAGGACCCAGCCGGCTCCCGTCTCCAGCAGCCCGCCCAGGGATGCCCTGTGACCCCCGCCGTGGGCCGGCCCTCTGCTCCTCTGAGCTGCCGCTCACCACCCGTCACTTGGGGCTGGAGTGTGCGTTCAGCACCCCAGGTGTACAACGGGCACTTGGTCTTCACAGCAGCCGGAGCTGGGTGTTCTCATGAATTGGTGACTGTTACCATTATTGTCTTTATGAATTGGTGACCGTTATTATTATTGTTGGTTTCCCAGGTGGCTCAGTGGTAAAGAATCCACCTGTCAATGCAGGAGAGGCGGGTTCAGTCCCTGGAGAAGGAAGATCCCCTGGAGGAGGAAATGGCAACCCACTCCAGTATTCTTGCCTGGAGAATCCCACGGACAGAGGAGCCTGGTGGGCCACAGTCCATGGGGTCACAAAGAGTCGGACACTTGTGAGCGGCTGAGCACACACGCACACACCTGTGTTATTGTTGCGGTGGTGGCAGCCCCGGCGGGCAGACCTCCCCAAGATGGGAAGCCCTGGTCTCCCCGTGGCTGGGCTTTCTCTGTCTCAGTCCTCTTTCCTGTGTGTTGCCCTCTCTTGGGTGGTTTTTGGAGAGAGTGAGGCCCTGGCAAAGGCAGGGACTGTGGGTCTGGGTGGACAGTGATTGGTTGGGGGAACCCACCGGCAGGCCGGGGAGGCCGGCGGGGACGGGGCCCCGGGGAAGGGGCCCCTCCCTCCCCCGCTGCTGCCCCGCCCCGGCCCCAGCACATGCCCACCCCAGCATGGCCTGGCCATCTTCTCCTTGTTGGCTTCTGCCCTTCGGTTCATACCAGGGCCTGGGCCTTTCTGCTCCTTCCAAAACCGCACGTGCCCATAAGCTCTGGGTTTTCCGCCGTCAGTGGCCAAGGAGGTTGACCTCTAGATAAGATGCCTCTGGCTCTGGGAGGACCCATCTTTCCCAGGGGCCCGCAGGGCATATCTCAAGGTCTAGGAACATCTTTTCATTTCTCTGGCCTGGTCTGTCGGAGTGTAGCCCCATGCTCCCCTCCGACCCTCCCCTGCTGGCCTGTTATCTGCCTTAGAAACCTCTGTCTGGGCCACTTGTGGTCCCTGCTGAGGTCGCTCATCTGTAGAGTGGGGTTGATAAGGGACCCGCGTCACAGGGCGTGTGTGTGGCAGGGGCCTAGGCACGCAGGCCACCCCACATTCCTCCACCCTGAGCGCAGTGGGAGGAAGCTGGGTGAGGCCCCTTTGAGGGTTCTCGGCAAACCCCCGTGTTGGCTGCTGTGTTACCTTGGGCTGGCCAGTTAACCTCTCTGAGCCTCTCTCCTCGTGGGTCAAGTGGGGGGATGTGCGAACCTTCCTTACTGCAGCGCGTGGCGAGCGCTGGCCGGGATGACGTGTGTACGGTGCTCAGGTGTGTCAGGAGCCAGGCTGTGATGGCTGCACGTGGACGTCACCCCCAGTGGGTGGCAGTTGGCTTCAGGAAGTGTATTTCCAGCCCCATATCGAGGGCTCCTCCTTCGGAGCCAGCCTTGCCCGCTCAGGTCCCCTCTTCTGACCGTGAGCTGCCCAGCTGAGGCCGACCCTCAGCTCCAGATCCTTCCCACCAGCCCAGCATCGGCAAATGCCGCACGTGAGCCTGCGTCTGGGGCAGTGACCTGGACAGAGGGGCTCAGGGCAGCTCTGGGTGCTCTCGGGACCCCCACATGCGGCCCCTCGGAGGCAGGAGGACCGAATGCAGGTCTCGGGCTCTGACGGGGCCTCCTGGAGCGCTGCGGGATCCCCGCCTGAGGTGGCTGCCCCTGGCTCGGGTTGGTTCCCGAGCGTCCTGGCCTTGTGGCTCAGATAGCAGCTGGGTCCCTGTCTCTTCTTCGAGCCTGTCTGGATAAGAGGCTTGGACTTCCGTGGCTTCGAGTTTTGTCTTGGCACCAGGGGGCACCCCCCCTCCCCCCACTGTCACTGCCGAGAGCCCTGGGCAGTGGTGACCACCGCCAGCCACACGCACCGTTTTGGAATCCCACCTGGTGCAGCTGAGCAAACACCGTGCTGGCCAGTGGCCTGTTTTTTGGGGGACCTCAGAGCTTCAGCACCCAGCGCCCTGTGTTGTGTGGCTCCCGGCTTCCGGGTTCCTGGGTTTAGCTTCCTTGACACCGGGCCACCGCTGGGAATTTGGATCTTGCTTTGTGGATGAGGCATAAGGTCACATGGGTCTTTTGTTAGAGTTGGCCGTGGTGTGGCTGGGTTTGGGAGCCGGGGCTGGACAGTCAGGCCAAGAGTTGGGGTCTGACCTTCCCCAGAGCGGTCTCTCTCTGCAGCCCCCCTCCCGATCGCTGGGACCCCTGGTCAGCCCACCCGTGTTTCTGAGGCTTGTTCCTGCTGCGGTGCCAGGCACCGGCCACCCCAGGAGAGAGGGCCCTGCCCACTCCTGGGACCACGTTCGAGATGGAGCTGGGGGTGGGGATCCCGGAGGAGCCCCCCGCACCCCCATCATTTCCAGCACCGTCTCTGACGAGGTAATCCTCTCCTTTGTTTACAGCCTGACTGAAGTCACGTTTCATCTGCCCTTTTCTCTGAGCCCGTGTCTGGCCTTTGGCCAAACCGCTAGTAATCACACAGCTCGCAGTAATCCTTACGTTTGCGGGATGTGTGGGCTGTCCCCGGCCCTGTCCCCCAGTCGCAGGAAGGCCCGGCGTCCTCTCCCCGAGGGCCCTGCACGCCTGTCAAGCTGGTCTGCGTCCCCCTCGCTGCCGACACAGGGTCCCACGGCCACTTCTGTCTTGGTCGCTGTACTCACGTCCTTGTCTTGCTCACCTGCCGGCCCGTCAGGAGGGCGCTGTCTTCCGAGTGTTTGCTTGTGTGTCCAGGGGTCCACAGAGGAGGTCTCTGCGGCTTTCCCCTACCCTCCAAGGAAGCTGGGGAGGGGGGATGTACCTTCAGACGCCTGGGGGCAGAGGTTCCAGGACACAGAGGGGCAGAGGAGGCTGGAGAAGATCTGAGGGGTCCAGAGGCCTTCCGAAATTCACACACTTGGCTGGCAGCACCCCCGCCCTGGGGCTGCAGGCCTGGATTGCCCAGCAAAGAGACCTTCCCCTGCCGCTCTGCTGAACAGCGGCGGATGCCCCCTAATGCATAAGACTGGCCCTCCACTCCCAGCGGGAAACGGGCACACAGTGGCAAAGGCGGGGACTCTGGGGCCCTGGCCCCCCCAGGCAGAGACAGCAGGGCGCAGAGGCTGGCCCGGGGCCCTGGCTTGGGTGGGTCTGGTCCAGAGAGGCCGGAGTCGGGGAGCTAATTCATGGACAGCGGGGGCAAGGTCATAGACACAGGCCCCCTGAAGCCACCCATCCCGTCGTAAACAAGCCTGCATCTGCCGTGTCCTGGGCCGGGAGTCCCTTCTGCTCTGAGAACGAGGGCTCTGATGGAGCTTTTCTTTTTTTTTTTTTTTTTTTTGATGGAGCTTTTCTGTCTTTATTTCTTTTATTATTTTATTTTTATTTATTTGGCTGCGTCGGATCTTAATTGTGGCATGCAGGATCTTTACGGCATCCTTAGTTTTGTGGCTTGCAAACTCTTAGTTGCGGCGTGTGGGATCTAGTTCCCGACCAGGGATTGAACTGGGGAGTGAGGGGTCTTAGCCACTGGACCACCGGGGACGTCCACCCCATGGAGCTCTTTACAAAAAGTCCAGCCTAACAGGGGTCTCAGCACCGGGGCTCCTCTGCCGATCTCCGCTCCCTGCCTGGTCCACCCGGAGGATTTCTGTCCCTGCTGTGCCTTCCCCGGGGTGAGCCGAGGCCCCCTACCTCGGTTCCCGTGGGTCCTGGTGCTGCCCTGTCTCATCGGCCGCCAGGCTGTGTGTGCTGCTGCCTGGGACAGAGCAGGCCTTTCCGGGGGGCCTGGGACTGCTCCAGCAGTCATCCTCTTGTTAACCCAGACCAGGGATGGGGGGCTGCCTTCCCCATCCCTGAGACGCGGGGCCCGAGCGGAGGTCCTGACCCAGGCCGAGCTGCCTGCTCGGGGACCCAGGGCAGTTCTTGGTGTGGGGTGAGGGAAGGGAGTTGGCATCCATGGTCCTCGCCTGCCCCGTGATGTCTGGGCGTGGCGGGCGTGGCAGCGCCCTGACCGTGGCCGGCCCTGGGCGGGGCGGGTCTCATGGAAGTTCTGGCTCCTCTGGGCTTCTGAGATCGCAGCCATGGGGCCCTTGCTATCAGCAGAGGGCGAGGGACAGTGAAGCGGCCACGAGTCCACCGCTGCCAGCAGGAGGCAGGCCCTCAGCCTGGAGGGACACGTCTGGGTCTCAGGGGGTCGATGGGCGTGGAGCCGGGTTTGCTCAAAGCCTTTTCAGGGCAGCGAGCACCTGGCATGAGGCGGGCACCTCCCTGCCCAGACAGCGACACTGCGAGGCTCCTCTGCTGTAAATGGGTGCAGAGTTCACAGGGTCAGCCGGGGGTGTGTGCATTTTTGTCTCGGGGAGCTGAGGAGGCCTTGGCACCTTACTCACTCTCCAGGAGGGTGTGGACCGGGCGCCCCACCTCCCTGGATGGCTGGTGGAAGGGGAGGGTGGGGGGCGGGCAGCGGGGCAGGGAAGGGAGAGTCAGGAGGCTGTAGGTTAGTGGTGAAGAGTCCAGCTCTGAGTAGATCAGTCCTGGATGCAAAGTCTTAGACCCACCCAGGACCGTTCCCGGTGGTGCGGGCACCTGACACCACCCTCAGGAGCCTCAGTTTTCCCATCTGTAAAATGGAGCAACGACAGCGCATCCCTCGTAGGCCTGAGTAACTCGCGTGGTGTGTTTGGCAGAACGCCTGGCACGCAGCAAGTGCCCCGCAGACGTGGTCAGTGGCCGTGACGGGGGCGAACGAGCCTTCCCCACACTCGGTGCTCGGGAAGGACCACACGGTTTAAGCCCGGAGGATGTGGGGGGCCTTGCTGCCGCCGCCTCCCTGGTCTCCGGGGACCCTCTGTGACGTGTCCCTGCCACTGCTCAGCTGGGCCCCCGCTGCCTTCCCTTGCCCTGGGGTGGGGGCCGCCCACGTGCCCCTCCTGCACTGTGATGCCTCTTCTAGGGGGTGTGCCCGCCCTGGCCCGGCCCACTGGGGGCCTGTTTATATTTGTGGCTCTTCCAGTGTGTGTGTTCTGCTCGGGTCAGGCTGCCCAGCACAGACTCCTCTTTTAGTGGAGCAGCAGACAATGGTCATGAAGCAGCCGGGGCTGGTGGGGTGGCCGCGGCAGGGGGTGGGGGTGGTCGTGGCGTCCTGCTGGGCTCCACATTCATCACGGTGGCAGCCTGCCCACTCCCAGCCTGGCCACATACCCACCTCTCTCTCTCTGGGGCCACATAGGTCAAGGGGCCACACACAGGCCCCCGGGTGGGGCTTGTAACCTGTCTGACTTTCAGGCCTCTGTGCGCTGGAGCCAGGTTACCACCACTCAGGCCTTGGATCATCTCTGGGAGAGAGTGTTCTTGATGGCCCAGCTTCGACCAGGGAGGCTGAAGTCCCTACCTCTCAGCACAGCACAAAGCATTGCGTACCAGAGGGGTGCCCGGCCCGGCGCCCTCTGCACTGGAGTTGGCTCTCCTTCTCCGTGGACCTGCTCCCTGAGTCCCGGCTGGTGGTCGCAGTGGAGGAGGGACCTCTGCAAGGAAGAGGCGAGCACCACATCGAAACGCCCCGCAGAGGAGCAGCGGCCTTAAGCTGTTGACAGAGGTGGGAGGGGTGATTGCGGCTCGGGCCTCCTCCTGGGGCTCGCGGAGGCCCGCGGTGCCTGGCATGGCCCTTCCCAGCTGATGTTTCCAGACCCACCCACCGCCTGCTCCCGCGCCGGCCTGGGGAATGCCAAGAGACTGCCTGGCAGTGGGACTCAGACACCCTCCTCCCCTCAATTTCCTCCCCACACCCAGGCCCTTCTGTCCCCATGTTCAGAGACCCCGGCCTCTGGGCCTGGACTTGTCTCGTGACCACCCCTGGCCTTAACCCCTGGGCCTGCGGAGGCCCAGAGCAGTGCTCTGAAGCCGTGCCCTGCTGTATCACGCAGGCGTGTGGCGTTCCCGCGGCCCCCTCCCGCTTTGCCGTTGTCTTTGCCGTGATGGGCAGGCAGGTGTGGGTACCATGGACGGATGCTGTCAGTGGGGTGTGGCGCTGTGTCTGGGCGGGCGGGTGATCTGGGCACACTTCCTGCTGCCTCGCCGGCAGAGGAGACTTGTTCAGTGGTGGACTCTCTCTGCGCCCTCCGCGTCTCCGTGGGTTAGATGGGGGAACTTAGTGTGAGCCGCTCGGTGGGGTTGTGGTGAGGCTCAGACAGCGTGATGGGGCAAATGAGCTTTGTGTCTGTAAGGAAACCTTCAAGCTTTAAAGAGCCGCAGGACAGGCGTCCCAGCGTCTTGTCATCAGCGGGCACGAATGCTGCGTGCCCTGAGACGGTGAGCCGCCAGGGGCAGGAGCCTCGGGCGCTGCAGCCCCGGGTGAGGCCCAGGGCAGGGGTGCCACCCCTTGTCTTAGGACCCCCGACCCCTTCCGCAGCCTCCCCTTCCCCCTGCCCGTCCTTCTACCCTGGGTTCTGCCTTGAGACTTTGGGAGGCAGGGGTCTCCAAAGGGTCAGCTGAGGGTCACACGGGTCAGCTCTCCCGGGTGACCTTGTTTCCTCCTGCTCAGAGCCCCCCGGGACCTGACCAGCTAGGTCCTGTGACTGCCAACCATCGCGTCGAGGGGCCCTGGGAGCCAGTTCCTTGCCCACGGGATGGGCGGGCAGCCTCTCTGCCCTGTGGCTGTGAGAAGACCCGGGGGGCTGGCTGGGTGGGGGGCTGGCTGGGTGGAGGGCGGGGGTAGCAGGACTTACTGCAGCGCTTGGGGACCAGGGACCCAGGAACAGGGGTCTCCCCGCCCCCCTCTGTGGCTGCGCTATAGCCTGAGCTGACTGTCCCTGGCCAAGCCAGCCGGGGGACAGCGGGCCCAGTGGCCTGTGACTAAGCTCTGAGCGAGTGCAGCCGCTCGGCTGCGTGCTCAGGGGCCTGAGGCCACCCGGGGAGGCTCCGTTTCCCTGCGCTGCGGCTGGTTGTCCCCAGCGGCCGCTGCTCCCGCCCGGATTCCTCGCAGTTCCTGAGTGTTCTCTGGACAAGCACACATTCCTCACGGCCTGTTTGCTCCTTTCTGCCCCCAGCTGCTCCCCACCCCCGTCCTGTCGCCGTCCCCCACCCCACCCCCACTAAGCCGGCACAGTCTGTCCAGAAGGTCTCAGATTGGCCGAATGCCCTTCTTTTTCTGTAAAGACAGTTTAATTTGGGCTGTCTCCGAGAACCCGTGACAGGCTGGACATTGTTGGCTGGTGTCGTGAGATGAGCCTGGATGACCCAGTATCCAGCCCACCCGCCCCAGCCTCCTGATGGCCTCAACCAGACACTCCCCACAAGGGCCTGTGTCAGGCACCACCGGGAGGGGACACGTGGGACGTGGGAGAGGTGCTCAGTCAGACGGTGGAGGCTGATTTCGGGGAAAAGGGGATACAATGAGCCAAGAATCACAGAGGGCTTGAAGGGCTGGCGCAGAGGGCGGGCATGTGTGCGTGCTCAGTCGTGTCCAGTTTTTTGTACCACCTCCCAGGGACTGTAGCCCGCCAGGCTCCTCCGTCCATGGGATTCTCCAGGCAAGGATACTGGAGTGGGCTGTCATGCTCTTCTTCAGGGGATCTTCCTGACCTGGGGATGGAACCCCGGTCTCCTGCGCTGCAGGCAGATTCTTTACCCACTGAGCTAGGAGGGAAGCCTGGATACAGGAGTGGGTTGCACTTCTAGAAGGCCATGTGGGTGAGGGGGTGTTGGAGAGGCACTGCCTCTTTCCTGATGAGCTTGACTCTGGTCTGCAGCTGCAGGCTGGCCCAGGCGGGAGGACGTGTCTCAGAGTCACCTGGGTCCTGTTCCTCTTTCCCAGCCTCTCCGGGCGTGGGCAGGGAGGTGGGCACCACGCACCAGGGGAGGGAATTCCTAGGTGAGAGGACCAGCAGCGAGGAGGCTGCATGTGGAGCTACAAGGTGTCCAACTGGCTAGCTCCTTCTCTTCGGAAAATGAAGGGCAAGCCAGAAAGCATTCCTCATACGTGCTAATGGGAGACGGATGCTCTCACACATGCTAATGGTGGTGTGATGGGGGCCAGTCCCTCTGGAGAGCAATCTGGTGACTTTTAGAAAATCGCAGAGGCATGGCCCTTTGGCCGAGCAGTCCCTGTGTCAGGCATTGGTCCTCAGCAGGCACGCAGATGGGGCCCGCCCCAGCCCTTGCTGCGGCCGAGCTCGTGATGGCTGAATTTGGAGACAGCCCAGGGGTCCCCTGCTGAGGACTCGTGCCTGCTACCCACCCCGGTGCCCTGGGAGCCCTGCTCAGGGGGAAGGCGGGACTCATCCAGCCCTGCCTGGCTTGTGCCAGGACCGGCCTGGCCCACCTGCTCCCTCATGGGCCGTTCACAGGACTCCTTGCCCGAGAAGCGTGCAGGGGGTGCTGGCACATGGAGGCCCCGGGTGGCCCCTGGGAGGGGTGATTTATGCCTGCCTGCTGGCAAGCTCTGCGCCTTCTGCCAGCCCTGGGGGCGCGTGGCGCCTGGCGTCTCCCTGCCTGCTCCATTGCCCTCCCCATCTCGCCCTGGTGTCTTGCAGATACCTAGTGACCCCTTAATCACCAGGCAGGTCTGCCTCCTCCCCTGGGGGGTGATATCCCTGCCTGAGGTCCTCTCGATGGCCCAGCTGGGCCCCACGCCGCCTGTGTCCGTGGGCCAGGGACCGGGAGGTGGTCAGGGCAGGGGTGAGCGAGACATGCCTTGGGCCAGTTCCCAGGTGTCCTGCCCACAGCCCCTGCTGGGTCTCGACAGGATGAGCGATTGGCTTGAAGGGGCCGCTGGCCACGCCACGCCATCTGGTGGGGCTATTGTGGGCGACACAAAGGATGGAGCGCGGCAGGGCAGGGGCCGGCCCCGCGGTGGACAGAGGAACCGAGAGAGGACGCAGGCCGGCTGGCCCGCACCCGGCTGGCGGGAGCCGGCCCATTTGTTCCTTCTGTGGCCGCAGCTTCAGAGCAGAGACCTGGTTTATCACTTCCCGGGGCGCCGAGGGGGGCAACTCCTCACCGCCCCCCTGCCCCGGAATCTTTGGCTAGAATGCTTTAAACAACTCTGGTTCTGAGCTGATTTATTGCTCTGCTAAGATGCAAAGGCAGTTTTATGTAGTAGGTAATTAAGTGGCATTATGGATGGCTTAAGAGTAAGTGGCTACTGTTTTAATAATTAAAATAAATGACCCCTTGACTGCTTCCCGACTCGATAGTGTTTTCTCAGTGTTGAGACCCTGGAGAGGGATGGGGCACACGCGCGCGTGTGGGTGTGCGCGTGCGCACGCATATGTGGGTGTGCGTGTGTGTGGGTGCATGGGTGCGAGCTCCCGTGTGTGAGTGTGAGGTGTGCAGGGGAGGGGGAGGTGGTGGTGCCCTCAGGAATCTCTGGTTTCCAGGACGGCCCTCAGGGAGCGCGTGTTACTCGGGGCAGGCGGTGTGCCGGCCCTGGAAACACCTCCTTTTCCCGCTTTGAGGCAAGGCTGCCCCCCGGGGAGGCTCTCTTGAAGTTCTCGTACGGCGAGGTGACAACGCCTGCCTCCCGTAGTGGGCATGCAGGGGACCCAGGGACATGCCAGCCCTCCTTCACTGCTGGGGAGGCGGTGAGCGCCAGCTCTGCATGGCCACCAGCTGGGGGCTGCCGCTGTCCTTGAGGCCCGCGTGAGCGAGGCGGGTGGGCACAAGGTCACGGGCAGCAGAAACACTGCGGGGAGCAGGACTTGAGTCCTGGGAGGGACCTTGCCCCCTGCTGGGTGGAGCATCTGTCTGTCTGGAAATCTGTCACCTGCTGGGGGTGCTTGGGCGAGCCTGCTGGGGCTGCACATGCCCGGGGGAGGTCATTGTCTTCTGCCTTCGACTGTGCTTTGGTTTTGTGGGAGAATCGCCTTCCCCAAAAGACGTGGGTATCACACGTTGGCACCTCTGTGGGGTTGCCCCCAGGCATTTCTGGGGGGAGAATGGCCCAGTGAAGGAAGCAAGGGCCCCGGTAGGCAGTTTTGCCTCCAGGTCCTTACGTGAGTGACCCAGGAAAAGGGGAGAGGAAGGAGGGGAATGTACATATGGTGGGGAGTCAGGCCTGGTACTGGGCTCCCTGCATCCTGCATCCTACGGAATCAAGTTTAACTGAACTTCCCCAGGGCTTCCCAAGTGGCGCTAGTGATAAAAAAAACCCACCTGCCAATGCAGGAGACATTAGAGACACGTGTTTGATCCCTGGGTTGGGAAGATCCCCTGGAGGAGGGCATGACAACCCAGTCCAGTATTCTTGCCTGGAGCATCCCATGGACAGAGGAGCCTGGCGGGCTGTGGTCCACGGGGTCACACAGAGTCAGACACAATGGAAGCGACTTAGCACACACAGCTCTGCAGTGAAGATGCTTCTTTGACAGCTGGGAGAGTGATAAGTCAGAGGCAGAGCCACTCGGCGGGGTCGGGCGTGAAACCCCCTCCCTCCGGGCCCTCCATGCTCCGTCTGTCCTTCCCTGAGGTGTCCTGGGCCCCAGCGTGGGCAGGCACAGTGTCGGGAGCTGGTGGGTTGCCAGGCCAGCTCCCTTGCCATCTCGTGGCCCCTCCCTGGCCCAGAGCCCAACGTTGAACTTGCAGCCCTGGGGGCTCCCAGGAGTGCCATGTGGCCCGCAGGCACCTCCACCATTCTGGGCCTCGGTGGTTCTTTCTGGAGCCTGGAGTGTCTGAGGCCACTTCTGGCCTTTGCTGTGCCCGGCCGTGCCCGCTGTGACGACGCGTGGAGGGGGTGGCATGCTGAGGCCGAGGGATGCGGAACGTGGCTGGGCCGACCAGGCTCCTGGGCAGAGGCAGGCCCTGGCACAGCCTAGCCCTCGGCGGGCGTGTGCCGCCCTGTCTGTGGGTGCCTCGCCCTGGCCCCCCTCCCCTTCTCTGCCGTGAGCTCCCAGGGCAGGCCTGGGTCCTCAGAGTCTGCCTCCGGGGCTGGGCATGGAGGAGGCACGCTCTGAGTGTGACCTGGGCCCGGGTCTGTGGTTCGAAGCCCCTCCTTCCTGACCCTGCTGATCTGGGAGGGCTCCAGCCTCCCTGACGCCCCCGTCTCGGGCTAGCGAGTGTCTTTTCCAGTCGGGTAGATGGATGGGTGGTTGCCAGGGTGGTTCTGTTGCCAGAGGGACTCGCCCAGGCTCATGCCATCCCAGGGCTCAGATTCAGACATGCCGAGGCTCACTTTTGCCTATCGCAGCGAGGGCAGCCACGGGAAGGTCACCGTTGGGTGTGGGTGCTTCCTGCGGGACGGGCACAGCCTCCTGAAGCCGCCCCCTGAGAGTTGTGGCCTGGGGTCCTGGCCCCTGGGGGCAGAAGAGAGGCACCGTAGGCCCAGGAGGGAGGTCGGGGTGTGGGGTGGGCGCGGGCAGGACCCCTCTGTGCTGGGGTTCCCTGAGGGCCTGCTGCCGCCTATCCCCACCCTTACCCTGCTCGCCATCTGCGTCATCCCTAAATTTTGGATCCTGGGCACTGAAGATGCTCCTGAAGATCCAGGCAATCGCCCGGCACCCAAGGCTACGAAATAAGCCTCACTCCTTCCCCTGGTGCCCCTTGACTCCGGGAGAAGGGCCGGGCTGCCTGAGGCATCTCTCCTGTGGCTGAGTGAGCTCAGGCACAGGCTGTGTTTGGGCCTCGGGGTAGGAGGAACTTGCAAGACCAGGTCAGAGGTCTTTGGGTCCAGCCCAGTGGACAGGCTGAGGCCACGCCGAGAGGCCATGGCTCCGCCGGGTCTGGGGCAGAGTGGCCACGGCTGCCCCCACGTGCTGCCCCCCAGGGGCAGCGCCAGCTGGTGGTGTGTGCACGTGAGCGAGTTGTCCTGGCTGGACCGGACGCCCTGACCTGTGGCTGCAGCCAGTGCCCCAGTGCAGCTGGAATCCTGGGGTCCTCCCTGGACTGGGTGTGGGGAGAGGAGGCTGGCTTCTCTTCCTGGTTCTGAAACTCCCTGGACCCCTCTCTGGATCTGGGTTCCCCGTATAAGAGATTTCTCGCGTTCCCAGGGGCTCTGGCATCAGGGCAGAGCTGGGCGGTGGCTGTTGATGAACCAAACCACCCTTGGGGGCGTGTGTGACCTGCACGGCAACTCCCAGCTCGGAGTGTTTCTGCACGTGGGGCCCGCCTCCGGGTGTGGGGCCGGGGTGGCGGGGCAGAGCATGCGTAGCTGCCTCCCTCCGGGGCCCTCTGAGAGCGAGCATGTCCTTGGCACCCTCACTCTGTGGCACTGGAATGCCCACGGGGGAAGGGCCGGGCCCACTGGATGTCACCAGGCCTCCTCCCCCACTTCTCCAAAGAGAGCCTGGCGCCGGAGGGCTCTAGAATTGCAACACGGGGGTTTTGTCATTCCCCGGGCACCCCTGTGCTTCCGTTCAAGGCGTTCTTGCCAGCACTGCCGCCTTCCAGCGAACTCACCTCGTGTGTGATTGTCACCGTTTCCCAGTTGGCATGCCCAGACTCAGAGGGCTCACCCCAGGATCGCCCAGTCCAGACCCTCTGCCTGCCCCTGGGCTGGCCTGAAGACCCCTCTCTTTGCCGGGGTTAAGTGGGCAGCCTTGGGAGGCCACCACTCAGAAGCAGCCTGGCCTGAGAGTTCCTGGGTCTCATCCTTGGGGTCTAGCACATGTCTGCCCGGGGAAGCAACTGGTATGAGCTGATTCTTGCAATGAGGAATTCCAGGGCTGTGTGCTGGGGAGGCCTGTGAGGCCCAGGCACAGATTTGATTGATTTTATTTCTAAGTGGATACGTATTCCTCAGAGAAACAGGAAGATTTGGAAGAGTAGAAAGAAAATCAAAACACATTTAGCGCAGTACCTACCCTCCTCCCACCCCTGACCCTGCTCTGAAGATTCCACCCTGCGATGTGCCATTGACGTAAGACTGTTTTGTTCATAAAAACATAAGAGTGTTTGCTTTCTCCCCGGAGCAGGCGTGTTTTGGTGGCTGGTTATCTTGCTGTGGGTTTAATGTGGAATCTGGCTCTTTTCACTTAACATTGCATCAGACTTCCTAAACCTTGTTAGTGTCTGTACAACATCCCTTCGAGTGAGTTAACCAGAATTTACGTGACTGTTGCTCTGTTGTTGGGGAAACACAGATTGTTTCCTGCATGGGGGGTGCTTTAGGTCCGTGGTCGGCCTCTGCTGACTCAGTGGACATGAGTTTGAGCAACTCCAGGAGATGGTGAAGGACAGGGAAGCCTGGCGTGCTGCGGTCCATGGGGTCGCAAAGAGTCGGACAGGGCTGAGCGGCTGAACAGCAACGGCCTCTGCCTGGGAGGAGGGGTGTTGGTTTGGGGGCCGTGGCGGGACCCCAGGTCCCCTCATGGTGATGCTCCAGGCAGCGCGGCAAGGTGGCACTCGGGATGGCTCTCGTGGGAGGTGACGCCGTGTGGCTGGAATTCCTTGGCTTTTCCCATTCTTGCCCTTAAATGTCGCTAAGAGCAGGTGCATTCGTTTCCCAGGGCTGTCCAGCCCTTGCTCATTCCTTCTCTGCACGTGGGCTGTTTTTTTGCCCCTGAACCGTTTGGGAGGAGTCGGGGTTAACACACACCTTTGGCCTGCGTTTCCTGGGGACCGGGACTTTCCCTTAGGTGGTGCCCGTATGGTGACAGTGCCCGGGGGTGGAAGCCGGCCACCTGTGCAGCCCGGCTCGGTGCTCTGGAGCAGCTGCTTTCTTTCTTAAAGAAGTATTTATTTATTTGGCTGCATCGGGTCTTAATTGCGGTACTGGTTCTCTAGTTGTGGCGCGTGGTCTCCAGAGCTCCTGGGCTCAGGAGCTCCAAGGCACGTGAGATTTTGGTTCCCCAACCAGGGATTGATCCTGTCTCCCCTCCACTGATTTGGAACCACTGGGCCACCAGGCAAGTCTCTAGAGCAACCGCTTTCTGATCTGGGGCCCCGGGCAGGGTCACGCCCTCCCCTTGGTCGTCCTTCCTGGGGAACCTTGCTTCCATCTTCCTTTGACGGTTCACGGTTGTTTTGAAGAGCAGGGAGCAGCCACGAGCTTGGCTCACGGTTGGATTCCAGGCTGTGTGTCTGGGGCGGGAATGGCCCCGAGGGGACGCTGTGTCGTCAGCCCGTCCTGCCAGGGGCACCCAGTACGGCCCGTCTTGGGAGCAGACTTCCCTTCGTGGGGTCAGGAGGTTTCTCACGGTCTCCCCACCGTGAGGTCAGTACATGGAGTTCTGTGGTTAATAAACCACCCGTGGGAAGCACTCTGAGGACACACCGGTGTCTTGATGCTCACTGGATGCTCACCCTCGAGCGGCTGGCGTCCCCTGGCTGTGGTGGCGGTGACTTTTTATAACTTCCTCCATGCACCTGCTACTCAGCGGCTGGAATTCTGCCGGGGGCGGGAGGGAGGGAGGGAGGGCTTCCCCTTCTCGCTCAGCAGCCTGTGTGTGTGGATGTGTTTTTATCGGTGTGGATCCTTATTTTATCCAACGTGATTGCGATCCCTGGCTTTCTCTGTTATTGTCATTGTCACCTTGCCCGGGACAAACAGCTGGCTAGATGCCAGGGAGGAGAAGGCGGGAGTTGGGCTTTGATGCGTGTGTGTCCATGGTGGGGCCCTGGGGGCCAGGAGGGCCTATGACCTCGGGCAAGTTGGGGAGCATCTTGGGGTCCCTCAGTAAACCCTGATGTTAGGAAGAGGCTGGGAAAGGCTGACCTTGAGGGCCCTCTTGCTCCCTTGGGGGGTCCCCTTTCCAGGCCTTGTGCTGGCTCCCTGCTGAGACTGAGAGCTGGCCGTGGGCAGTTCCTGGCGGCCAGCTGTCACCTGTCACCTGTGGGTGTGACGACGCGGGGGGTGGGGGGTGGCGCCCTGGCCCCGCCCACCTCACGCTCCCCCGGCGCGTCTCCAGCAGGGCCCTTCCTCTGCGGGGCCGAGGCCTGTTTGTCCTCATTGGTAACCAAACACTGACCTCATCCTGGCACCGGCTCTCCTGACCTTCGGGTCTGTCCGCGTTCGTCTCTTTCTTAAAGAAACAGCCGCGTGGGCAGGGGTGCTGCTGCGGTGATGCGCCCGCCCCCGCTGTGCCCACCGTGTCAGAAGGGCCCCCGGAGGCCTTCAACTTCCTTGTTGTACAGAGAAGGTGTTCTGGGGCCCAGAGAAGGCAGGCGACCTGCCCAGGGTCACACGGCGAGTGGTGGTGGGTCCCGGGCCCTGGGGCCTGGGCTCTGCTCCCCTCACTGCTGGTGACCCTTTTCCGTGACGAGCCTCACCGGTCCCCTCTCAGCCCAGGGCCGGTGTTTGATGCCAGGGAGTGGGCTGATGGTTCCTGCTCTGTGTAGTGTACGGGATGTGAGGGTTAGCCACCTTCTCTACCCAGAAACGTGCAGAGGGCGGGCGCACTCCAATCAGAGGCACCCTGGGGGAGGCGGAATGGGCAGGCTCTGGGGTCTCCCCCAGCAGGCTGAGCCTTGACCAGAGGCGCCGTGGAGGCCTGGCTTGCCAGTCCTGTTTGGATCCACCCACTGAGGTTGTGGCAGGAAGGGCCCTGCCCAAAGGTGAGCCGGTGACCTTTGAATCCTGGAAGCTCATGCACCCCTCCCTCGTGGGGAGAGTTGTGGGTCCAAAGGGCAATTCCAGCTCTGTTGACCAGGTGAAAGGCAGCCTGGGCCCGAGGGTCATTCAGAGAGCTGACGGCAGGACGGGAAGGCACCTGGGGAGGCTGGCAGGGCCAGGTGAAGCCCACCACCTGGGGCACCCCCGTCAGCACCAGCGCCTGCAGGGCTGCAGCCCCTCTCTGCCAGGGTCTTTGCGGCCTTTTGGGGGGGCCTGGTCTGTCCCCATGGTTCTCTCTGACTCATGGATGTGGACGACTTGCCCGGCAAATGCAGCCAGCCCAGACCCCACGCCCAGGTGCTCCTCGCAGTGTGGCAGGGATGCGGCTGTGCATGCCTCCCCCCTGCCAGCTGTAGCCTGGGGCCCGCCTGGGGCACTTGATGCCTCGTGAAGGCCCCCACGATGACCCAGGGTGGACGTGCGGGTCTGTGAGCTTCCTCAGAGGAGTTGGATCATGCACCAAAATCATAACCCCGCCAGGCGGTAGCCGGCTCCTGCCCATCCACCCTAGGTGCCGCAGGAGACCCCTCCATGCGTGTAGCGTGGGGCTGTGTGGGGTGCAGGCTTCCCTGCCCGGGAGGAGCTCCGTCCTTCCTCTCCCTGAGCCTCATGCCTGGACCCCCAGCTTCAGGGTTTGACCCCATCCTTACAGCCTTCGAATCAGACCTCCAGGTGCCCTGTGACCAAGCACATCCTCTCTGGCCTTGCTCAGCCTGGCTCTCGTTGCCACGAGGGCCTGGGGTCTGGTGAGTGTCGGCTTGGGTCATTTCTTCTCTCGCCATGTTCCTTTCTTTTGTGGACCCGCCTTCCTGCCTGGGTTTGGCTTGGGCTGCCTCTTGAACCCTGTTTCCTGGGGTATTGAACTGGGGTTGGGGAGCAGTGTGCTAGGGAGTAGGGGGCTGAGCCTGGCCTCGGGCTCACCTGCTCGCTCATTCCTTCCCCGCCCCCTGGAGGCCACCTGTGATGCATCCGTGAACACGGGGCTGGGCGCTGGGGTCTGTGCAGCCCCAGGGGTCCATGCACAGAGGACCCTTACCCGCGCTGGGACTCTGTTTATGGCAGGGAGGTCTTCCCTGCGGTCTGTGGAACCAGCGCGGTTTGTTTCTCCATCACAGCCAGCTCAGGTGTCCGTGCACGCCACGCTCTACAAGAATCTCAACTTAAAATAGAGAAGGGGGCATTTGTTTTATGAACAAACAGTACCACCATTGCTTCAGATACTCTCTGGGTGTGACGGTCCTAAATTGGATTCATACCCCATTTTCACAGGCTGTTGGTGATGCACCAGCCTCGCTAACTCTGAAAGCGAGGCAGACGCAGGGGGTTCGGGTGGGCCAGGCCCCAGGTGGGCGGTCATGCCGTGGAGGTGGCTGTGGCCTGATGCCGCCGTCTCCATGGTGACCTGGTGCTGGTGGGACAGCTCAGAGGCGGTGTGCCCTTGGCTGGCAGCATGGAAGCCTCCGCTCACCGTGAGTTCCTTCCTGTCAAGGTTGTGCCGCTGGGATGTGGGCAGTGGAGAGGATGGGGCCGGGTTTTAACTGAGCATCTATTAAGTATGCCAGGCGCTGAGCCAGGGGCTTCCAGGGCCGCTTGCTACCTCTCTCAGCTTTCTTAGTCCTCGCGGCAGCCTCCCAAGGCTGGTTTCTCTCTTCTCGTTTTAAAATGAAACTGAGATTAGAGTGGCTGGGCATGTCACCTGAAGTCACAGCCACAGCTTTTATTCCCACGGCTGCCGTCACCGATGACGACCTTGGGGTGGCGTACACAGCACAAGTGGGTCATCTTATAGCAGTCCTAAAGTCCAGGTGTCAGCAGGTCTGAGGGGGAAACCTTCTCCTGCCTGTTCCAGTTTCTAGACTCCACCCGCATTCCTTGGCTCGTGGCCCGTCCCTGTCTTCCGAAGTAGCAGTAGTGCTTTTTTCTGACCATTCCTCACTTCACACATCCCTCTGACCACAGCCAGGAACGGCTCTCCATTTTTCATACTCTCATGAGACTAGGTTGGGGAATCATCCAGGCTAGTCCCCCCCACCGCCCTTGACTGCCATGACTTTAATCACATCGGCAAAGTCTCTTTGTCTGCGTAAGGTCACGTATTCGTGGATTCCAGGAGTTAAGAGTGGGCATCTTTGGGTGGACAGCAGTCTGCCAAGTACAGTTCATAAGTGCAGGCTGATATCTTTATCGTATTGTTTGGGGGAGACTGAAGCTCGAGGGTGCTGCCGGAGCTGGGACCCTTCACTGGTTTTCTCCTCTTGCGATGTGCCCTGGCCACAAAAGGAGTTGGTCCCTCACCGGCTAGAAGGGCGCGTCCTCCCTAGGACCTCGGGGGAGGCACGCAGAAGTCAGTCTTCTCCATGGTCCTTCGGTCACCAGCCACCTGCTCTGGGTGTCCTGTGATGTGGGAGGGGCGGTTTGCTGTCCCCACGCCGAATCTGTGTCATTGTAACGGGCGGGTCCTCGCTGCTCTGCCTAATTGCAGGGGTGCTGCCCTGCAGGGGCTCTGAATCACCTCCTGGTCCTGCCCTCAGCCCCCTGGGTCACCTGCGCCTCCTACCCACATCTCTCTGGGCCTGGGCAGGGGAAGGGGCTTGTTCAAGGCCACAGGGTGGTTGGGGGCAGAGACGGGACCCGCCCTTGTCCCTGAACTGTCTGCAGGAGGGTGGCTTCCCACTGCTGTCAGCCTCCCATCCCCGTGGACCCCTCCTCTCCCTGCAGGCTCTGACCTGCCGCCACTCGGCTGCTCCCAAGGGTTGGGGGCAGCAGCAGAGGAGGCCTGTTGCCGTGGGTGTTTGTGAGGTTTTCCAAAGTTGTTTTTGTTTAGTTGCTGAGTCGTGTCTGACTCTTCGCAGCCCCATGGATGGTTGCCCACCAGGCTCCTCTGTCCATGGGATTCTCCAGGCAAGAATACTGGAGTGGGTTGCCATGCCCTCCTCCAGGGGATCTTCCTGACTCAGGGATCGAACTCAGGTCCCCTGCTTTGGCAGGTAGATTCTTTACAATCTGAGCCACCAGGGAAACTCTTCATGTTTTTACTGAATCGGCAAAACTGTCCGGATGTGATGCTGCCTCCCGAGCTTGCTGCCTGGAGCCCCCTCTTTCTCTTGCTGCCAAGGCCTTGAGCCCCAGCTCTGCTGCTCACCCATGGGGCAGGGTTCCTGCTGAGGTGTCAGACATCAGAGCTGCTGGCCGTACCTCCAGCTGCTCCCCTGTATCTGGAATGGGGATCCCTGGGACTGAGGAGCCAGCCACGCCCAGATTTTCCCTGCTCCACCTGCCACTCCTCTCCCCACTCCTCCTGCCCCTGCCCACGGCTGGAGTGTGCCCTGGTGTCCTGCCCCCTGCCTCCGGCGACCTCGGCTGGCCAGTCGGCCCCGTTCCGGCCCCACCAGCTTTTCATGCTTGGTTTAGTTCAGTTCAGTCAGAGTTGTGTCTGACTCTTTGCGACCCCATGGACTGCAGCACGCCAGGCCTCCCTGTCCTTCAACAACTCCAGGAACTTGCTCAAACTCACGTCCATCGAGTCAGTGATGCCATCCCACCATCTCATCCTCTGTTGTCCCCTTCTCCTCTCGCCTTCAATCTTTCCAGCATCAGGGTCTTTTCCAAGGAGTCAGTTCTTTGCATCAGGTGGCCAAAGTATTGGAGCTTCAGCTTCAGCGTCAGTCCTTCCAATGAATGTTCAGTACTGATCTCCTTTAGGATTGACTGGTTTGACCTCCTTGCAATCCAAGGGACTCTCAAGAGTCTTGTCCAACACCACAGTTCAAAAGCATCAATTCTTTGGGACCCAGCTTTCTTTATAGTTCAACTCTCACATCCATACATGACTACTGGAAAAACCATAGCTTTTACTAGACAAAACTTTGTTGGTAAAGTAATGTCTCTGCTTTTTAATATGCTGTCTAGGTTGGTCATAACTTTTCTTCTAAGGAGCATGCTTGGCAGAGACGTACCTGATATCTAGGCAGGAAGGCAAACTCTCTTTCCTGCTCAAACCCACAAGGTCTCCACTGTGGCTACCAGAGGGTTTGGTTGATACGTTCTGGGGTCCATGAACTGCCCCCTCTTCCCACCACTTTTAAACGTCCGCGTGTCCTGGTCTCATCGGGGTCCCTGTAGTGCAGCTATGTTGTCAGGAGTTTAGCCCCAAGGAATAGTCAGGGCCAGACGGCATGGAGTCCCTCGGGGAAGGAGCCCGAGAGGGGGACCGTTTGAACGGTCATTGCTCCGCATAGATCAGGGGTCCCCAGCCCATGTGCCTGATAGAATCACCTGGAGGATGTCTGAGTTGTATGTGGACCTCCAGGCCCTTTCGCTGGAGTCCAGTCTCGTGGGTTTCAGGGGAGACGAGATCAAGCGTTGAGAAGATCCCCGGGGAGCCAGGTGCTGTGACCGAGAGACACAGGCCAGGTGTGACTCGGCTTCTGTGTGTCCCCCCTTCTGTGGGGGCCTCTCGGTGGTCTGTTCCGCCTCTGTCACTGATTCCCAATCATTCAGAGCGAAATCAGGTTGGTGGGGGCGGAGACATGAACAGGGCCGACACCTGCTCTGGCGCCTAAGCACACAGGCTAGTTTCTGGGCCTGCAAACTGACGTGAAGTCGCTCAGTCATGTCTGACTCTTGGCGATCCCATGGACTGTGGCTTACCAGGCTCCTCCATCCATGGAATTTTCCAGGCAAGAGTACTGGAGTGGGTTGCCGTTTCCTTCTCCAGGGGATCTTCCCGACCCGGGGATCGAACTCGGGTCTCCCACATTGCAGGCAGACGCTTTACCCTCTGAGCCAGCAGGGGAAAGTTGAAGGCATGGGGAAGGAAGTCTCTTTTCCCTTCTTTTCCCCTGGTTTCAGTCTGGCTTGTCAGGCTTCCTAAGCGGTAGATGGAGAGGATGAGTTTGAGTTTTCGGCTGGAGAACACCCGCAGCGGCAGGTGGATCCACACCGGGGCAGGTTCTAAGTATGCTGGGCCGGTCCCTCCAGATTTCAGCGTGGGTTAGATTAAATGCCAGGCGGCCCCAGGAGGGTAGAGCACCAAGCTGTGGGTCCCTGGAGCCGTGCGCATGGCACATAGCGGGGCAGGTGGCTGCCAGGGGCAGCCGTGTGCCTCTCCGGGAGAGGGTGAGCGGCCGGCCTGGGGAGGTCTCAGTTTTCATCAATGAGGTATTCGTTTCTCTCTGTGCCCCTTCATTTTCTTGCCTCTGAAGGATCCGGATGAGGAAGGTGGGGCATGGCTGTCTTGTTTGAACTGGAGAGGTGGGATCTGAGGTTTCCAGGGTCCCCTATCTCAGGACACAGGGGAGAGTGGGGGAGAGGCTAGGTGCCAGCCTTTCGGAGCCTCGTGACCTGGTGAGGTCCAGACCCTGGGGGCCGGCAGGTGCCTTTGGTGGAGGGGGTCCGAGGGGAGAGAGGGCCAGGAGAATGCCGTCCAGGGCGGAGCTCCCTGGGCCCCGCCTTGGAGGCGGAGAGTTTCCAGAGCTGCCCCTTGGTGAGAATTTGTGCTCAGGGAGAGGGAGGTGGGGGGAGGGAAGCCGTGGGCCTTCCCAGGCCTGATGGGTGGCCTGGAAGAGCACCAGGTTTGGGGATGGACACACACACACACACACACACACACACACGCATGCACATCTCAAGTTTGGGGATGGACACACACACACACATGCATGCACATCTCAAGTTGCAGCCCTGCTTTTATGCCTCTGATGGGACCAGTTCCTGAGCCCCTCCAAATCTTGGTTTCTCCATCCGGGGAGTGGGTGAAAATCGCTGGTCCCCTGACCGGGTCAGGGCTGTGATTGAGCAGTGCCAGTCCCCTTGGCCGTGACGTTCTGAGAGGCCCAGGGTGATCGTGTGGCCCCAGGGCTGCTGGGGGTGCTTCGAGGAAGGGCCGAAAGAGCCTTGGCTCTAGACAAAGCTGGGTTCACATCCCAGCCCTGCCGTGTTTTCACCACGTGACTCTGGACTTGCTACTTAACCTCTCTGAGTCTCAGCGGATGGTGTGTGAGGATCACGGGGGTGCTGGAAGGACTGGGCTTTTGCTCAGTGCCAGCTGACATACAGTAGCGTGCGTGCTCGGTCGTGTCCGACTCTTTGCAACCCCGTGGACTGTAGCCCGCCAGGCTCCTCTGTCCTTGGGACTTTCTAGGCAAGAATACTGCAGTGGGTTTCCACTTCCCTACTCCAGGCATACAGTAGGTTCTCAGTAAAATTTGCGTTCTTGTTTGTTCTGTGTGGACAGGAGACATCTTTCTCATGCCCAAGGCTCTGGAAGTCAGCTGCCTTGGCCCGCACGCCCTGCAGACCCACTGTGGGCAACTCAGGTGGGCAGGCCCGGCCGGAGGAGGGAGGTGCCGAGGCAGCCTTCCCTGCTCAGCGCTGCCCCTGCCAAGCGGTGTCCTCACAGGAACCTGATGTTCCTCTGATATGCCTGCCGCAGCCCTCTCGCCTTCATGCATAAATAATGTCTGTCTCACATTCAGCCTGCACCTCCTGGGGCAACGATGTGTGCCAGGAGACAGATGCCAGTGGGCACCGGCGCAGGTGCTCCCGAACCTGCCTGACCCCACCTCCTGCCTCTGCTCACTCTGCACCCTCAGCTGGGACTTGCCTTCCATCCCTGCCCCACTTGCCTGCGGGTCAGTGTCCTGCTCGCTCTTCAGTGCTCAGATGCCACCTCCCTCAGGCAGGACTCCCTGATTTCTCCCTGTTAGTGCATCCTCACTCTCTCTGTGCCCTGTCATCCCAGGGTGAGCCTCTTCACTCTACCCTTTGCCCTTCAGCAGACGTGGTTATTCCTGCAGCTCCTTCCTTGGGCTGAGAGCCCCTCGCAGAAGGGGACCATGCCCTGGGACAAGCATGCTGACTGCCGGTCCTGCTGGCACCTGGCCCTGTGACCTTGGGTGAGCCCAAGTCTGAGTGTTTTTTTCCTTCTCTGTAGGTTGGGCTTTCTGCCGCCCACCTGACGGGGTCCCCCCCTTCCTCCCAGCTTGGTGGGGAAACTTCAGTATTACTGGGGTTTCTCTCCAGTCTCCAGATTCTGCTTGCTTCCCGTTAGCAGTGGGGAGCTCACTCCCCACTGGCAGCCTGGACTGTCATGAAGTTGGTGACTCTCCTTTCCGGTCCTGGGTTTGGGGACCACCTGCTCTGTGAGAACGCGGTGCTCTGGTGACCTTTGGGATTGCCCAGGGTCGGGAGTAGTTGGGTCTGGGATTGGAACGCCCTTTAAGTCCTTTCAGGACACAGGACGGTGCCCAGGCTCAGCTGGATTAGTGTCCTTGTGGTGGTGGGTGGTGGACCTGCGTGGCTCTTTCATCAGAGGCAGAGACAGCAGGAACATCAGCCCAGGGCGTGCTGAGCCTGGTCTGCAGGCAAGGGCGCCTGGCTCTGTGTCTGAGTCTGCTCCAGCTGCTCCGGGTGGCTTATAAACAACAGGAGTTCCTCCGTCTGGAGGCTGGGACCCCAAGGTCAAAGCGCCGGCAGATTCAGTGTCTGGGGAGGGCTACTTGCTGGGTCATAGATGGCCTTCTCCCTGCTGTGTGGTCACAAGGCAGCGGACAAAGGAGCTCTCTGGGGTCTCATCTATTAGGGCACTAATTGCCCTCATGGGGGCTCCACACTCATGACCTAAGCACCTCCCGAAGGCCCTGCTTCCTAGCACCGTCTTGCCAGGCGTTAGGTTTCAACATGTGGATTTTGCAGTGGGGGCAGACACAAGCATTGAGAGCGTCGCCCCTGTTCCTGGAGCCTGGAGTTGGTCCGAGCCCCCTGGGTGTGAGCCTGGAGCTGGTCCGAGCCCCCTGGGCGTGGTTCTCCTGGTGGCCCTTGCCTATGTGATTCGGGTGCGATCCTGCATCCTTGTTCTGCGCCTTATGGGGGGGCGGGGGGTACCTCCCATGGGGTCGCCTGTCAGAGGCCACAGCTCCACCACCTGGGCAGGTGGGAGGCACGCGTGGAGACTGAGCCCCATGGCGCAGAGTGCGGGTGTCTTCTGGGCCCACCCTGCTTGGTTTCGATTTCCACGGCCGCAGGCGTGGGTAGTGCTCACCTGCCCCCTTGGAGGTGAGTCCTGAGATGGGGGTAGAAAGGAGAGAAGCCCAGAATGACTCCTGGGAAGGCAGAGATGCTCTTAGGAGCTGCTCTTATCCCCTGGGGCAGAGGGGGAGGGAACCTGGAGCAGTGAGCGGGCCTCGGCTTAATGAGACCTTTTAGGTCCGATGGAGCCCCCAGCCCTGATGCCGCAAGCGACCCCTTCTTAATGAAGCGGGCGGAGAAAGGAATTGAATCAGACGTGGAAAAGTCAGCCGTCTCAGAGCAGGGCGTCTGGGTGTGAGCCCCCACGGATGGCTCCAAGGCATGGCATGGCCGCGTCTCCTGCTAGTGATGCCACAAAGCCTGCCTGTCCCCAATCCCTTACGGGGCCCCTGCTCAAGGAGAGGGGGCTGGCAGGGATCAGGGCTGGTGGGGACCCTGGGAGAGGTGGCAGCTGTAGAGTCAGGCCCCGTGTGTTGCTGTGTGTCGCAGCGCCCGCCCCCCAGCCCCCATCCCCTTCCTCCCGTGCAGAGAAGGAGAATCGTGCTTTCTCCTGACCGTGGCGGGCACTGTTGGCTCCTTCCCCAGGTCCCCGTGGCACTCACTGCCGCCAAGCCCACCACCCGCTTCGCCTGCTGGCACCTGCAGCTCTGCGTGGGGGCTTGTCCCATCACCCGTCCAGGTGGGCAGTCCTGGGGCACGCACACCCCTCGTCTGCCAGGAGCGGCTCCCGTCAGCGAGCCCCTGGGTCGGCGAGTGACTCTGAGGCCCCCGGAGCTCCCCAGAGGGTTGACACCCCCTGTCCTTGTCTCCTTGTGATCCCCTCTAACCTCCCCACGCCCCCCACCTGGGCTTCCCAGGCACCCCCCCACCTCACCGCTTGCCCACGAGCCTGTGTCTCATCCAAACTAAGACGTTAAGTTCATGGTGAGACAGCGTGAGTGCTGTGGGCTGAGGTCCGGGGAACACTGGGCCTTGGCCACTGGCATTGCTCTGCCCTGGGTGGCCTGGCGGTGCCATGTCACGGTCACAGGCGGGGTGCTTCTGACTGTCATCGTTGCTGCTGCTGGCGGGAGCTTGCAGGATTGAGAAGGTCGACTCCTCTGGGGAAACCAGACCGGCCCACCAGGAAGGATGAATTCCTCTTAGGTCCTTAGGTCTCCCAGGACCTTCTGGGTGCCCAGCGGTGAGGTTTCTCAAGGACTTTGGGGAGGTGGCCCCATGGCCTGTTAAACTCTATGAGCTAGGCGGGGAGGGGGTGATGGGTGATTGGACTTGGCCTCTGGCCCCCAAATTCTTGCAGTTTGGATTGATGCTGAGGCTGGAGTGACATTGCCTAGCCAGGCAAGGGGGCTGGGCCAGGAGGGGAGATGTGACCTGGTGGCTTCTGGGAGGGCAGGGTCCCCTGATGGTCAAGGCCAGCACCAGGCACAGGGCTTCTGGGGGGAGCTGATCAGCGCCGTTGGGGAGGAGTTTGGAGACCTGCATCTCTGTGACTCCCCCTGCCTCATGGGCTGCACTGGTCCTCCACACACCCCGGGAGCAAGGATCCTTGAGGAGGGCTGGTGCTCAGGCTCCTGGGAGTGAGAACATTGTAGGGGGCGCTCCTTGTCTCCCCACATGGAAGGTGGATCATGAGTCCCCCAGAATTGGACCAGTGAGCCCTGCCTGGCTCAGGGGAGGTCTGAGGGGATGGATACCTTGGCCAGCCCAGCTCGGGGTCCCTTCCGCAGTCAACCGCCCCCCTACACCCCCCTCCCATGCCCCTCCGCCCAGCCATCAGGCCAGGAAATGACGCTTCCCTCCCTGCTGGCTCCACTCATTACTGCAAACCCTGGGATTAATTTAATTACACGCTTGTCTCCTAGAGGCTGGGGCATGGAGGCGCCCCATGGGATCCCAGTTGCCCAAGGCTGCTGGGGAGGATTAGGGAGCCAGGCCCTTCCTGCCGTCCCTTCCCCACATCGCCCCCCCCCAACTTGAGGGTCCACCTGGCTCTCATGCTTCTCCACCGCAGGGCACCTGCTCTGACCCCCTGGGTGACCAGATGTCCGGCTCCTTGGCCCTGGGCAGCGTGCACAGCCTGGTTTGGAGAGCTGAGGATAGAGACAGTGGGGAGGGGTCCCACGGGGCAGGGGAGGTTTATCCAGGACTTTGAGGAGGCGGCCTCTTCCCTTGTTAAACTGAGCAGGGTTGGGCAGGCTCGGAGCTGGGCCTGGGGCTCAGGAAAGGTCCCCGGACCAGAACTGGAGGACGTGGGCAGAGGGTGGGTGATGGGGTCCACTTTCCAGGCCGTACTCTGGGCCCCCTCTTCTGCCTGCCTTGACATCAACAGGGGGCTCTGTGATGTGGAGGGGAATCATTTAATCCCTCCTCCTTTTTTATAAAGAAAGATCGCTCCCTATTCTAAAAGCAGATTATTGGAAAACTAACAGGAAATGGTGTGAATAAATAAAAGATCACCCGTCCCCTCGTGAGCAACACTGCAATCAGTATTTCCCCGTGCCTCCTTCCTGGATTTATTTCAATGCACAGATATTTTTAAACACAACAGCAATTATATGTGTGCTTTTGCGTCCAGTTCTTTTCACTGGCGTTGAAGTGTTGTTTTTTTTTCCCTGTATCGTTGAAGAGAGACGCTCTCCCAAACGTCATTTGAAAGATGACGAGGCTATGAACTCTCTGCTGTTGTTCAGCAAGTGGTTTCAGTTTTGGTCCCTGTAGCACCATCTGCCTGGAGCCGGGAGGGTCTTTTCCTCAGGTGGTGTTCCAGGGAATCCTCCTGCCGGCAGCTGGTGAAGGACAGAGTACTGGGGAGACTGCACCCCATCTCCGCCCTGGTGCTCAGAGGGCCCAGCAGACCACAAACCTTAAGGCCCTTCCCATCGGGCCTGTTTGTGTGGATAGGTGTGGACGGGTGTGGGTGCGTGTGGGTGGGTGAGGACGGGATGTGGGAGCTACTGGTCAGTTTGGGCAGACGGATGGGTAAACCGAGGCAGGGGAATGGCACAGGGCGTGGACTGTAGTGACCGCCGAGGGCTCCCCGCCCAGGCAGGGGGGATCTACCCAGCCCTGACCGGGGTACCGGGTCCCAGTGGGGGGCCTTTGGAGTCCCCGCCTGGGGTCCAGCCATCCTCCGCCACTGCGCTGCGTGTGTATGAAGAAGCCCCTTCACCTCTCGGAGACCAGCGCGCAGGGCTCGCTGCAGATCTGCCTTCTGGTTCCCGGTGTCACCCCTGGGGTTGTGGGTGGGAGGCTGGCGGGTGAGTGGCCTTCTTCCTCGCTAGAAGCCTCCACATTCCTGGGAGGTGACTGGCGGAGAGCAAGGGGAGGAGTCGGCTGTGTAATCGGGGTGGGGTGGGCCGCCTCCCATTCCTGCCCAGGGCTGGGCTGCAGTCTCCTGGGTCTGGTCCCGGGCTGGGCACACAAGCCTCCCCAGGTCCTTCTGAGGTGCTCGGGTCACAGAGTGACCCCCAGCAGACAGGTCAAGGGGCAGCTGGACACTGCAGGGGGAAGCGCCTCCCGGGCATGTCAGAGGGCAGAGCTGCTGATGGGCAGAGGCTGGTGGAGCCGGGCCCAAGCTTCCATGCAGGGCGGTGGGGGGTGGTGGTCATGGCATCTGGGGAGGGGGCCACCCACCGCCTCGTCCTCACAGGGCACCCGTGGGCTCCTCTTTGGCCCACAGGCTCCGTGGGGAAGGGGCGTGAAGTCCACGTCACACACGGGGACCCTCAGGGCTGGGGGCCCCTCTGGGGGTGTGCTGACTCTGCTGCCTTGGTTGCGTGACGGTCCCAGCTCGTCCTCTGGCAGCAGCCAAGCCCCCTTTCTCCCCCACCCCCTGCCCGGGAAGGTCAAAAGCCCCGTGGGGGGCAGTGCTGTGGGCGGGTTAGGGAGCTGGCTTACGTCGAAGGTCTGGTGCCTTCTGAGACGAAGGGTCAGTAGTGTGATCTAGGAAGACCCTGAGTCCTGTCATGGGCCAGGGGTCAGGGCAGGAGCAGCAGGCTGGCCCACGGGTGGGCAGGGTCCTGGCTGGTGCCTGAGCCAGGCGCCCGTGGGACTTCAGAGGCGCGCGGCAGTCTCCTCCCAGGTGCCCGCAGACCTGGGGAGGTGCCCGTGCTGTCACTGAGGCGTTGGGCCCAGCCTCCTCCCTCTGCCCCTGCTGTGACCTCCCCTACCCCGCTTCCTGCCTCCTTCCCCCTGCCCCATGTCACCCTTGACCTCTACCCAGGCCGGCTCCCTTGTCCTGGCCTGGAGGGACTTTTCTCCTCTGAGCCCATTTCCAGCCCCATGGGGAGAGGGGTCCGGGGCTGTGGGTAGCTGGGGTGGTGGAATTTCTCCTGCTTCTGATGCAGCAGGCTCAGTGAGTCAAGGGAGGGTGGGTTTCACCCCCTCGCTGCGTTCAGACACTGGGGGCGTGTGGTTGGGGGTGTCTCTGGTCCGGCCCCTGACCTCAGGAAAGGTGCTGGGTTACGCCTACAATCGTTTGTAGAAGTTCAGGTGGGACGGAGTGGAGGAAGCCCAGTTGCCCCCACTGCGTGGGCGAGGGCCTCCCTGCCCCGCGGGCCCTGGGGTGGGCCGCCCCGGGGTGAGGGGGCCATCAGGGACCTCCTTTTGGACCTGAAGCCCTGCGGAGGCTGAAGGCATCAGCCCAGGACAAGCTGGTGAGAGCATCCCTCACCCCGGTTCTGCAGGTGGACAGGGAAACCGGGCTCCAAGGCCCACCCAGGGCGGGGGCGCGCAGGGGAGGGCCCTCCTGCGGGAGACAGCCTGCCGGCCGGTGACGCGACTCCTCTGTGCCTTTCAGATCCCTCGTCCGCCTACGTGCGGCAGCTGGAGACCAAGGTGAAGCTGCTGGAAGGTGACAAGCTCCTGGTGCAGGTAGGCTGGCTGCACCCCGAGGGCCGGGGCGGGCCCTGGCACCGCCCTCCGCTCCAGGGCCTGGCTTCCCAGCCCCAGGTGGCCTCTGTGGGTTCCTTCCTGCTTCGTGCCCCCAACGTCCCACCTGCCCTCCACTCCCGCCCAGAGTCACCTCCAGGGACACCTGCTCAGGGACCCCACAGCCTCCGGGCATCCCTCCGTCATGGCCGTCCCCCGTCTGTCCCCCCGGTGTCCTGCGAGCTCCTCGGGGGCCCGGAGATGCTGTGGAACCCACACTTGCTGAAGAAGTGGGCTGCTTTGCCCCTCTGCTGGGTGCATCCAAGGCCCGATAGGCGGACAGGCTCGCCCGCGCTCAGACCCGTAGGGAAACTTCCCTGGGCTTGCCGGGCCAGATTCTTGACGGGCTGGGGGCTGCCCTCTGCCCTGCTGCCTGGCCTGGGGCCACAGAGAGCCGAGGCCAGGCCTGACCCTGGCCCGTCCTCAGCACGGGGACGACGGGTCGGGGATGGGTGACGAGGTTGGTGCAGGGAGGAGATGGAGCTGGGAGGCTGCGGGCGGCTGGAGCCTGGAGCGGACCTGGCTACCCAGTCGAGGACAAGGGGCCCTCCCCGCTACGGACGGGGCGCTGCTGGGCGCCTACGGTCAGCTTGGTCAATCGGGGCGCCCGGTGGCGGGATGGGCAGCTGGCTGGGTGGACCCTCCAGCCTCTCTCCCCGCTTGTCCTCAGCCCTGACTCCATCTCAGCACCCGCGTCTCCCCAACCACGCCTGCTGGCTCCTAAGCAGCCGGCCTGGATCCCAGAGCGTGTTTCTGGGAACCGACCCCAGGGAGGGCTCGGCGGCCGGGCCCCGTTGCTAAGCGACTGGTGGGCTTGCTGCCGCCCCGAGGGCAGCCCCAACGGCTGCCGTCCCACCTCTCGCCCTTGCATGGGCGGCTGGAAGGTGCAGGACTCCGCGGAGTACATGGTCCACGCACCCTGGCCTTGTTCCTCCATGGCCTCCATGTTAGGTGCGCAGCCAGGCATCGAATTGCAAGGCCCGTTTTTGGGTGTCGGGTGCCTGCCCCCACGTGTGCAGGCTCCTCGGGGCTGGTGAGGGCAGGGAGGGGTGGGGGCTCGCCTGGCTGTGAGCTGGGGCTCCCTACACCCAAACACTCCCCGGGGGCTGGTCCTAGGGGCGAAGGAGGGTGTGTGGTGGGGGGCTGCGGGAACTGTAGGCAGAGGTGATGGGGGGTGGGCAGCATCAGAACTTGGGGGCCTTGACTCTGGAGCTGGTTCCTGTCCAGCAAGTAGGGGAGAATGGCACTGCTTCTGGGGAGAAGCAGGTTGAGAGCGTGGACTCCAAATTCCGGATGCTGTTTGCAGTGTTGTTCCACGGTCCAGCCCTGCTGTGGCTCGTGGTCCTGTTTCCGAGGACCAGGGTGGATGTGTCCCTGTGGCCCCTGCTCTCCTAGGCCACGCCGTCCCATCGAGAACACGCACCCACTTCCACGTGGTGGACTTGGCCTTGTGTTTAGTCGCTCAGTCGTGTCTGACTCCTTCGTGACCCCATGGACTGTAGCCCGCCAGGCTCCTCTGTCCATGGGATTCTCCAGGCAAGAATACTGGAGTGGGTTGCCATTTCCTTCTCCAGGGGATTTTCCCGACCCAGGGATTGAACCCACGTCTCCTGCATCGCAGGCAGATTCTTTACCACTGAGCCCCCGGGGACTTGTTCAAAACCTACACATGCTCAGGCCCCAGACTGGTGGGCCTTCCTCTTCCGCCTCCCTGTGGGTACCCCCTGGTCTCACAAGGAGCACCCCACCATGGCTGTATCTGCCTACTTGCGCGCACATGGGCAGAGGTGGAGGTTGACAGGGGCCTTGTGTCTGGAGCATCGGGGTATGCGGGTGTCTCTGTCTGGGCCCTTCCCTCCCCAAGCCTGCTCTGACCTGCTCCCTGGGGGCCTTGCCCTGGAGGCAGCAGCAGGGGGGTTCTGTCCCCAGCTTGTGCCCACACTTGGGCCAGGCTCTCCGGACACAGATTTCCATCCCTCAGATGTGGGGTGGCCTCTAGCCTGGGTCCAGGCCTGCTGGCTGCAGGCAATCAGATTGGGCTTTAGGGAATAAGAGCATCTTTTTGCTCAGCTTCTTGCTAGTGCAGGAGAAGTGCTGGGAACTCAGAGACTGGCCAGTGAGCACTTGCTCTGAGCTCTCTTTGCACCGCAGGCTGCTCTTTCGGATGGGGTGTTGGGATCCTCCCTTGGGGAGTTCAGCCCCCACCTGTGCTGGAGTGTCAGCCTCTCACAGACAGGGCTGTGATCTCAGTGGTCACATCCCCAGTGCCCGGCTGGACTTGGCGGATGCATCTGGGGACCCCTGCCTGTACCCTACCCAGTCTTCTGGGTCAGAGGGGAGACTGGTTCTTGCCCAGAGTAAGGAAGATCCGCTTAACCCAGGGAGAGCTGCTTCATAGCATAGTGAGTGTATCATCTTTGGAGGTAATCAAGGGTGGATGGGTGGGAGGATGGATGACCAGGTTTAGGAAGGAGACTGCTGCCATGGGTGGGCATCTGGCCACGGCCTCATGGGCTCTGGCTTGTGAGATTTTATGATTCTGGCACCTAAGTCTTGTCAGTGAAATAAAAATTGCCCAGGAACCTCCAGCCCTGTGCAAAGCAGAAAAATCTGCCTTTTGGCAAAAAGCAGCAGAGAGCAACATTATTCTTTTAACTATCTTCAGATGATGTGGCTTTGGGGTTCGAGGGGAAGGGCAGAGGGCCTCCACGGGTTCCCTTTCCCATTTCCCACCCCCTCCCCCGTCCCCCCACTGCCTCTATTTAGCTCCAGAATAGCTTTAATTAAAAATGCTCCAGAGTGTCCACAGGCTAAATTAGTGTATTGCAGTTCCTATTTTCTTTCTCGTGTCGGCTTTAAAATTTCATCAGTGCAGCTGCTCCCCCTGCGATGATTCATCTGGAGCCTGGTCCATGGTATGATTTTCCCTGTGGATTCTGTGCCTGGCAGGGCTGGGCTGGGGGCGGCTGTCATTGACGCTGCTCCGTGGTTCCCTCCGTTCACTTCCCTGCAGGGCTGATCAGCCAAGGCGCCGCGTGCGCCCAGAAGCCAGCTTCACAAAAGAGCAAGAAGCTGGTTGGGCAGGAGTGGGTGGCCCTCTGGGGGCGCAGAGGCAGTGGTCCAGGCTGGCGACTTGGGACCAGCTCCAGCTGCCCGCGCCTCCTGGCCCTAGGGCCCGTTTGTCCCGTCCTGCCACGCCGCACGGAATTGCTGAACACTCAGGTTGGAAGCGACCCCAGAATTTACACCGAGCCGGGATGGAGAAACTGAGGCCTGGGTGGAGGAGGATTTCCTGGGATGGGTGATTGAGTTGGTTTGCTGGGGCTGCCCGGGAAAAGAGCCATACACTTGGTGGAGGTGGGAGGGTGGAGAAGGGGCTTAAGCAACTGAAATGTATTGAATGTATTGTCTCATAATTCTGGGGGCGTGGGGGTCAACAGGGCCATGTATAAATTTGATTGAGACACAGTTCAACCTGCTGCTGTGGGGCTGTTGGCCTGATGGTATGAGAAAGTGGGTTTGGGCCCCAGAGGAATCTGGGTTCAGATGATGCCTGCTCCAGCTGTCGCCCTCTGTGTGTGTGGCTTTAAGTGGGGTGTCTTATGTCCCAGTGCCTCGGTTTCTTCTCCTGTAACCCAGGGATGGCGGGGTGCCCGCTGCAGCGCTGGTCGGAACCTGGGGCGCCCTGGGCAAGTATCTGCCCTTCCCTCCTTTTCCTGGTCTTGGGAGCCTGGGATTTTCCAGGGTCTGGCAGACCGCGCCCACTCAGCCGGGCTTGATCCCTGATGAACTGCTTGCTCCTTTTTGTACTTTGAGTTTTGAACCATCCAGGCTTTGGGACTGAGAAAGGGGCCTCTGCTGTCTCAGCCCATGGCTGACGCCTCCTTCCTGTTTCCGGCCTCCCTGGGGGCGGGGCTTGTTCTTAGCCGTGGTTCCTTCGCCCAAGCCCTCTGCAGGTGCTGGCCTCATGGCGTGCCTGCTCGCCAGCATCCTCTGTGCCGCTCTGTTGACAGGCTCTGGACCACCCCCTCTCCCCTTGTTTGGTGTCTATGGTTGGCCATCACTTCCCTGTCCCCTCTGTCAGGGGTGACATGGTCTCCGGAGGGCTTAAACAGGTATCCTTAGCAGAATCTTTGACCCAGTCCACCTTCTTTCTCAGCCAGGGAGAACACCCCCTCTTTCCACCATCTGATGGATGGTCCATCTAGCAACGTGGGCAGGAAGAGAGACTAGGAATTCACCTCTGTATCTGAGGCTCAACCAGTGTCCATTGTGAGCCAGTTGCCGGCCAGGTCAGCCTGGCTAGAGGGCAACCCCAGGACTTTAGAGCCAGAGGGCCTGGTTCCGATCCCTAAAGTGCCACTTACTGGCGGGGTGGCACTGGGCCAGTGGTTTAACCTCTGTGCTTCCGTTTCCCCATATATGAGATGAGGACACTAAGGGTGCCTGCCCAGGACTAAAGGGCGAATCACGGAAGGGCCTAAAGGGCCAGGCCTGGCTGGTGGTAAGGGCCATGGGTCAGTGACTGTGACCTCGCCTGGGGGTCACCCAGCAGCTGAGTGTCTTCTGGACCCCATTTGACATGCAAGAGACCAGGAGGCTGGGAAGCTGCTCAGATCCGACAGCTGTGATGGGATTGGGATTTAGCAATGTCTGTGCCTTCCAAGAAATGGCAGCCCACTCCAGTGTTCTTGCCTGGAGAATCCCAGGGATAGGGGAGCCTGGTGGACTGCCGTCTATGGGGTCGCACAGAGTCAGACACGACTGCAGTGACTTAGCTGCAGCAGCAGTGCCCTCCAAGGGCTTCCAGGGGGCTCAGTGGTAAAGAATCCATCTGCAGTGCAGGAGACATCCCTAGGTGGAGAAGATCCCCTGGAGGAGAAAATGGCAACCCACTCCAGTATTCTTGCCTGGAGAATCCCATGGACAGAGGAGCCTGGCGGGCTGCAGTCCATGGGGTCGCAAAGAGTCAGACGCGGCTGAGCGACTGAACATGCACCCATGCACGTGCCCTTCAAAGCCCCCGTCTTCCCCCCGTGGAGGTCCCATGGCCTGCCCCTCAGTCACCTCATCGTGCCAGGGGACACAGGAGCAGACAGTGGTCATTGTGGCTGAGGCCCGGTCTGTGTGGTACCCATCGGTCACAGGCCGGACGGTCCTGGGCGGTCCTCAAATCCCAGGTTGAGCACCGAAGCCTCGTGGGGAGCAGGGGGCAGTGCCAGCCGCGGATTAGAAATACTCTCCATTCGTTAACCACACGAGGACGCCACGTGCTTCATCTGAGCACCGATCAGAGGAACCCTCTGGGCCTGGGCCACCCTGCAGCCCTTTGTTCAGTGGCCTGCAGATGAGTTCTTATAAAATACCAGGGGGAAAAACGGAAGTAAATCTGACTGTATGTTCCTGTGAGGGACCTTCACCCTGAGGACACAGCAGAGGCAGATCCCCGGCCTCCCCGGGGCTGGCTAGGGTCTCAGGGTGCCTGTCAGGAGGGCAGCTGTGTTCTGGGTTCTGGTGTCAGCCTCGGGGAATCAGGGGCTGGCCATGTGCTACGTCACGACCTCGTGGAATCCAGAGTTTCTGAAAACGTGGGACTCTGTTGAGACACCTTGGGGACCCCACCTGGGCCCTGGGACACCCTCCCACTCCAGCCCAGCCGAGGTCCTGGCGGCTTTGGGGCAGTGGGAGTTCGGGGGGGATGGCGGGGAGGGCAGAGGTGAGGGTGGTGGGAGGCGTTTGCGGGGTGACACGTGCTCTTTTCCTTTCCAGCTGCCCCGCCCCTACGGCCGTCCCCGACGCTGGCTTCAGGTAGCCCCGACCGGGGCTCGAGTGCAGTGGCGTGTGGGGTGGGGGCGGCTTGCAGTGCTGTGTGATGGCCTTCCTGTCCCTTCCCCGGGGAGCTGACCACCACCCAGGGTCTAGCATTTAGATTCATCTTAGGTTTCGCCTCCTCTCTGAGCTGGCAGCTTTACAAAACAACAGCCAAGGGTTAGGACGCAGCAGCCTGCTGTGACACTCGGCCCAGGCCCCACTCACCCACCTCTCATCCCATCTGCCCCATCTGCCCAGCATGCGAGGTCGGGGCTGGGGGGGAGCAGGGGGACAGGTCGTGATCCACACTTTGCAGGAGAACCCGCAGTGCCTGGTGGGGCGAGGGGCTGGCTGGCCAAGGCCCAGGCGTGAGTGCTGGCTCCTGGCTGGCCCGGGTCCTCGGGCGAGGTCTCCAGGGGTGCCTGGTGGTCGGAAGAGCCCACCGGCGCCCAGCGATAGGCTCCCAGCCCCACCAAGCAGTAGAGCCCTACCGCCCCTGGGAGGCAGGCATACCGCCCTGGGTTACCATTCTGGAAAGCAGGACTGGTGTCATCTGCGATCAGGGCCTTGTTCCTATGATGGAGATGCCGACACCTCCCTGCCCCATGAAGGCCGGCAGCCCGAGGGATGGTTCCCCCTGAGGGGGTCCTGCCCCTGATCACTGCGTGCAGATCAGCCTTGGGGCCCTGGACCTGAGTGGTCACCGGTGGGCAGGCTGCCTGGTGGGGACCCCGGGCGCCCCTGTGTGAGTTCTCACCTTCCATCCCCAGAGCTGCAGGCGTCGCCTCACCTATCAGGTGCTGCCCTCTGCTCAGGTGCGCACACAGTAGGTGCTTAGTGACCAGATCTGGGGGTAGCGTGCGGCCCACCCGAGGGGCCTCCAGCCCTTTGGGAGGAGGGCAGGGTGAGCAACTGCCTTTGAGCCAGGAGGGGTGGGCGCCTGGCCCCCTTTTCTCTGAGTTCTGTTTGTCTTCAGCACCTCCCCTGATGGTCCTCCCCAGGAGGATCCCGGGGGTGCCGTCCCCCCAGCTTTGCAAGGAGGAGTCCCTGGGAAGGAGATGATGGCCGTTCCCGCTGCTGGAATCTCCTTGCAGCTCCACAGAGGCCTGGAGAGGCTGGGCGGCCTGAATTCACGCCGCGCGCCGCAGCCAGCTCTGAGCTGAGGGCCCCAGACAGAGGCCTCTGCAGCCTGCTGGGCCACCCCCGCCTGGCCTGGCCTCTAAACCCCATCCAGAACCCTCGCGCTGCCCTTGGCGGGTGCGGGACCGAGTGGAAGGGCATTTCAGCGCTGGGATCGTTTCCTTCTCTTTTAAGGATTCAGGCAACTCTCCAGCTCCTGTTCTGTGTCCCCGACCCACCCCTCCACATCCTGAGGGACCCCATTTGGGAGCCTGGGGGGGCAGGGCGGTCCTCTCCTGGGGAGCGGCAATGAGCCCCGTCCCTTGCCTGCCCAGTCACCCTAGAAGACCGCTCCCCATCAGCGGTGAAACCCTCAGGGATTTCATCTTCCAGGGCACTGGTGGGCACATAGCAGGATTTTTAATTTGGATTTAAGTGCAATTATGTTTCTTCATTTCGATGCGTCATTAGGCACGTTGCCCTTCGTGAGAGCTGGTGCGTTCTCCCCGCCAGCTTTGTGGCTTGCTTCTCGAGCACTGTGGGCTCGCAAATATTGATGCACAACACCCATCACCGAAGGCAGGGGTGGGAATTGCCCGCTGCTAATTAAAATCTCCCCGTCCCCTTGCACACACATATATACACCTCCTCCCCAGGGAATCATCTGGGGGAGGGAGGAGACGTACAAACCAGTGTTTTCAGAAGCAGCACGTGGGCTGCTTGTGATCCCATTGGGTCCAGGATCAGAGATGCTGTGGACGAGGGGAGCCGCAGCCCAGGGCAGCATCTGGACCGCGTGTGGGCGGGGACAGGGAGGCGTCTGCCTCCTGGTCCCTGGGGCCCGTGGGAGCACCGGGGCCCAGAGCCCAGCCCTGGGGCCACATCCACATCCACACGTGTGTGTGTTGGGCCAGCTGGGCCTTACGCCTGGCCCCTTGGCTTTCTCTCACCAGGCAGGCGGGGGAATGCCTGTAGAATGGCTCCGGGGCCCGGTGAGACGCCGGTGGCCCCAGGAGTGGACATTCCGTGGGTTGGGTTTAGAACGCACTCTCAGTTGGAAGTGATTTTGCAGCTGTCATGGAGATCTGGCCAAAAAATAATTCTGTTTGGGAAGTTTGCTTTTAAGTGGAGCTGTGGGTGAGACCCCCCCAGCCCCACAGGAAGGCAAGGGTGCCCTGGGGGTGAGAAACCCCCATGGTGGGGGCAGACGCAGGGCCTCTCTCTTTTGGGGGCTGTTGGTAGAGGCTTCTCCACTCAGACCTCTGGCCGGGCCAGGGAGGGTCTCTGTGCCTGGGGCGCTGATGCCGCAGGTTGACCTAGACAGGCAGTGATGGGGCGTGACTGTCCCAGTTCCAGACAGAGGGCTGTGCCCGAGGTCCCCCAGTGAGACCCTGCCCGCTTCTCCCCACTCTGGCCCCCCCAGGCTATGGGAACCGTGCTTAGCTAGGTGGCTGGTGTCTGCTCCGGCTGCCGGGAGCTGGGAATAGGGGTTGGGGGTGTTAATCAGGGAGCGGCCGCCTGTCCCCTGTTCCCCTGGCCGCCTCCACTCCTGGCCTGCAGACACAAGGCACTAGAGACGGTGAGGCCTGGGGGGTCAGCCCTGGGCGTGACGGGGGGCAGGAGAGCAGAACCTAGGGAGTCGATGAGGCTGAAGGTCCCATGGGAAACGGGGACCTGGATCCAGTGGCTGGCGAGAGGGCGGCAGGGTGTGTGCAGACGCCTCTGGGTGAGGCGGGGGGCAGGGGCGCTGATGAGAAGGAGGAGGTCCCCCCATCCCCGCCCCCCGCCTACCCCAGCGAGGCTGCTGCCTGTATTTCTCACCCCAGCCCTGGCCTCCTCCTCTTGAAGGGTTTGTTTGGGCAACTCAACAGCCTGCTGATTTATGGGACGTTCCGCTGAATTTTATCTGCCCAGCAGTGTTCCCGAAGTTCCTTTGAAGTAGAAGAGTGTGTTGGGGTCAGAAACGCCATCCCAGGGTCGAAGGGACTCAGAGGGTCCGCAGACCAAGGCTTCTGCTCGGCCAGACTGGGGGCTGTGCTGGATCGAGTGTGACCCCTGGGTCCTCCCCCTGTCTGGGTCCAGCCCCAGCTTCTGTAGGGGGTGCCGTGTGTTGCTTTGCTCAAGCGAACCACTTAAGGCCAGATCTGTGCTTGTTCATTCATTCATTCATTCTCTTCTCCCTTGCCCGCTCCTTCTAAGCACGCCTTGGGCTTTAGTCACGAGCCCAGCGGCACTGGTTCCTGTGGACAGAGGGCAAGGCCCCGGGCTCATGTTTGGGAGCTCCCTGTCCGATGGTGGAGGCTCGTGGGCACGTGTCAGAGCGCCGTGCAGGCTCACCCGGGCAGCCCCCAGCCTTGTGGTGGTGGGCGGGCTTCCCCCCTCCAGGACCTGAGCCCCAGGGCTGGAGAGGCTGTTCCCCAGGCCTGGCGGGGACCCCAAGGGCAGGATGCTGGCGCAGAGGGGCGAGAGTGGAGAGGGGTGGGGGAGCCACCGACTCACTCACCTGTTTATTCGGCCACCAACAGATGCTTATAAAGCACGCAGCGGGGAGCTAATCAAAGCCCCTGGCCTCGTGGCTCTGACCCTCGAGTGGGGAGAGGGAGGGATGTCAAGGGCTTCCGATGGCTGTGGCAGTGGGGATGGATGAAGAGGGGGCGGGGAAGGGAGAGGGCACAGGCGGGGTCGCCCGGCAGGTGCCCCGAGGTGGATGCCCTGCTGAGCCAAGGACTGGGTGGGGGCGTCTGGTCCAGCAAAGAGGCCAGCGGTTCTCGGCCCCCCTGGCCCAGCCCCCACCCCACATCCAATCCCACCCGCTTTCTCTCTCTCTCTCTCTCTCTCTCTCTCTCTCTCTCTCTCTCGCAGCAGGCAGGCCCTGGGGAGTTCAGGACGCTGCGGAAAGGCTTCTCCCCGTACCACTCGGAGTCACAGCTCTCCAGCCTGCCGCCCTCCTACCAGGACTCCCTGCAGAACGTAAGTGCCCCTCCCCCAAGGGCCCCACCATGCCTAGGAGGACCCCGCACCCCCCAGGGAATTGGAGGGATGAGGCTCAGACCGAGCTCGTGACCTGCCCAGGGCCACGTCGGCGGTCACAGCTGAGCTGGGTGTGGGACCCTGAGCTTCTGCCCAAGCTCTTCCGGGGCAGGGCTTGGACTCTCGACCCTTGCCTTCCACCTCTGACTCTTGGAGCCTTGTAAGGGCCCAGTGTGCTGGCGGGAGGTGGAGGCCCGGCTTGAGATGCCGTCCCTGGCATCGCAGGCTGGTGTAGCGGCCACGAGGCCCGGCCGCCGTCTGTGTCTCTCGTGGGCCTGTGTCCCTCCTCGGACGCAGCCGGGGGAGGCTGCCCGGCTGGGCTGGGGCTGGCCCGAGTCTGTGTGGGTGTCGCTACCCTGGCTTGAGCTCAGGTGTATGCTCATGTGCCTCAGTTCTTGCCAGTGGCCCCCACGGTTGTCCTGGGTTCTCGCCTGGGCCCTGACCTGCCCTGGGAGGGCAGCAGGGGGCCTGCTCCCCGGGACGAGCGTGGTCAGCTCAGGAGTGCTCCCTGTGGGTGAGCGTGCCATCGTCCCCGGTGACTGCGTGTGCAGAAGGCAGCGATCTATAGAGGCAGAGAGTGCGTGAGTGGTTGCCAGGGGCTGGGGGGAGCGGGGAGGAGGTGATGAAAGTGTTCTGTTGAGTGACTGCACAAATCGGTGAATGTGCAAAACCACCTCCCCCAGAAGCACGCGTCTGAGTGAGCCGTGGGATGTTTATTGAGCATCTGTTACTTGGAGGGCCATGCCGGGTTCTCCCCACGCCCAGAAACCCCATCACAGGGTGGGGACCTCACTGTCCCCCTGGAACAGATAGGAAACCGAGCCGGCCTGAGGTCACGGTGGGCCCACCTCTCTCCCAGGGTCCCGGCCTTGCTGCCCCCCTCCACCCCGGCCAGTGAGGGCGAGCCTGGGGCTCCTCCTGGGACTCCGAGCTGGCGGGAGCGGGCTGGCACCGCTGCTGGCTGCCGGCAGAACCCTCTGCAGTTTCTCTCCGAGGCCTCGCACCTTCTCCAGGAATGTAGCTGCTGACGCTGCGGAGGTGGCAAAGCCCGCTGACGACAGATAATCCAAATATTTACCCAGGAGCCCCGTGGCTCAATGAGGCTCCAATTGCTTCCTGATGAAGGGCTCTGAAAAGCCCAGCATCGCCCCCACAGGGGGCAGCTCCCCAGCCCTTCGTATCCTCTCCCTGGGCTGTGGGAAGCCTCACCGCTGATGGTACTGTGCGCTGAAGCCTCGGCAGGTTGCAAACTGGAAAGTGCGGTGCAAACCCTGCTGGCTCCCGTGATGTGCCAGGCCTGTGAGATGTGAGCAGAGGAAGCTCGCTCCTCTGCTCCTCAGGGCTGAGCCCCTGAGGCCTTGACAGTGCTGCTTGGGCTGTCAAAGGGAGGGAGGCTTCTGGAAGGCTTCCTGGAGGAGGCGTTAAGAGGGGTTCCATGGGCCTCCCTTAGGCCGCCCTGTGTGGCCAGGGGTTGTCACCCCACTTCAGAGGGAAGGAAGCTGAGGCCCACCGAGGTGAGGTGGGGTGGACTGCCAGGGTCACGTGGCTAGTCCATGCCAGCACCCAGGCCAAATTGGGCCTGGGGGCCGGGGGCCAGCCCGAAGCTCCACTGAGGCTGGGGGGCAGGTTCCTGGGGCGGAGGGGGAGGGTTGGGGTATCTCGTGGGAGGCCGCCGCAGAGGGGCCCTAGCTTGGGTGGAGGCTCGTGGTCCAGGCCTCTCGGGCTGTTTAGGGGGCATGGAGCCTCTCTGGAGCGGCTGGGCGCTGAGCCCCATGTCCAGCGTACGGATGCACTGGGAGAGGAGGCTTGTATGGGGAGGACCCTCTGCCCTCTGATGCTGCCAGGGGCGTTGTCTCTCCGTACCTGGGTGTGGGCACGCCTTCTGTGAGGCTATTTTAAGTGTTCATTTCAGTGGATTTTAGTATCTTCACAGATCCATGCAATCATCGCAGCAAAATGTCTCCCTTATCCCAGAAAGCAAGCCCGTGCTCATTAGCAATCCCTCCCCACCCCCCACCCCCGCCAGCCCCCTGACAATCACTGATCTGCTTTCTGCCTCTCCGTTTGCCTTTTCTGGATATTTCATATAAATGGAAGCATAACACGTGTCCCTCTTTGTCCCTGGCTTCCGAGCACCGTTTCTAGGGTGCAGCCACACGGTAGCAGGTGTCAGAGCTTCATGCCTTTTCCTTACCAAGCAGCACCCCACCACGTGGGGACCCTCGTGTTGCTCATCCGTTTGTCAGTCGCTGTGCATGCCTCTGTTCCACTTTTGCCTCCTGTGGTTGTGCGTCTCTGAACACCCCCAGACGGGGCACTTGTGTGGACGTCTGTGTTCAGTTCTCTGGGGTGTACACTCGTCTCCCCACTTTGGACGCTGGTCCTGGCGTCCCACAGCCCCGGGCTGGAGGCTCGGGCCCCCTGGTGTACTAGCTGTTTGGCCTCAGGCAAGTCTTGCAGCCTTCCCCTCCTCATCTGTAAAATGGGTGCATAGAAAAGACAGCTTCCACACAGAGGGTTGCAGTCAGCCCTCGGTAGGCTGCCCTGCTCTGAGTGGGCACTTGGGGAGCTGGGGAGGCGTCCTTGGGCCTTCCAGGCTGTGACTGGGGGAGTCTGCCAGGGTGAGCTGGTTTGGGAAGTGCTCTTAAGTTCACAGTCCTGACCAGTGTCTGGCGGTGGCTTCGCTCACAGGCTCCTCTGCGCACTCATTGAGTGAGTGAAGTCGCTCTGTCGTGTCCAACTCTTTGCGACCCCATGGACTGTAGCTTACCAGGCTCCTCTGTTCATGGAATTTTCCAGGCAAGAGTACTGGAGTGAGTTGCCACTTCCTTCTCCAGGGGATCTTCCCGACCCAGGGATCGAAGCTGGGTCTCTCACATTGCAGGCAGATGTTTTACCATCTGAGCCACCAGGGAAGCCCCATTAGCACCTGCTATCGGCCCAGCGAGGAGGCCCAGGAAAGGGCTGGATTGCACAGCCTCCCCCAGCCACTCCTGGCCTTTGTTCTAGGAACATGTCCCCTTGCGGAGCAGGGAGCCCCAGGTGCAAACAAGACCTGAGCCCAGAGCCAAGGGCCAGGCGCCTTCCGGGGCGGTACGTGTGTGACCGTCGCCCCCTGCTGGCCGGTGCGAGGAAGGCAGCCTTCTGTCCAGGTGCCCACCTGGGTGTGGCCCACACCCCCTCCAGTCCCTGCCCCCACTACCCCCCAGGACCCTGTTTGGTTCCCCCGTATGACACCAGAGACCAGGCAGCCCGGGCCAGAGTTAGGGAACAGCGTCCCAGGGCTCTGCACACGCCTTGGGACACACAGGGGCCCTGGCTGAGACAGAGACCGAGATCCAGAGTGGGTTGGGCCTCCCTTGAGAACCATGCTCATGCCCAGCTTTCCCAGACCCCAGGGCTGTGGGGTCTTGGCCTCTGCATGGAACCAGGAGCAGGGCAAGCCTGGCAGGCTCCCCTGGGAGCAGGTCCAGGCCATGCTGGCCGGTAGGGCAAGTGCCGAGGTTGGCCGCTGGTGGTGGAAGGTTCCAGACCCTGAGGGTCCCTGCACAGCGCAGCCAGGCTGGGAGGATCCCGGGGCCATGGCCTCATCTGAGCTCACTGAGTTGGCCTGGTCTCCAGAGGCGTCATCGGGCGGTTGATGGAGAAGAAAACCACAACTCAGAGACGGGAGGGATGCCCAAGGACTCTAGGGTCTTCTCTCCCCTCACACACTCCCTGGGGCATTCTCGGTGTTTTCTCTCTGGCTTCCAGCACCTGCTGCTTTATCGCAGGGCCCAGCCCAGCGTCTCCTGACCTCCTGGCTCCTGCTGGCCCCAGGGCTCCAGCTGTCTCTGAGTGTGAGCTCCCTCTGTGTGGCCTTGAGTCCTTCCTGACCTTGCTCTGGGGCCTGGGGTCCCCACTCCAGCCTGAAGGCCTGCCTCCAGCCCCACGGCCACAAGGCCAGCGCCCCTTGCCCGGGAGAAGCTGGACGGATGCTCGGCCTCTGACACGGGCAGGCAGGGGACCGGAGGCTGGATCCTTTCCTCTCCCAGCCTCATCTCCTGGCTTCCCCGGCTGTTGTGGGAACCTGGCTCCTAGTTGCCAGTTAGAGTGTTTGTAGAATGTGGTGGCCGTTCTCGGACAGGGCTGGGAGTGTCAGGGCTGGAAGCCCCATGATGGCCCTAGAGGATGGAAATGGGGGAGGGAGAGGGGCCTTAGGAGTCAGGCTGCCTGGGGCTGGAGCCCAAGCCCTTCCGCACCTTCCTAGGTGACCTGCCAAACAGAACAATAGACCTGCCCCGTGGGCTGTTTACAGGGGCCTATGGGAACGGGACGCAAAGGATGAGATGGTTGGATGGCATCACCAACTCCATGGACATGAGTTTGAGTAAACTCTGGGAGTTGGTGATGGACAGGGAGGCCTGGCATGCTGCAGTCCATGGGGTTGCAAAGAGTCGGACACGACTGAGCGACTGAACTGACTGACTGATGGGATTTGGGAGGTTTCTTGGGCAGGGGGAAGGTTTCTTGATGCTTCTTCTCTGCCCCGGCCCAGTCTTCTTTCCCAGCCTCCTCTCCCCCCATCACCTCAGCCCCCGTTTCCTCCCACTTGGGCCCTAGCCCAGATGCAAGGCCCTCTGCCAGCCGCCGGTTGCCCCATGGCCCCATGGCCCCATGGCCCAGGAGCCACCCAGGGCAAGCTCCGAGCTCAGACACAGTCTATTCCCGCAGGGCCCAGCCTGCCCGGCTCCCGAGCTGCCCTCACCCCCGTCCGGCGGCTACAGCTCCACAGGGCAGAAGCCCGAGGCCGTGGTGCACGCAATGAAGGTGAGGGCCAGGCCCTGCCGGCTCCCACTGCTTTGGGGGACCCCCACCCTGGTCCCTGCTGCTCTTCCGGACCCTGTGACCCTGGACCCCACATTTGCCCTCTCCGGGCCTCAGGGCCGCTGAGCAGCAGGGCAGGAAGGCGGGGGGTGGGGGGGTGGGGGGGCATGACTGCCTGGGACAGTGTGGGGGAGGGGTTTGGGGGTGCTGGGCGGCAGCTGGGGGCGCTGAGGCCTGGTGGAGGTCAGGGAGGGGGGCAGTGGGCATTGCTCAGGGCCTGCCTGGTGACCCGGGGCTCGCCCCCTTCAGGTCCTGGAGGTGCATGAAAACCTCGACCGGCCGCTGCAGGACAGCTGTGAGGAGGACCTGAGTGAGAAGGAGAAGGCCATCGTCCGCGAGATGTGCAACGTGAGCTGCGAGGGCCTGGGGGTGGGCTCGGGGGCTCCAGGATCTCCCGGCGGTCTCTGTTCCCCTCCTCCTCCTCCCCTCCCTCCTCCCCTCCCTCCTTCCCTGCCCCACCTTTGTTCTGACCTGCTTCCCCTCCCTGAGAACCAAGTCCCTGATCCTGGTCTGGTTTGCCCCGCGCGTCCTGACCCTTGACCCCTGACCCCTGTCCCCTGGTGTCAGTCTGGCTGCTAGCGCACAGGTGGTGCTCACACTGTGGGTGCCCGTGGGGCCCTCTCTGCCCGGGGCTGCCCCCCTGGGGCTTCGGGGAGGCAGAGCGTTCTCCTCCTCTCCGCCTGGTCGATGCGTGCTGTCCCTGTGGACCTCGAGGGGGCCAGGAGGGAAGGGGATCACGGGGGCTGCACCCAGGCCCCGCTCGGGGTAGTGTGTCCTGAGTCCCCCTCCTCTGCCTGCCCCCCCCGCCCCCCCGGGTCTGTAGACCCCACTGGACCACCGTGAGGCCAGGGCCGCACCGATGTGATCTGCGTTGGGGTGGGGAGTGTGGTGGTGAGGGTGGGCGTGCACAGACCGGGTCTGAGGGTCTCCTCCGTGCCCCCTCCTGGCCCCAGGGCTCTGGGGGACGCAGGCGATCTTGAGCGACTGGGCAGTCTGTGACCACAGGCCCCCAGGGGCGGCTCGGGGTGGGCCTTCCCCTCACAGCGCCCCCCCCCCCCCTCCCCACAGGTGGTCTGGAGGAAACTGGGAGATGCCGCCAGCTCCAAGCCCTCCATCCGGCAGCACCTCTCTGGGAACCAGTTCAAAGGGCCTTTGTAGGGCCGCTCCCCCGCGGACGTGGACTTGGCCCTTGTGCCGAGCCGCCGGCTCCTTTCTCCCTGGTGGACTGTACATAGGACGCTGCCTGTTGCCGCCTGGCTGCAGGGGGCGCGGCCCCCTCCCGCCTCTCAGACACCAGCACACCGGGGAGTCGGCTCCCCAGCAGAGCGGCCTGGACAGCTTCCTTCCTGCCCCGGGGCCCGGTGGCGGTGGGCGAGAGGCTGAGGGGTGCTCGGAGATGCCCAGCCCTGGCGAAGCGGTCCCCCGGGCTGCCGCCTGCCCAGGACAGTGGTCGCTGGCTGCCGGACCGCCCCGCGGGGCTCCACTTCTGAACGCCGGCTCCCCGAGCAGGGTGCCCCGACTCTTGGATGACGGGGGCTCCACTGTGGCCCCTCCTCTGGCCCTCAGGCCCGGTGCCTCCCTGCTGCCAGCCGCTGCTTGTTTTTAGATTCCACACCCCCACCCTTGGCCACACACCCTCTGCCGTGTCCCCTCGCCTGTGCCAGCTGGTGCCCCATCTTTCTGGGTCCCTCGTGCCCAGGGGCCCAAGGCACTTCCTGGTCTGTGCTCCACACGACGGGCCGTGCGGAGCCTCTGGGCCGGGCCTCCCTCTGCGTGGGTGGCAGCAGGCCACGGCATGGCTGGGCCTCTGCTCAGGAATGGTCCCCCGGAGCCCAGGCCCCTTCCTGGGTGACTGTGCCCAGAGCTGCGTGGCCGCAGGTGAAGGGGTTCTGCCCTCCTTGGTAGGAGCCCCCCCCGGGCTCTGGCTTTCATTTTCCTGTGTGACCTTCAGCAAGTCACTCAGCATCTCTGGGCCCCTGGTGGGGAAAAAAGGAGGACTCAGAGGATCAGGGCCAGCAGCTCACGCACAGCGCAGGGGCCAGTGGGGACCCTCCTGCTGGAGGGGCGGCTGGCGGGGGCGGGGGGCTGCAGGGGAGCCCCGCTGCCTTGGCCCCCGCCTCGATGGGTGGCCGCCTCCCTCTCTGAGCTTCAGTGTCCTCTCCTGTCGAGGGCGCAGCCTAAGGCCCTCCTTGCAGGGCTCTGGGGATCAAATGAGACCTTCCGTGTAAAATGACCATGTATAAAACTGTAAAGCGAGACATGTAAATGTTAAAATTTATGTGAGGGAAGTGAGGCCCAGAGGCCTCGGTTTCCAGTTCCTCCAGCACCGCTGACCCCTGCACCTCGGCGGTACCGAGAGGCTGTCTCGGCCTCGTCCAGGCTCACGTGAGCGGCGGGGACCAGGCGAAGGGACGGGCGAGACTGCCCTGGTCTGCCCCCGCGGGGACTCAGAGCCGTCCCCACTGCCTGTCTGCCGTCGGCACCCTTGGGCGCACAGTCCCCGGGGAGAGGCCCGCGTCCGCAGAGTGCCGAGTGGGTGCTGCTGACAGCATCAGGCATGGTCCTGATGCCCTGAGCGTTGCAGGAAGCTATGGGCGCCCTGGAAGAGCTGGTCCTCAGGCCAGGTGGTGAGCTCCCCGTCTCCGGGGGTGTGCACTTGGAGTTGGGTGATTCCTACCTAGGTGGGCAGCGAGCTGGAGGGCAGAGGGCCCCCCTCCTGGGTCTCCGGGGTGGGAGCCACTCCCGAGAACCCGTGTGTCACGTTTGGGTCAGGTTGGCTCGGCCACCACTGAAAATAAGCAATAAGTCAGGCGTCCTGGTACCTGCGGGTCTCCTGCAAACTGACCCAGGGAACGGCCTCAAAGGGACCTTTCCCGGGTGGAGGGAGGTGACCCTGCCCCCTAATGCTGCGGTGGCGTCCAGGGGATGGGGCGGGGCAAGCGTTTCCGGCCGGTGCTGAGGTCTCCTTCCTGCCCCCTGCCCGTGTCCAGAGCCAGCGCTGCCTGGGAACGGCTTTCCAGGACAAAGCTGTACCTGGGATACCATCTTGCTCACCTAAGCTGTTGAAAAGTCTGCAGCGCTTCTGCCTGGCCCGCGCTGGGCCTGGGGCCTTGGCTGCAGCAGGAACCCTCGGCTGGGAGGAGGACCCCGGGATCCCGGCTAGCTCAGGGGGGTCCCAGCTCTGCCACCACGCAGGGAGTGCGCGCAGGGCGACCGTGGCACCCCTCCTCCCGTCCGGAGCCTTAGCTCTGAAGCTCGTGGGTAGGGGTGTCACTGAACCTGGTGTCCTTTTGTGAAGGTCCTTGTTTCAGACACTCTTTGCTGCCAGAGCCCCATGGGACCCCTATGCTGTGGCTTTCATCCCCACTGTGATGGATGTCACCCTTCCAGCCTCATCCCAGGTGGCCAGGCCCATCCTGGAATCAGAATCCACTGAGCACATTTTTATCCAAAAGTTATTAGCTACACATCAGTGTTTGAAAGAGAAAAGTGACCTTTCATTTTTTTTTTTTCTTTCTTGAAAACTTGAGAGGAAACCATGCATACTACTGATTTTTTTTTAAAGAAACAAAGGAAATGCATGACTGCAGAGCGGTAGAGGTGTATATTTTTCATAAGGTGGGGGAACTATTTGTGCTGCTCTCTGGGAACGGGTGCGTGCCTGGCTCCCGTCCCCGGGCCAGCAGCCACGCTCTGTCTTCCGAGGGACGCTGGAGCCCCGGGCCGACCCCTCCCCGGCTCCGGGCAGTGCCGGTAGCCCTGGACTCCTGTGCCCGTTTCTACCTTCTATTGAACCACTTTGATTTGGGGAGAGAAAAAGAAATAGAACTTTTTTGATAGTGTGGTAAAAACATTGATTTGAACTATTTTAGTAAAAGTAACAGAGAAGACTGTGATAGTGTATACTTTGCGCTAGATAAATAAAGGCTCCTTGCAAGCCTCCGCGGTGCGTATGCAGTGCTCATTATCTCTGGTGATGGGGCCCCTCGGGGCAGACAGTGGGGCTGACGCCCGCTGCTCCAGGGTCTCAGTCACAGACCAGCAGGGAAAAGGGTTTCCGGTCTAAACCCAGGGACCTGTCTATGGAGGGAGATGGACAGGCCCAAACCACCATCACATTCAACGACTTCCTCCCAAGAAAGCCCGAGCAGGTGCCTGATGTGGGAGGCCGGCCCCCGAAGGTCCTCCTGGGCCATCTCCTGGGGGGCATTCCTCCATGCCCTGCTCCCGTACCCCCAGAACCCGGGGGAAGAAGGCCTGCTTCTGGGCTGCAAACCCCAGGCGCCCCGCCTTCTGCCCGTAACAAAGGAAAGGGGCCATTGCAGAACTGATTTTATTTGGGTAACTGACTGAAGGAGTCTTGTTTGTAACCAAGATGGAATTCACAGTATGTTGTTACATTCACACTTAAAAAATATATCTCTATGTATAGGAATTTGCAAATTGATGTAAACATACATTACTTCCAAGAACATTTCTCCCTTTCTCCCTGGAAAAAGAATAGAGCCATCCAAGCAAGGCAGCCCCTTCAGAGTACCTCAAACACAAACGGGGTGGGTTCTCTCTAAATCAGACAGTGGTTCATCTGGCCTGGGCGCCGTGGGCTAGAACTTCATGAATGACAGCAATGACAAGCTTGACTTCAGACGGAACTGGACTATTGAAAACTGACTTTCCAGGAAAAATAGGCACTGGTTTCTAGAAGGAAATGCACTCCTCACTGAAGCTGTGTGTTGAGCCAGCATGGCTGGTGAACATTCTCAGCAGTGGGAAGTAACCCAGCGCAGGGCCCGAGGACACCACCGAGCTGGGGGAGGCGGTGGGGGGAGAGGCGGCGGGGTCACAGCCGGGTGGCCCAGCCCCCCGACGGCTGCTGCGCCCACTCTTCAGGTGCGCAGGGGCACCCCAATTTCATCTCCGGTCCCGTCCACTTCTTCTCATACTCCAACTGTCGACGTAATACAAGGTACCCTGCTGCTTACCCACTTAAACTACTTTTCAAGTCGATTAGAAAAACTTTTCTTAAAAAAACAACAAAGGAAAAGAAAGGGGTCAAAGGTTATCTCATCCAGGCTGCCCGCCCCAGCCCCCCCACGGGAGGCATGCCAGGTGGCGGGATGGGCGGGGGCACAGGGGGCTGTCCCCCCGGGGGCACCGCCGGAGGCGGGTAGCTGGCCGGCGGCAGGCCCAGGCCCGGGGGCGGGTGCGGCGGGACGGCGTGGGTGGGGGGCAGGCGAGGGGGCGGGGGCGGGAAGTTGGGGTTGTAGGTGGGCGGGGGCGGGGGGTAGCCAGGAGTTGGGGGAGGGATGGCGGGCGGCGGGAAGGAGGCGGGGGGCGGGGGCACAGGCGGCGGCGGCGGGTTCGGCGGGTAGACGTGCGGGTGGTAGGGCAGGTGGGCCGGCGGGCCGTAGGCGGGCGGCAGAGCCCCGTAGGAGGGGCCCTCGGTCTTCATCATGGACTGCAGGCTCTGGTAGCCCTCCCCAGACATGTAGGAGCTGCTGGTGGACATCCCCGTCATGTAGCTGGAGGGCGGCGGCGGCGGCGGCCGGTGCGGCAGCGGCGGCGGCTGGTGCACAGGCGCCGGGTGGGCCGGAGGAGGGATCTGGACCTTGGGGAGGTCGCCGGCTTCCACCGGGCCTGGAGGCTCGGCCTCACCCAAGGCGGCTGCGAGGGGCGGCTTCCGGTCTGCGGAGAGGAGCCGGGTCACTGGCCCGCCCAGGCCGCTGCCTCCCCAGCAGGGCGGCGAGTGGAGGCAGGGGCCATTGCCCGCTCAGGGCTCCACGCACAGCCCAGTCAACCCTGGGGCTCCAGGCCCTGTCGCTGCGCCGTGGGCCACCTTCGCTTCTGCCGCCCGACAGCATGGCCTGCGCCTGCGTCCTGCCGCCGTGGGCTCGTTTCCACCACACAGGCCCTCCACCTCTCCCCGCTTGGTCCTGCGTGCACGACCACCTTGCCTCCAGTCGCTCTGCGGGTCCCCGCCTTGGTCCCGAGTGCATAAGCCACGGGCATTCCCTGCGGTGCAGGAAGCCCCTTCTGCCCCAGCCCCCCATCTAGCACAAACACGTGCGGGGTCCCTTCTTTCTGCCCATCTCGGCCCCCAGAGAAAGGCGAGCCCCCAGACTACAGCACTGCCTGCGGCACTGGTGTTCTGGCAGGACGCCTGAGAGATGGTCACACTGGTGACCTGGTGCTAACAACACCTGGGTCAGTCTCTGACACCCCCCCCACCCCCCCCCCCCCCCCCCCCCCCCCCCGCCCAGGTGGCAGGTCTGGCCAGTGCCCTGGGCGGCTCCTGTCCCAGCAGCCCACGGGGAGAGCTGACACCCCCAGAGGCTCAGAGGTCTCTGGAGCATCTTCCACCCTTCAGCAAACACACACCAATTTCCGCCTTCTCTAGCTAAACACTTCGCCTTCCAAAATGATGCCACGGGTAAAGAAGGAAAGTTCTTTATAACTTCCCGCCTCTACTTCTAGTGAGGTCACAGAAGTGTCCTAGTTCACTGGGTGCCTGTGAAGCACTTTTCATTCTTTCTTCTCCACGTGACTCCACGAACAACTGCTTCCTCTTCAAAGTGTACTGAGGAGAGACCCCGCCAAGAGGAAGCAGGAGCAGAGCCCGGAGCCTGAGGCCTACTGCGCTCCTGCCCGGACCTGCACAATGTTCCTAAGTTGGCAGGGCTGTTGTTTTCCTAAAACTAATTCTAAATTAGTTTCTCATGGGTAGTTCACCATCTCTGGATGCAAGAGATCAGAGATTATTCAGATATACTTAGAAGTCACAACATCCCCAAAATTATCCAGCTGTAAAAAACAATTTTCTGAGAGGAGCTGTGGCCTGCCTGGGCGCCAGTCGCAGAGGGCCCGAGCCTGGCCCCCGCCAGCGGGGTTGGGACAGGAGGAAGACGGGGGCGGGGCTGGGGGAGCCCCGGGTGTAGACCTTATGGAGCTTCTTGGAGTTACATGTAGGCCAGAAAAAATGACACCTCTGATGGGCAGAGGGAGGGAGATTTCAGGTCAGTGGAAACAGCCATGGATTACTTCTCTGGGATGCTCAAGCTGGAGTGCAGACTCACCCGAGCCCCTTCCGGTCCAGCCCCCTGCCTCACACCCCTTACCCCCTTCTCGGATGCACCCCCACCACCCCCGCCCACATCCCCACCACCCCCGCCCACATCCCCACCACCAGCACTGTTCACAACAGGAGTTCCTTCTCAGACGTCTCCCTGTCTCCCCGCTGGGGTCCCTCTGATTTTAGCTTGGGGTCTGATGGGGGCTCTAGGGAACAGACTCTCAAGAACGAGGCAGGAGAGAAGACTTCCAGTATTTTTCAGGCCTGAGGACTGGGACTGCCCTTGGTGTAAATCTGAATTTTTCAGAGGGGAAGTTGTTTCCACTGTGCAAAGTGTATCTGGCTGCAGAGTACTCAAGTGAATTCAGAAATGTGAAACAAGAATATATCCAGAGGGGGCGAAGCGGGGAGAGGGCCGGATGGTGTAAAGTCAGGTAAGAGTGGGAGAATGAGGTTAGGGGAGGTGGGTGGGAGTTGGGGAGGGTGCAGACTGACTGGAAGAGATTTGATGACCCTGTTTGACGACAAAGGGGGTCATCAGAACACATCTGTCCCGGTCAGTCTGCACCCTCTCCAACTCCCACCCCCCTCAACCCCCTTTATGTTACAGGGGTTTCCCTGGTGGCACAGACAGTAAAATCTGCCTGCAATGCAGGAGACCCTGGATCAATCCCCTGGGTTGGGAAGATGCCCTGGAGATGGAAATGGCAACCCACTCCAGTATTCCTGCCTGGAGAATTCCACTGACAGAGGAGCTCGGCGGGCTACAGTCTATAGAGTCGCAAAAAGTCGGACAACACTGAGCGAATATCCACACCCAGGTCATTAATGTCTTTTTATATTTCTGAAATTCTTCTAGAAATTTTCCCCAGGACTTCCAAAATCTGTCCTTCAAAAAGGCAGAGAGAAAAGCTGGTCTTCCCAAAGACCAGCAGCGCTTACCTGGAGGTGGATGGGCTGGAGGCAATGGAGGGTGAGTGGGCTCGATTTTGGGAATTTTAGGTGGTGGTGGTTCTAAAAAGAAAAAATAGATTTTAAAAAGCGACTCTTCATGTAGAATAAACATGTCAGAGAGAGAGAGAAGGAACAGAAAAATGTACCGTTAAGGAATTTTTTTGGGGAAAAGGCAGATGTGAAGGCTTTAAGGGAAGCTGAGGACAGACTGGCTAAACCATCCTTTTAAAAGAACAAAAAGGAAATCAAACAAATACACCCCTCTGTCCCCCCCCCACCCCCCGCACGCCCCACACCTCTCACCACCTCCCTCCCCAAAACAAAAATGGCCAGCCCATTTTCCGTATCTGCCCAGTTTTCTCCTGACCACCTAAGACAAGCCCTCCAATGACCTGAGAGAAGTGGAGTGAATCTCAGGTGCCAAGTGGTATCCATCGGGGTCCACCCTAACGCAGAGAACACAAAGAAAGGCCCCGAGTGTGCACAGGGGCAACTGCCGCTGTTTAATTCTCGCTCAGGCACATCTGAGGTTATTTTCTCTCACAAGTATTTACTCCCAGTTATCAGCCCATTAACTGGTGGCTGGAGGCGAGCAGACCTAACAGCAAAGCAGTCGGGACCACTTGAGGCAGAGCACACGGCCCACCCTTCGGGGTGGGGCAGCTGCGTGGAAATGGCACCTCCAGTGACCACTTGGCTAAGTGGCCAAGACAGGCTGCACTGCGTCCAGTACCTTCCGGTCATGAGTAGAGAGAGTGTGCATACAACCAAAAAAGCACTCCATCTTTTTGTGTGTATTTTTGGTTCTTTCTCCCTGAAACTTGCTCTATTCTAGCTTGTACACCACTCTGCCCTGTAGTTGCTCAGCATTCCTGGCTTCCTCTGTCTTAAACACAGGCTGAATTTGAGGTCCAGGGACAGCCCCTCTTTACCCTCTTCCTGAGAGATCCCCCCGACCCAATTCCCCAGCCTCCGTGCCGTGAGTGCTGCCGGAGACTTTCTGAACGGAATGAAGTCAGACCGTGCCATCTCCCACTCACACACCTCCCGTGGTGCCCCAGCTTCTGCAGCACCCACCCTCCACCAGGTGGGCACGGTCACTGCTTCCATCCCATCTTCAGTTCTAGCAAAAGCCACTCCCCTTGAACCCAGTCCAGTAAAACTCCTTTCTCTGTTTTCTCCCAAATTCTCAATTCCACTGATCAGTTTTCATCTACCTAAAGACTCCACCCTGTCCGCCCCAGCTGGCTGATGTCAGTCCTCCCCCAAGGCCCACCGGGCTTGTTTCTGCCTCTCACAGACATGGTACCGGCTCAGCGGATCGTACACCCCAGTGAAAAACAGCACAGCCCCCTCCTCTGTGTCTCACACTCACTGCTTACCCACGTGGAGCCAAAAAACAAAAGATCTCCCCTGTACTGAACTCATCATTTCCCCAAAGATCCTGAGAAAAACGTAGCTTTACTGTAATGTGAAGATCTCACAACAGTTCAATAAATAATTCCTGGGGTTCCTACCCTGGAACCAAGCAACAGAGAAAACGGAGAATCAGAAATACAGACACCCGCTCTGTGCTTGCACAGGGATCATCACCACGGGGCCGGCTGAGTCGGAGGCAACACGCCTCTAGTCGTCTCTGTGATCATCCTGCTTCCCTCACTTTGGTTTCTAGCACAGAAACAAGTTAACCAACTCGGCTCCACAAACATGGGGAAAATAGGTGTTGCAAAGAAGCCTGGCCCTGTAAGCACAGGCGGCACCCTGGCTCGCGGCTCCCCTCCTTTCTACCTGCACGCTGCTGCCTGCTGCTCAGCCAGGGGGCCTTCACTCTGTTGACTGCGGTGGGCTTAACTAACCTTCAAAAATAAATGCTGCTGCAGTGGTTCGCCTACATTCCTAACTATATTTTGATATACAGTCGGCCCCTCGCATCTGTAGACAGGGAGGGCAGACTATGAAACTTGAGCATCTGGGAGTCTGGTATCCAAGGCGGGTCGGTCCCGGAGGCTGTCCCGCCACCGCTGATACCAAGGAACGACCGGAAGTTGCTGAGCATGTTTTCACTGCCGCTAGTGATTTTCTTTGAACTGATACTTTGTTAGAGTACAATCCAAAAACACACAGTCGGGGAATATACAGAAGAGACAATGCAGGTAGGATAAAGTTTTTGCTGGGCTCCAACGTTAAATTTTAAGGTCAATCTAAATCTGAAAGGAAGTGAGTTTTTGATTAAGAATCTAAAGTTTTGATAAACAACACATAAAACTAAAACAGGAAGCACAAGAACAGCAAATTACCTGCTGCTTTGTTCTCTTCTTTGGGAGAAACAACCTGTTACAAAAGAAAATACACAGTGGTTAACCAAGACTCTGAAAAGTAATCATCAGAAAAACGGATTATTCAGGCACTGCAGAATCACAGCCAGACACAGCCTCAGACAAAAATTAACTTTGGCTTGAACCTGCAGAGCAAACCAAGGCATCTGACAGGTCATCATTTCTGCCTCCTTCCTCTTTCCCTTTCAAATCGGACAGAAGGACTAGCTTTTCTGCGCAGTGAGTCCTGTGCCCTCCTCAAGCCGTCGGAGCTGCGGTGAGCGGGGCCTGCTGCCCTGCCTGTCCCGTAGGGCTTCCCCCTGCAGTGGGGAGGAACCTTCACAGACACCGCGCGTCACTGACAGCCAGGGGAGACGCCGACCCCAGCAGTCAGTGTGCAGATGTGCGAACGACCCCTGGCAGGGTCTGGGGCCCCGGCATAGCAACAGCAGTGCTGAAGGATGGAGCTGCCCTGGCTCCCAGAGGCCTCCCCTCAACCACACCAGTGGTCCAGCTGCCCACGGACATGCAGACGGCAAGGCTGCAGTTCCCGGCGATCCTCAGCAAGGGGAACGCGCGTGGGGGGTTGCCGTGGGGAGCCAGCCACCTGGCGCTGAGCCGGCGCACTCACCACAGTTCGCTTCGCCTGCCGGGGGGGACTAGGCTGCGGGGATGGCTTCTTGGGCGGCTGGGCGGGCGGCGGCGGCGGCTGCTGGGCCGGCTGCTGCGAGTCCTTCTGTGGGGGTTGGGGTGGCTCGGGGCCTGGAGGCGGCTGTGACGGTGGCACTGGTGGCACTTGCGGTGTAGGCTGGAGAGATGGGGGCTGCTGCAGCTGGTGGGGGGTGTGATGAGGCATCTGTTGTTTCCCTTGTGAGTACAGATCCAGGATTTGGTGGCAGATGTCTAAACGAGAGGCAACAATTGCATTCCTCACAAGGTGATGTTTTAAAATGCCCCCAAGGTCCCTTGCAGCTATGATGCCCCTACAAGGACCATTATGCCGGGTCGTATGTGTATTAACAAATCACCCATCTCTGGTGTGTGAAGCACTGCTGTGCATTTTCAGTTCACCCTTGGACAGAATGAACACTCTAGAGAATTTAATTAAAGAATAGTTTGCATGCACCTACTGGGGAAAATCCATTCTCGGGACTCAAGTTTCCCAGGGAAGAATGATCAGCCTGCAGAAAGCTCAGCACGCCCCATACCTTCCAAAACATCCACAGGGACGTCTTGCACGAACTGCTCCCACCATCTCCTGTACATGGGTTTGGAGGTCCACTCTTGTATTTCAAATTTGCACAAACGTCCCGCAAGATACATCACTGCCACTGCTATGATCTCTGGTTCCCACTGTAGTGACAAGGTCGTGCAGAGACTAGTTCAACAAGAAAAAGAGGTGACTTGACTTGGGTGAGCAAACACTTATGACTAACTGAGTGCAGGGGGATTAGATGCTGTATCCAAGTGTCTTGTTTGCTTATAATCCCCTATACATGATCAAATACAGTATTATTAATAAGCAACTTTTTAGCCTTCTAAACATACTGAAATGAGTTATTAACTACAGCTACTAATCTGTCTGTTCCTTGAAGAGGCAGAAGAATTCCAGCACCTTTAGAAACTGCTATGCCGTGAAAAACAAGTGAAATTGCTTAAGTTCTTAAGTGGCTGGAATCCTGGTGCTGACCCTTCTCCTCACATGAAGCAACGCTACTCATGGGCATTCTGTTCCCCATATAGTACCTCATTAGCTCTCTGGGCTCCAAGAACATCAGGCTTTAGAACCACCACAAAAAGTACAAAACTGCAGATACATACTCTCCAACTTTTGCAAAATCAAATGGATTTAAGTATTTACTTGTCAAAATTCTCTGGTATATTGTGTTGGACTTCTGTTTCAAGCTGGTGGTAAGGCTTCAGCATCCTGTACCACCATGACGTAACAGGTTACCCCTCTGCCGGGAAGCAGATGACCTGGATTTTATTTAACCCCAGCTCTGCCGTGTACTGGGCCCTAAAGCTGGGGCAAGTCAGTTTCCTCACGACAAAATAAGGGGTTCGGGTTAGATGACACACGAAGTCCCTGCCTGTTTGAAAGCACCACGATTAAACCAATGTGAACACGCGTACCTGTCATTGACGAATGTCCATGCCATTTGAACCAACTTTTGAATTTTGTTTTTGTCACCTAGAGATGGGAAAGAGAAGGCAAATTAGTAGCAACAGAAAGAAAACACAAGGCCCGAGAGGCAGTAAGTGCTCATTTGAAGTCTACCGTGCACTCAGCAGCAGTCCTGACACACAGCAAAGAGCTGCTGCCGGGCAGCCAAGGACAGACGAGCAGGCCCAGGTCCTACCTCTGTCCCCTGTCCACATGACCCACGCTGAACCACCATTTATGGGAAACCTGGCTCTGAGGCTGATTTTATTAGGCTATTTAAAAAATTCTGACTCATTTTCCTGCCTCATATCACTTGGCAACTGGATGACAGAGCCTGTTTATACATAAAAGGAAACAGCATTAGCAGCTATAACATGAATTGTCTGGCAAGCTATGGCCTGGGTACTTCAAACACTGAACTTTCTGCTCTTCTCTCTTGAAAAGTGTAATCTGAGTGTCATCAAATTATTATGCAGATGATTTCAGAATGAAGAGGTTCTCTTCATAACGTTTTTTCTTCTCACCTTTGAGTTGTTTTGCATACTTGAGTAGGAATTGGTACGGATGTTCTACCTGTAAATCAAACTTTATGGTCTGCAGTAAGATTCTCTCCAGAACCATTACTTCTTCCTAAAAATGAAATAACAAATGCTGGGGTAGTAATTTCAATCACAGGTCTGAAACAGCATTAAAAACATGAGCTTTCCTTTTATTCGCTCTCCCAAGTTCTATTTTAGAAACTAGTTTTCATTCCCTTTCTCCTCTCTCCCACTCAGGCCTTTAACATGCTCAGAAGACGATAAAATTCTCAAAAGAACTACAAGTAGGAAAACAAAACAATCAGAGTTAATTTTTAAAACTATTATAGGAAACAAACATTCTCAGAAATGTTATTACGTTCAACACACAAGTCCCCTTTAAAAAACAGATCTTTACTTTATAGATTCATTAATAAACCTTGGTTTCCTTCCAAACCTGTATTAAAAAATGCAATCTTTCAGGCATTTACACTGAAAATTTTAAGCAAGAAAGACTGTAATAGTGGCAGCTTCATGCATACCTGGACAGTGAATTATACCAGTTAAATGTGTGTGTGTGTGAATGGGGCACATCATTACTGTGTTTTAATCTTTCATCTTCCTGAAACAGGCTTTCCCAATGTTATTTATTGAATAAATCATCATCTTCTCTTTTATCAAAGTACATCCTAAGCTGCCTATTCATATACACATGTGTGCTCACATACAATCTTTTTTTTGTTCATAGATCTGTTGGTCTATCTCTGTACCAGGACCAAAGTGATTAAACATTTGGGACAGTTCAATTATTACTTCTCTTTTAAAAAATGTTTCTTGTTTTTGCATGTTCCCCCTAACACCTGCATTTTAATATCATTTTATTTGGTACCATTCTAGAAAAAATGAAGGCCACTATGTTCTGACTGGGAACTCACTGATTTATAGAATGGACCTTTTAATTACACTGTATCTTACTATCAAAAATTTATTTATGAAAATCTCCTTTCCAATCTGTTTGTAGTTCTAAAGTCTCCCAGTCCCAACATGGTTTCCATAAATCTCTTTTAAGGTTTACTCCTGGATATATTATTTTACTGCTGTTATTGTAAATGGAATCTCTTTTGATTATACTTCCTAACTAGTTAATAAACAAGAACTTCTTGAATTCAACGGCTGTACAGCCTGACTGAGCACTTACATTAAGACAATTTCACTTGATTGTAAAATACTGTCAAGATGCTCTGTGTGGCAAGAATAGTTAGAATCACTTGTTTGAGTTGAAGAAGAAAGGGTTTCAAGAGACTGACAATCTCATCGTTAACAGTTACATAAATCTGTTAACTCTGGGAAGAGAAGCCATGTAGATAACTGGTTTTAGGTTCAAGTATGGTATCAGTTCACAGAAGGCAGAGGATTCTACCACAAGAGTTATTCCAGATGGCAGGGCAGGCAGGGTGAATGTGCTTCCACTCAAGTTTCCCAAGTGTTCTCTCAAGAAAGTTTTTTCAAGTCTTAACACTTTCATACAGTATGAAAAAAAAAAAAGAAAAAAAGATCCCACCATCACTGTCTCCTCCACCCCAACCCCTCAGTGTTTTTGTCACCACCTGTTTCCTAGAAGCTTCATCGTGTCTTCTAAATTTGGGAACACTCTTTAACAAGTGTCCAGACTGTAGCCCATACAGTATAGTATTACGAGACAGCTCAAGGCTTGGCCTCCCTTTGTGTTTCAGATACTCAATTAAAGGGATAATTACAGGTCTGGGTGCCAACGTCACCCCTCGGGGAACTTTCCCTCAGCCCCGTACTACCTGTCTGGAATACCTGCCTAGGTTCCCAGATGGCAAGCCCTCACCATACCTTTTAATAACCTTTCACAGCATTTATCACATCTCATAAGCAGATCACTGGCTATCTGAATATTTGATCATAAAATCTATCCCTCCACTCGACTGTAAAACCCATGAGAGCAAAGGCCATGCCTGTTTTGCTACCTGTGAGTGTTAGTCGCTCAGTCGTGACCGACTCTTTGCAACCCCACTGACTGAAGCCCACCAGGCTCCTCTGTCCATGGGATTTCCCAGGCAAGGATATGGAGTGGGTTGCCATTCCCTTCTCCAGGGGATCTTCTTGACCCAGGGATCGAACCCAAGTCTCCTGCACTGCAGGCAGATTCTTTACTGACTGAGCTATGAGGGAAGCCCTATTGCTACCAATGTCTAGTGCTTAACACAGAGCCTGGAACAAGTACTTGTTGAGTACATGAGAGATTAACGTAACAGGGAGAAATCACACAGTTCGGGCAAAGTTTATTAGGATGTGATTCAGGACCTTATTTTTCTTATGTGCTTACATGGCCTCCCTCCAAACTGCCCTCCTCTCCTCTCCATCGAGACAGTATCTATCACAGTGTTCTCACTGCTCCCAGACCCAGGTTCTTTCCTTTGGCCCCGACACCCAGTCAGGTGTAGGAAGACTGCATGTGAGAAAGCAGAGTGTGGGCTACAGAGCACGCTACCCATGTGGGTCAAGCTGGCCTGCATTAAAAGCTTGATGAGCACGGCCATTCCCCACTTGCTGGCCTCGGGGCACTGCGCCGCAGGACTTCCGCCTCGCTGTGCCTGGCCCGGGTCTCAGGTTCCTGGCGTGCTGGTGCAGGGGGTTAAGGCTGCAAGCAGAAGAGGACTCCTCCAAAGGCGCCCTGGACGACGCACACCAGCGGCTGCAGCTTCCAGATCTTTGCGACTCCTGAGTAACCACGGCTCGTTAGCCACAAGGTCCTTCTGCCCCTGTGACCAGAGCTGACTAAAGCACGATCCATTTCTACAACAGACTCTGTGCTCCGTGAAAATAAAAAACCTATGGCATCAGAAATATCTAATGGTACATTACTTTCATAAAATATATTTTTGACCACTGGTAGTTATGAGTTTATCATAGGTTCACATTTTCATAAACAGGTGAATGGATTTATAAACAAGTTCAAGGGATAGGGTTACCCACACCGACAATACTTACACAAAGGACCACCATTTATTGCAACCACAGAACGTGCAAAAGCATTCTGGCCTCTGTCACCTCTTTGAAGGGAGAAGGAAAACTAGCACATGTGTTTTATACACACATACAGATTCTGCGGGCCGGAGGGAAGGTGACTGCCATGGGAAGCAACACCAGCTGACTAGGAGAAACAGGGCCGTGGGTGCGCCGAACGTCTCCGACTGGGTCAGCTTTGCATTTCTGTGATTCTCAGTTTCTCCCCACAATCTCAGCCTGTCATTTACTCAACAAGTACCTGCTGAACATCTACCCTGTCCAGCCAGGAGAGAACACGAGGCACCAGGCAGAACAGACAGGGTCTGAGCGCTCACAGACGACAACTGAGAAAAGGGATACTCTGTGTGTGCTGACCTGGTTAAAAAAGCTACGTAATTATGAGCTGTGATAAAGGTTATAAAGGATCACTCTCATCAATGCTATAAGGATCATAATGGGAGATCCTGACAAGAACAGGGAGAAGGAAAGCCGCTACCAATCCCTGAAAGTGGTCTTTTTAGAACATAATAAAAGCATGTGTACAATTATTTTGCCACCATTTCCTGACAGCAGCAGGTGTTGGGGGGAAGGGACAAGACGGACAGTCTGTTAATCTGGGTGTCTGCAAATGTTCGTACCTTCCACCATTCCTGGGAAGCAAAAGACACGCAGCACATGCACACACAGCACCCGTACTTTCTGTCTGCCCAGAAGCCGGCTAGAGATGAACCCAAGAAGCCAAACTGCTTCTGGGCCTAAGAGTGCTAACGGCCATGAGAACTTTGCTCCTACTGGTTCTATGTGCCGTTGCCCCTAAAGGGCTCAGAAGCCGACACAGCACGTCAGTAGCTGCCACCTAAGTGTACAGTACATTATCTCCCCTCCTTACTCACAGAAGCAAGGAAGAGCAATCTCTGTATAAGGGCCTCTTAGGGATTCCAGGGACTGGCAGATACTGGGGCCACAGCCATTGTCAACACAGGAGCTCTGCCACAATGCTGCGCTGAGGAATCAAGACCTGAGCACAGAAGTTACGCCTCTTACCTTTGGGTCATCTCCAAACTGGCCAAACTGCACATCATTTAATAAACTCCGCGCTGTTTTGATGATATCTTTACATTTTTTTGGTGTTTCTTCTACTTTCCCAGCCAGAAAGAGACAACAAGCTCCTGTCACCTAAAAGGAAGACAAAAGCTCTTGATCTCACTATCAGGGCTCACCCAGAAACAGAAGGATTTGGGGCCTTCACCATCAACTGGGGCGCCTCCCTTCCTGTCTTGCTCTTCTCATTCACAAACACTAGGGCACTCTAAAAGCCTGAAGGAAAGTCCACATACAGACAATCCACCCTGCGACCTCCAATTCGGCTTCACAAATTATTTAAAATATAGTTTTCTAAATTGCCATGTAAATCATGTAGACGGAAAAAGTCACAAAAACAAACTTCTCATGTTGTGCTCTTAGAGACACTGCCTCCCTGACCAGTAGCCTTGCTCAGAGAGTGTTCGCCCCGTACCACGCCCGTGCTCTTTCCTTCCTTCTGCTGCCCAACTCCTGGTCCAGCTCCTCGTCCCTGTGACCCTCACTGCTCTGTCTCCAGCTTTCCTCTGCCTGCTTGCTCTTCTGCGTGCCCCTCCATTCACAGGATCCTGACCACACGTCACACAGCAGTCAGTACCGTGCTGGAGTATAAAGCGGATCCAGACACGGTCTCTCCCCCGAGAACATCACAAACTAGTGAGGAAGAGATGCGTGCAAAACTAAGTAACTCAGCAAAAGGAAGAAGCCCCAGCAGACTAACTTCCTGTTATGTCTAATTCTGTCTTCTTCATAAAACCCTCCCATCGCGTCAGCTGACCTACTAAAGTCACAGTTCCCCAGTCTGGAATTCAAGGTCCACAACAGTCTAGCTCAGACTACTTTTGCACCCAGAGTCCCACCATGCCCTTCCTGCCCACGGGCCTCCTGGCTGGCTGCACGCCCGCCCCAGAGCCTGGCTCAGCTTGGTTTCTGGCGGAAGACTGCTCAGTCTCATCTCAGCGCAGCAAGGTCCCACTCACCGCCAAGGCTTAACTCAGGGCTGGCACTGCCCCGACCCCTCCATGGTGCAGGCTACCCCTCCCCTGGAGCGCTAGCCTTCTTCCCTGCCTCTCCCATGGCCTCGCCCTCTACTGTGTGCTTGGCATTCATCAGACCAGCTGTCCTGGACCGGAAACTACTGGAGGTGGCATCTCCCACAGAGCAGGTTTAAAAAGTAACTGAAGACTCACTGACATGGAACAAAGAACTCCGATGCCATCTTGGGCTTTGCTGGGTCTCAACCGTAAGGCCAATCTTATCTTGGGAAAAGTAACAAGGAAGTAAAGTACACTAAGGACGACACGATTATGGTTCATACTGACCCAAATAAAACAGTCAAAAAAGATTTTAATACAGTTAATTGGGAAAAAACAAAGTTTGAACTTGATTTTGTTTATATATAGTATGCGCCATACAAAAATGAATACTTCCTGTAAAATACAATAAAAAGAAAGGCTACAATCTGTTCACTGAACTATGTAGAAATAATAACACATGATAGAGAATTATAATAGAATTAAAATACTTACATATCTTGGAAATTGCTTGAAGGAATGGAACATATAGAAGCGATGAAAATAAATTATTCCAGTTGCCAGGGTGTCATAGTGTCTGTTGTTCTGGTTAAGGACTTTGGCCAAGAATTATGTCTTCGTTAAATGCAGAAAAATAATAAAAGCGAACAATAACAACAAGAGAAGTGGGAAGGCAAATATTATCAGTGACAAAGCAGGTGAATGGGAGCCTCAAGGTGTCAGGATTCTGGTACAAGCTGCAGTCTGTGCTTTAATAAGGTGTGTGTGCTGTGTGCTCAGCTGTGTCTGACTCTTTGTGACCCCATGGACTGCAGCCTGCGCGGTTTCTCTGTCCATGGGATTCTCCAGGCAAGAATACCAGGGTGGGTGGCCATGCCCTCCTCCAGGGGACCTTCCCAACCTAGGGACTGGCCCTGCATCTCTGCATTCGCCAGTGGCTTCTTTACCACTGCGCCACCTGGGAAGCTTTAGCAAGGCAGGGCTTCACTACCCTTAGATATACTCCCTCTGTGATCAGCAGGCGCTGCTTTCCATACTGGTGGCCACAAGCTCAGTGGCTATGTCTTCACACTTAAGTTGTAAAAAAGAAACAGAAAACCTCTAAGGAGCCAAGCAAATCTGAAGTAGCATTTAAATAAGAAAGATATTTAAAAGCTGTTTTAGTCAGGGATGTTACTCTTTTATCTATAATGCCTAATTTAATTCTTGGTGGTGGTGGTGGGGAACCCATCTATTGTAGATTCCAGAAACAGGATACAGTCCCAAACGTGTGCCCACATCAAAGATGAACCGTGCCCCTTCTCGGCGGTACCGGGCCTCAGTTGCTGGATCAAGTCCTTCTAGCTGTGAGGGTGTATGAGCCAAGTCTTTTTTATCCCAGTACCAACATGGTTTTGTGTGGTCCAGGTTTGCTGAGGTTACTGAAGGGCTTGAATTTTCTTTATTCTCCTTCATTTATTGAAGTAGACTTGTTCTTTCCAAAAGACTTTCGGAAAAAATGTTAGAATCCTGAGAAAAAGAGAAGAAGTAATGTTGGAAAGGGATACCTCACATTAAACAATCTCCATCATTATAAACAATCTACAATCATAGATTTTTACTTGATAAAAAAAATTCCAATAGCGGACACACTACTGATTGGCATTTTGAAGACCAGGCTCATCTCCAAACACAATATAACACTCAAGTGACATGTAGTATGATAAATCCCATATTTCACAGCTTAAAAGGAAGAGCATTTGTCTCATTTCTTTCTGCCTTTCTTCATTAGACCTAGCTTCCTCATGCTGGTCTACATTCTGTTCTTCAGTAAAACCTAGGTCTGTCCTAACCCAAAAGATTTATGCTCCAAAATTATCCATTTCTTTCATCTAGCATCCAATCAAATTTTCCCTTTTTTAGTTTACTTGATTCCATTTAGGTACTTTCACTTAGAAAAGCCACCATACTGGATGAATTAATATCTGAACAAGCCACTGAACAGAGCAATGTAGATCAGGTATGGGTGTAGTGATCTAGGGGGAGAGGGTGGAGGGAGGTGGCCTATAAGGAAAAGAAGTGCCTTTAAATTTTTCTTGCTTTCATCCCCTTCTCTTTCATTCAGAATGAAGAAATTCTCTAAAACCTCTAAGCTGGGAAAAGAAAACAATAAATAAGAATTCTCACCTAGAGATCATTATAATATGTAAATTATTTGTAAATCGGACCAGAAAACAGGAATTTTCATACAGGGCAGAGAAAAGGTTCTAAGGAGGCAGCTAGAACCAGATTGGTCTGGTTCAGCAAGAAAGTAGCATCCGGGCAGCCAGGCTCTGGGTCAGGGCCTTCAGTTAATCTGGAAACCTAACTTCTCCTGTGCGCCACACTTCATCTCTGGTCAGAAAAGTGACAGGGGGTGGACTGCTCTCCTTGCACCTGTGAGCTCTAAAGAGAATGTGGTCTTCCTCCAACAGGAAGAATGAAGTACTACCTGGAGAAAAGTAATCTTCTTGAACTAATTTACGCTCTGTGTGACTGAACTGGGCAATGGGTGGGGGCCGGGGGAGACTGGTTCACTAAAGCCTCAGTATATATTAAGAGTTCATAATCAGATGCTTAGTAAAAATGAAGAGTTGGTTTTTTCTTAATCTTTGATCTCGTTTATATATGTGTGTGTATCTGTCTATATGTTTCCTTTGCACTGAAAAACTTAATCTTCAGTTATACCATTTATATATTTGCTTTATCTTATAATATATCCAGAAAATGGTATATCTCAGATGTCGTACTGAGATATCATTTCTCACCAATCAGATCGGCAAAAAGCCCAAATCTTTTCTGCTGGCAAGGCCAGAGAAAAGCAAGTAATCTCATATGCTGCTGGTGGGGGTACAAAATGGAACAACTCTCACAGAGGGGAATTTGGCAATATGTAACAAAATTGCAGCAGCACTTGCTCTTTGATTTAGCAATTCCACTTCAAAGGATCTACTCGGACAACATCATCACAAATAGAAGACAAAGGTGCACAAGATCATTCAAAGTATTGTTTATAACAGCAAAAACTACAGACAATGCAAATGCCCATCATTAGGGCACTAGCTGAATAACATGGTACATTAACACAAACGGCGTGCCATGCAGCTATTATGACAGACTGAGAAAGATCTTTAACTATGGGTGTGGAGAAATTTCCAGGATCAGCATACATGGTTACTAACATTGGTACATATCTATGTAAGAAAAGAGGGGAAGTAAGAATAGATATCTTTACTTAAAAAAAAAACAAAAAACAAACACTAATCAAAAAACTGGTTACCAACAGGGAATGGAAAGAACTGGGATGGGAACAAGATTTCTCTGAGTATATCTTTTTATATGGTTTTACTTAAAAACAACAACAACCATTTAAAAATAATTTTAGATTTATAGAAGAGTTGTAAAGATGGTTGTAAAGATGAATTTTCGTATATCCTAAACCAGCTTCCCTTAAAAAATTAATTTTGGAAACTTACTAACTACACTATATAGCCTTGATCTGGACTTTGAATTTTTCCAAAAATCTCTTTTCCGTTCCAGGATCTAATCCAGGATGCTACGTTGCATTTGGGGGCTCACGTTTCCTTAATATCTTCTAATATGTTTCTCATGTTTTCCTTGTTTATCTTGACCCTCCTAGTTTTGAAGAGTACTAGAAGGTAATAAATGTCTTGATTTAGGTCTGTCTGATATTTTCCTATTAATAGACTGGAGTTCTGAGGAAGAACGTCATAAAGTGCCCTTCTCATCACATCACGTGAGGGGGCAAGTGACTGCAGAATGACCTGCTTTACTGTCCTCATTTGGTTACGATGGGGTCTGCCAGTTTCTCACTGTAAGTCACTATTTCTCACTTTTTATCTTCTATTCTTTAAGAGCGACCTCAAGGTCCAGGCCACACTCTAGGGTAAGGGAAATAAGGGAGTTAAGTGCCACTGCCTGAAGGAGTTGTACTGAAGAATGTGTGCAGACCTCTATCAAAACTACTGCAATATAAATATCTTGGGGGGGGGGATTTTGCAATGCAAAATAGTATGCAAAGTACCTGTTTCTCCTAAAAGCATCACCTATTAATTTAAGCATTCCTGAGGATCTTGCCTGCAACCACTACTATGGTGCTCTAGTGGCGATTTTCTCTTTCTTTCCTTCCTTCAACATCACTTGGAGTTCTTTTGTAAGAAAGATTTGTTCCTTCTCCCTCATTTATTTATTAGATCATTTATTTAAACAAGGATGGGCTCATCAACACTTATCTTATTCTTTGAGTTATAATCCCACCACTACCATTATTTGCTGCTCTCACTGGTCCAGTTTACAGCCACTGGAAACAGCTCTTTCAGGCTAGCTCCTGAGTCCTAAAAGTCAAAGTTACAAAAGGACTCAGCTCAGGAGCCAGCCTTAAGGGCATCATAGCATACACACAAAAAAGCAAACTGATTTTAAGTGTATAGGTATGGATTTTCACAACATGAACATGTTTGTGTAGCACCGTCCAGTCGGTAAGCAGAATATTACCAAAGCCCAGCAGTTCCCATTCCTCTCCTAATCACCACCTATGGAAAGATAACCACCATCTTGACTTCTATTCCCATCCGATAGTCTTCCCTGTTTCTAAAGGATGTGGAATGAGATATTATCACTCTTTTACAACTGGCTTTTTTTGCTCAATGTTAGGTTTGTGGGGTTCGTCCTTGTCACATTCTCATTATTACACGGCAGGGGTTTTCAACCTGGGGTGAGCTTGCCCTCCAGGGCACATGTTTTGGCATGTGCACGTGGCAGCGTTTTCGTGGTCCTAACTGCGGGGCTGCTGCTGGCATCCAGTGGCTACAGGTCACGAACATAGTTAAGCATTTTTTTTAAAGCACAGAAGAATCTCTCACAACAAGGAATTAACTCTGCTGAAGTTGAGAAGCTCTGTTGCACAGTATTCTATTCTGCGAACACAATGGTTTCCTACTGTGGATGAACACTTGAGATGTCTCTGGTTTTCAATTATTAATAATAGTAATAAACATTCGTGTGCATTCTTGTAGAGCAGAGGGCAACTGGCCAGTTGGCTGAGGGGATCGACATCTCAGCATATCTGTACTTTATTCACAGGACACTAGTTGGGAGTCTTTAAAACATATTAAAATAACAGTTCTCCATGTTCATTCAAATATTTCCCTCATATTCATTCAAATATATTTCCATATTTATTCAAATGTTTTCTGCACATTTTCTATGAGTCAGGCCTCAATGACATAGCAGGAAACAAGAGAGGCAAGCTCTCGACCCCACCAGAAGCTTACATTCTAGGCAGACACAAAGAGAAACAGATACGTCAGTGTCTAACAGGAGTCCCAGTGTCTATCAGGGAGTCCCAGTGTCTGTCAGGGAGCCCCGCTATCAGGAGCCCCGCTGTCTATCAGGGAGCCCCGCCGTCTATCGGGAGCCCCGCTGTCTATCAGGGAGCCCCGCGGTCTATCGGGAGCCCCGCGGTCTATCAGGGAGCCCCAGGGTCTATCAGGGAGCCCTGCGGTCTATTGGGAGCCCCGCGGTCTATCAGGGAGCCCCGCTGTCTATCAGGGAGTCAAGGGAAACAATAAAGCATGATAGGGCGGGGACAGTGATGCCTTAGGGGCAGTTTAGAGATGTGCAGAAGGGAGACCAGGCAGAAGGCTGTGACAGCTGCTGAAACAATGCCTAACAAGGCCTCGGCCCCACAAATGGCTGCGGGAGAAAGAGGGGCATCACAATTGGCCACGGGGCAAAGAATAGTAAGAGATGACTCATTTGCTTTACTCTCAGAGAAGGGTAATATTGAAGAGAAAAATGGGGAAGAGAAAGACTTTTGTTTTTTAAATTGAAGTACAGTTAACAAAAGTCTTTCTCTTCCCCATTTTTCTCTTCAATATTACTTTCTCTGAGAGTAAAGTTAATTTGGGCTTCCCTTGTGGCTCAGCTGGTAAAGAATCCACACGCAATGAGGCAGACCTGGGTTTGATCCCTGGGTTGGGAAGATCCCCTGGAGAAGGGAAAGGCTACCCATTCCAGTATTCTGGCCTGGAGAATTCCATGGACTGTATAGTCCATGGGGTCGCAAAGAGTCAGACAAGACTGAGCAACTTTCACTTTCACAGTTAATTTACTATGTTTCAAGCGTGAAAAAAAGTTGGTTTCGACAGAGGAGGGAAAGAATGTGGTTCTATAATTACTAGATACTTGTGAGGAAATAACCACCAGACCCATAAACAGGGCTACTGAAATCTAGAAAGGATTCATCTACTTGGGATTCACCTATATAGAACTGACAGATAACGTCATGTTGATAGACAGAAGGATGGAGAGTGAAGACAGGGACACAACTCTGAAGAACTTCAGGAATCAGGAAGGACAGAAAGGGAAGGCATGGTCAAAAGGTAAGGAAATTTGCACCCTTAATTACATAAGAAACCAAGGGAACACCAGCTTTAAGTAAGAGGCAGTAGCCAACAGTAACAAATGCTAAAGAAAAATCAAAGGACAGGAATTAGGAAAAGGTTACTAGGACTGCTTATGACTTATGAAACATTAAAAATTCAGTGTAGTGGTAGTTGCACAACTGACTCGTACATTTTTAAAAGGATGATTTGTATGATATGTGAATTGTACCTCAATAAAGCAGACATATACACATGTGTAAACAGAAGAAACTTTCTGGAGGTGCAGTAGGGCAGAAGGAAAACTGTATGGGTGACAAAGAATGAACAGGGTATAAAACGGGTTATTGTTTCTTCGGCATAGAGGAGAATGAAGGATGTCTGTGGCCAGAGGAGCCACTAGAAGAGGCTGGGCAAGCAACTGCGCGGTTAAGGGGCCAAGAGATAATAAAAAGCCTAGGGATAATAAAAAGGAGCTTGCTTTTTCTCTGAGACAGAGGGAAGGAAGAGTGTGAGAAAGATGTTTTAAAAAATCATCTAAGGGAGAGAAAATAAAACATAAGACAGCATCTCCATTCCCTTTGGAAAGTGCCAAGACCTCTGCTGAGAAGAGAGTGACGGAGTGGAAAAAAGGATCAGGAACAGTCCAGTAGGGGTTAAATAGGGATGGAAAAGAATTCAAACCCGTTTACCTTGCTGTCATCGCCAGAACCCACGCTAATAATCTACCCTATGTGCTGTTAAGACTCCAGGACAGGATGAACAACAGGCTCAACACAGAGAAAATAAGTCACGTAAATAGAATAGAGACAGTTCTCTAAATCAGTCACCCCCTGAAACAGTTCTAACCTCAGTTCTAGAACCCTGTTCCCTATTACTTTTCAATTTATTTTTTCCACAAGACTCTAGAGTTATAAATTTTCTCATTAGCAGTTCATGACTACTGTGAAAATGATGGAGATTTAAGACCTCCACAAAGTAAAAATCTCTTCGTAAACAAGCGGCATGTCAAGGCATTTTAACAATATCTTTCAGGAATGTGCTTTAAGGGTATCACTAACTGAGAAAAGATTAAATGCATTTTCAACATTTAGAATTACGGATACTTACAAACTGGAATCAACAGTAAAGGTCACTACTCAATTTTCTCATCCGGTGCACAGACTGCCTCTAAACAGTAACATTTGGTCATTGACTTTCAATTGGTCACTTTCATTGGGACCTTAATAGTTGACAAAGCAGCCTATGGTATTGCTAGGTATCAATAACTGGTGTTTACATTACTTTCGTATTAACTTTATATCAATTTTTATCTGTTCTGTTCATCCCAGGGATCTGGTACAGATGGCGCAGAATGAAAGAAATCTACCTTTCAACAACTTTGTAGCTCCCACCGAGCCCCTAAGCCTTGAAAATACCTTTCCCTTATCTACTGATTGACTTTGAAATATGTGAAGACAATTTTTCTTTTCCTTTCTCTTCTGGGTAAAGAAACAGCTCTGTTTTCTCAACGCGGCTTTTAGTATTTCAAGAGCCTCCCTAAACATTAGCAATCAACGTGGAAAACAACATTCCTCATGTGATCTGCATAGTATGAGTGAATATACTAATATTCACCAACATGCCCACTGTGTGTCTGCTGAGTTGCAGCATGCCCGCAAGCTATGTTTTCCTCACCATTTATCCCTGAGAAAACGGGGCCAAAGAGACATGAAGCAACTTGCCTAATTCCACAGTTAGTCAATGGAAGAAATACAATTTATCATTAGAGTAAAACACCACCTTTCCCCTAGCTGGGGAGAACTTTATAGTTCACTTCTGTAAATGGAACATTACATCATACAACCTTTTTTTTTTCCCCCAAGTCAGATCTTCTTCATCTCAAACACACACATAATTGAATTTTCATGGATTCAGTAATTCCTGGCAAATCTACATCTTGTTAATTTTGGTTTATAATTTCAGCCTTGAAGAATGCTTTGAATCTAAGTGTCATCTAACATACTTGCTAACTATCACTACAGATTTTGAGTACATTTATTAATTTGAGAAGCATGCCTCATATATTTAAAGCTGGTAATAAAAAAAAGTGCTAACCAGAGTGAGAGCAAGACCAGAGCCCTACAGCTTTATCTCTAAAGAACTCTCTTCCAGTTGACATCAACCTATTGATCAACATTTGGGATTTGGTAATTTGAATGGCTATAAATCCATCTAACCAGACGTTATTCAGTGTACAGTTACCTCTGGTATCTATTATATGAAGTGGGATTATGTTCAGTGTCCTTAGGAAATTATCCCTCAGCAGTGTAGTAAACTTATAACAAAAGCAAATATAATTTGTGTCACTAGCTTTTTTTTTTAATGGAAGCTTTGCCAGTTTGAGGCTATGAGCCCGCTTTTCCAAATACTCAGAAACTCTTTTTGCTCATCCTAAATATCCTAATATAGATTAGTAATAAGCTCTGGAGTATGACTTCAATGGTGGACTAGAAGGATGTGTGCTCAGCTTCTCCTGCAAGAACATCAAAATCTGCAACTAGCTGCTGAACAACCACTGACAGGAGAATGTTGGATCACACCAAAAAAAGATACCCTGCATCAGGGGCAAAGGAGAAGCCCCAACAAGATGGTAGGAGGGGCAAAATCATGTTTAGAATCAAACCTCATACTCGCCATAGACACTTAGAGGGCACAAGCAGAACCCTTGTGTGCACCAGGACCCAGGGGCCCCACAAAAGACTGAGCCAGACCTGTCTTTGAGTGTGTGACTGTCTCCTGCGGAGGCATGGATTAGCAGGGGATGCCTCGGGGACAGGGGCTCTGGCTGCAGCAGACCCGGGAGGAGTAGCGTGTGGCGTAAGTCCTCTTGGAGGAGGTTGCCATTAGCCCCACCATAGAGCTGCTGAGCAGACGACCCACAAACTGGAAAACAATTATACCAAAGAAGTTCTTGCACTGTTGCGAAAGTTCTAGGGCCCAGCAGATTTCCCAACTTGGGGATCTGGCAAAGGGACTGAGAACCCCCAGGGAATTTGACTTTGAAGGCCAGTGGGATTTGAACACAGAACTTCCACAGGACTGGGTAAACAGAATCTTGGGCACAAACAAAACCTTGTGTGCACTAGGACCCAGGAGAAAGGAGCAGTGACCCCACAAGAGACTGAGTCAAACTTGCCTGTGAGTGCCCAGGAGTCCCCAGCAGATGCGTGGGTCGACAGTCAGGGGCACTGAATACAACAGTCTTGGGAGCTGCAGGGTGCTGGCCTAAGTCCTTTTGAAGGAGGTGTCCATTAATGCAATTACTGCCACCACAGTTTGACCTCAGGCCAAACTACAGGGAGGGAACACAGCCACATCCATCAGCAGAAAACTGGATTAAAGATATACTGAGCATGTCCCGTGTAGGACCCATGCCTTGCAGGGCCACCTAAGACAGATGGGTCATGGCAGAGAGCTCTGACAAAATGTGGTCCACTGCAGAAGGAAAATGGCAAACCATTTCAGCATTCTTGCTTTTGAGAACCACATGAACAGTATGAAAAGGTAAAAGATGAATTCTGAAAAAATTCACTGAAAGATGAATTCCTCAGGTCAGTACATGCCCAATATGCTACTGGAGAAGAGTAAAGAAATAGCTCCAGAAGGAATGAAGAGGCTGAGCCAAAGTGGAAACAACGCCCAGCTGTGGATATGTCTGGTGGTGAAAGTAAAGTCTGATGCTGTAAAGAACAGTACTGCATAGGAACCTGGAATGTTAAGTCCATGAATCAAGGTAAATTGGAAGTGGTCAAATAGGAGATGGCAAGAGTGAACATCAACATTTTAGGAGTCAGTGAACTAAAATGGACCAGAATGGGCAAATTTAATTCAGATGACCATTATATTGACTACTGTGGGCAAGAATCCCTTGGAAGAAATGGAGTAACCCTCACAGTCAACAAGAGAGTCTGAAATGCAGTACTTGGGTGCCATCTCAAAAACAACAGAATGATCTCTGTTCATTTCCAAGGTAAACCATTCAGAATCACAGTAATCCAAGTTTATGCCCCAACCACCAATGCCAAAGAAGCAGAATTTGAACAGTTCAATGAAGACCTACAAGACCTTCTAGAACTAACACCAAAAAAAGATATCCTTTTCATCATAGGAGACCAGAATGCAAAAGTAGGAAGTCAAGAGATACCTGGAGTAACAGGCAAGTTTGGCTTTGGAGTACAAAAGGAAGCAGGGCAAAGGCTAACAGAGTTTTGCCAAGAAAACACACTGGTCATAGCAAAAACCCTCTGCCAACAACACAAGAGAAGAGTCTACACATGGACATCACCAGATGGTCAATACTGAGATCAGATTGATTATATTCTTTGCAGCTGAAGGTGGAGAAGCTCTATACAGTCAGCAAAAACAAGACCAGGAGCTGACTGTCGCTCAGATCATGAACTCCTTATTGCCAAATTCAGACTTAAATTGAAGAAAGTAGGGAAAACCACCAGACCATTCTGGTATGACCTATATCAAATCCCGTGATTACATAGTGGAAGTGACAAATAAATTCAAGGGATTAGTTCTGATAGAGTGCCTGAAGAACTATGGACGGAGGTTCGTAACACTGTACAGGAAGCGGTGATCAAAACCATCCCCAAGAAAAAGAAATGCAAAATGGTTGTCTGAGGAGGCCTTATAAATAGCTGAGAAAAGAAGAGAAGCGAAAGGCAAAGGAGAAAAGGAAAGATATACCCATCTGAATGCAGAGTTCAAAAGAACAAGGAGAGTTTAGAAAGCCTTCCTAAGTAATCAATGCGAAGACAGAGAGGAAAGCAATAGAATGGGAAAGACTAGAGATCTCTTCAAGTAAATGATAGATACCAAGTGAACATTTCATGCAAAGATGGACAGAATAAAGGACAGAAGCGGTATGGACCTAACAGAAGCAGAAAGTAATTAAGAAGAGGTGGCAAGAATACACAGAAGAACTATACAAAAGAGATCTTCATGACCCAGATAACCACGATGGTGTGATCACTCACCTAGAGCCAGACATCCTGGAATGAGAATTCAAGTGGGCCTTAGGAAGCATCACTGGGAACAAAACTAGTGGAGGTGATGGAATTCCAGCTGAGCTCTTTCAAATCCTAAAAGATGATGCTGTGAAAGTGCTGTACTCAATATGCCAGCAAATTTGGAAAACTCAGCAGTGGCCATGGGACTGGAAAAGGTCAGTTTTCATTCCAATCCCAAAGAAAGGCAATGCCAAAGAATGTTCAAACTACGACCCAATTGCACTCATTTCACATGCTAGTAAAGTAATGCTCAAAATCGTTCAAGCTAGACTTCAACAGTATGTGAACCAAGAACTTCCAGATGTTCAAGTTGTATTTAGAAAAGGCAGAGGAACCAGAGATCAAATTGCCAATGTCCGTTGAACCACAGAAAAAGCAAGAGAATTCCAGAAAAACATATACTTCTGCTTCACTGACTACGCTAAAGCCTTTGACTGAGTGGATCACAACAAAATGTGAAAAATTCTTAAAGTGCTGGTAATACCAGACCCCCTTGCCTGCCTCCTGAGAAATCTGTATGCAGGTCAAGAAGCAACAGTTAGAACCTTACATGGAACAACAGACTGGTTCCAAATTGGGAAAGGAATACATCAAGGTTGTACATTGTCACCCTGCTTATTTAACTTCTATGCCAAGTATATCATGCAAAATGCCTGGCTGGATGAAGCACAAGTTGGAATCAAGACTGTTGGGAGAAATATCAGTAACCTCAGATATGCAGATGATGCCACCCTTACGGTAGAAAGCAAAGAGGAACTAAAGAACCTGATGATGAAGGTGAAAGGGGAGAGTGAAAAAGCTGGCTTAAAATTCAGCATTTAAAAAACAAAGATCGTGGCATTTGGTCCCATTACTTCATGACAAATAGATGGGGAAACAATGGAAACAGTGACAGACTTTAATTTCTTGGGCTCCAAAATCACTGCAGATGGTGACTGTAGCCATGAAATTAAAAGATGCTCCTTGGAAGAAAAGCTGGGACAAACCTATATGGCGTATTAAAAAGCAGAGACATTACTTTGCTGGGAAAGGTCCATATAGTCAAAGCTATGGTTTTTCTAGTAGTCACATAAGGATGTGAACGTTGGACCATAAAGAAGGCTGAATGCCGAAGAATTGATGCTTTTGAACTGTGGTGTTGGAGAAGACTCTTGAGAGTCCCTCAGACTGCAAGGAGATCCAACCAGTCCATCCTAAAGGAAATCAGTCCTCAATATTCATTGGAAGAACTGATGCTGAAGCCGAGGCCCTAATACTTCGGTCACCTCATGTGAAGAGCTGACTCACTGGAAAATACCCTGATGCTGGGAAGATTGAAGGCTAGAAGAGAAGGGGATGACAGAGGATGAGATGGTTGGGTGGCATCACTGCCTCAACAGACATGAGTTGGAAAAGGCTGCAGGAGATGGTGAAGGACAGGGAAGCCTGTCCTGTGTGCTGCAGTCCAAGGAGTGGAAAAGAGTCGGACATGACTGAGGCACTCAACAACAACAACTGGCTCTAGCATCCAAAGCCATTCAACTGTTCTCTGCAAAAACTGACACATTTACCACACTCCAGTCTTCTATCATTAACTGCACTTTTAAGATACCTCAAGCGTTATGAACAATGATTGCACAATCTTATCTGTAAGTATTTTGGCATATTTTTTATTTGACCCTGAAAATATGAATTAGATTTAATCCAATTAAGTATTTTTTTTTATAATCTCTATTCCCTTGACCTTAATCTTTCCTGGTTTTGCCTGGACCTAGTTTTAAAGAAAACTGAAAACATTTTTTTCTTCTCAATTCCTAGCAAACTCATTGCTTTCAAATATAATCTCCTGAAACGAGCAATTTATTTTGTAGGCCAAACCATGACCATTTTTTCTTTGTGATATTCAATTTTAGAAATGACGCCTAAGACACAACAATCTCATTAATTAGAACGTTTCTTTATTGCTTGTTGGTGCAAACTAAGTTCCATAAAATGGAACAAATGTTTAACATGCTTTTATGCAAGAATCAACTAATATTTTTCAACAATGCGTCACAAGATAATCGAAGTGAGACAACAGTTAAAATTACACATCAATGGTAGTCATTCCAAATAAACTAAAAGAATCTTGGATAACTATTATATTCATAGTCAACAAGCAGGCATCTAAGATGCTTAAGATCTAAGTTTACGTTGGTTAAGGCATCTTAACCAATCAAATGTCTATGATTATCGCCACTATTATCATCATCCATGCATTCATTCCCTGATAGCTCAGTTGGTAAAGAATCCATCTGCAATGCAGGAAACACCGGTTCGATTCCTGGGTCGGGAAGATCCGCTGGAGAAGGGATAGGCTACCCACTCCAATATTCTTGGGCTTCCCTCCTGGCTCAGCTGGTAAAGAATCTGCCTGCAATGTTGGAGACCTGGGTTTGATCCCTAGGTTGGGAAGATCCCCTGGAGAAGGGAAAGGCTACCCACTCCAGTATCCTGGCCTGGAGAATTTCACGGACTGTATAGTCTGGGGGGTCGCAAAGAGTCGGACACGACTGAACGACTTTCATTTTCACGCATTCATTAAGCAATAGGGACAGATTAGTATCCCGGCAGTATCTTAGATGCTGAGGATACAAAGCTTTGTGCAGCTCTCACTCTAGCAACATCATACAAACTTTAATCAGCGCTAAGATTGCAAGGCATTGTGCTAGGTATCTTTAACGAGGGAATTAGAGATACCCAAGCATCATCAAGTTTACGTTAAAAACATAAAAAGGCCCCTTTCAACTAAATGCTCTGAGTCGCTCCTAATGTTAGAAAACAGCGAAAGCTCCGTTTTAACTGGCAGGCCAAATTTCAGGAGCGTTAACGACCATGTTTTGTGCGGGTAATCTGAGAGCTCTGAGATATCCCTCTAGACTCAACGCCTCAACTTTTAAAGAACAATCCCTCCAGTAACAAACCAAACAACCCTGGAGAGGGTCTGTAAGCGCGACGTGAACGGAAGAACGAAACGATTAATAATCGCGGAAGTGCGTTTTCCTCATTCCTAGTCCCACCCTCTATGCACCGATCTTCAAACTCCGAAGTCAGGGCATCCTAGCTGTGGAACAATACGCAAAGACTCAGGCTTTACCAAGGCTGGGACTGACACACTGCGAAATGACTGGAAAGATGTGGGTCTGCGGTTATATCGCTGAGTGTGTGGGAGTGCCTAAGACCCCCTGCCCTTTCTCCCCACTTTCCAGAAACCCCCTGAACCATAACCGCCTTTCACTTCGTGGGTTGCTACCTACTCTAGAGTCCGAGCCAGGTTCCCTGATCAGCTCCTGCGCCTCAGACCCTCTCCCCGAGCGCGTCTCGGAAGCCGCAGCCCCGCCATCGCCCGCTAACTTTGATTCGCACAGGGGGGTAGCGGAGGAAATCGGAATCCAGGAAGAGAGACTCCACCAGAGGTTGGAGGCTGGTGGCCATACCCTAACCCGACCTCCAGGTACGCAGGACTTAAGTGGCGCCGTCCGAAGACCGTTGCTCACTCACCCCTCGCCTGAGGTAAGACCCTTAGCGACGTCTCTCCTTGCCGACTGCGGCCATCTTGGACGTGGAATATCGGGGGTGCTACGTCATCGCGCTGCGTCTGTGACGGAAAAAATGAGCGACCGGAGGAACGCCGGTCAGCCAATGAGAAGAACGTAGCGCTCTCAAAAGAGGAAAGAGCCGCCAGTCTCCTCCGGGCCCCGCCCATCGAGTCGTTGGTCGCGGCGTGAGGGAGGAGGGGCCCGCTAGAGGGCCCATCCCGTCGGTCCCGCCCCCTGGGGGGTGGGGGTGGGGGAGGAGAGGGAATTCTGGAGCAACCGAACCTGCTAACGGAACTGAAGCGCGAGAGGCGGGCCCCGGGGGGGCGGGGAGTGCCTGTCCTCCAATCAACGCTCGGGCCTGCGCTCAGCCTAGCCAATTATGGCCCGGAAGCTGGCGGGCCGAGCCGGCGGCTCCGGACCCCTGGAGTTCGCCCGTCCAATGGCTGAGGAGGAACCGGCGCGGAACGGTCAGGGGGCGGCGGGGCGGGGCCGCGCCCCCTGCGTCTAAATCGCGGGCCAATGGGCGGCGGCGGCGGTGGCGGCTCGAGGGCGGGGCCCGGGGGCGGGCGGAGCCGGGTTGGGCCGCGGCGGCGGGGCTGTTCTGAGGCAGCCGTCCCGCCCCCTCCCGTCCGGCTGCCGCTGCCACCGCCGCCGCCTGGGGCTTGGTTGAGGTGGCCTGTGGGTCCCGGCGGAGTGTGGCGCCGCCGCCGCCGCGCGAAGGGGCAAAAGTGGGCAGGTGAGTGCCGGCGGCGGCCCCTCCTCAGCGCGCGGCCCGCGGAGCCGACTCGCGCTACCCTCCGCCACCGCCAACCAGCCCGCCCCGGAGCGCTGCGCGGCCGCCCCACGCCCAGGCTGGCGGCCCTCGGCCGTGGTCAGGCCCGCGCCCTGCTGGCCCCTCTGTGGGCCCAGAGTGCGGGAGGCGGTGTGCGCCCTGGGGGCCCGGCGGGTCGGGCCCTGGGCGCCGGGAGTCCAGCGAGGTCGGCGTGCGCCGCACGGCCTTTCTACCCTCCGGCCCTGCCCGGGGCTGGGGCGGGGGCGAGGGGCGCGTTCATCGCCTCTCGGCGCCCAAGATCCCCCGGTCCCCGCTCCGCCCGCCCCGAGACGGCTGCAGCAGGTGCAGAAATGCCCGGCCCCTCGGCGCCCACCGGGCGGGGCCGGGGTCCGTCCCTCTCGCGCCCGTGGGCTCGGCCCTGCGTGCGGCCGGCTCGCGCACCCGCTTCCTTCCTCTCTCTTCCCTCCTTGCCGTCGTCACCCCGCCGCTTGGGCGAGGGCTGTGTGGCTTTCGTGTTCCTCTCTCCACACCTCAGGCGCCCGCGGGGATGCTGGGGACTAGCCCCCCCCCCCCCGCCCCGTTTCTCTCCCTCACTTTCTAGTTATAAAAACGGTCGTTGAAAATAGGTCATCTCTCTTCCCACGCGCCCCTTGGCCATCTTCCCCACGCTCCGTGCCCTACTAGGAAGAAGAATTCAGTGCTTTGGAGTTCGTCATTCCGGGGTATCAAACTCTTCTTCCTCGTGACTCCAGCCTGGCGATGCAAGTCTGCACCCCCGTCCCCTGTGTGTGTGTGTCTACGCCGGGGTGGGGGCGTGGGGGGGGTGCGAGTGCAGAAAGGAGCCGATTAGTGTGTCGGGCGCCACTTGCTGCGGGGGAACGGGGGGAGTGCTCGCCCTCGCTGTGTGTTGACAGGTTTAGGATCACTTGGAGTGGATTGTGTTGCATTTCCAAACGCAGGAGGTGATGTTTCAGAAGCAAAAGTGCTTTTAAAGTCCGTTGACAGGTGACTTTTGCTTTTAACATCCTCTGCGGCGTTAACCCTTTAGCGACGGATCCGAACATAACTTGCTTGCGGTGTAGTTAGAGGGCTGTATGGGTTTGTCCAAACTGGCAGAAGTGTGGATTTTATCACGTGCAAATGATACCTCTTGCCCATTGTTCTTCTCCAGAATGACCCCACTATTTCCAAACTGAAGCAACCAGTAATTATTTAGGGGAAGTTTTTTTTTTTTAACTATTTGAAGTGAATGCATTTAATTTGAGAATATAGAAAAATAAAAGCAACTTTTCTCCACCATTAAAATTTGGAAAGACTTACTTGAGCCATGATACATTGTGTCTATTCGGGCTACTATACATTCAGTCTCATCTTATCAGATTAGTCCCTGGGGCTGTTGTGATTGATATTTTGGAAAGGTTCCAGCATTTTAAGGAGGAGTTTTCCTCTGGCCTAGGAAAGTGATGTGCAAAGCCAAGTTCTCAAACAGCTACAGAACAACTTTTATTGGGCCCTCAGCAACCTCAGTTTTTCTTCTATTACCCCTTCCTGTCTGCCCTTTGTCATATATATATATATATATATATATTGAAAATTGTAAGTTAATGTGTGCAATGAAACTCTAAGTCTGAATGAGTAAAATAGTTGCTGCTTCTGGTTTCTTCTCCAGTGATCCCTGGAACAGGAATGATTTGGACTCGAATATGAAAACATTTATGCCTGCATGTCTGTAGACATGAAAACTTCTGTTCAATTCAGTCAATAGGAGTGCAATAAGATTGTCAGGAAGACTAACACTAAGCTGCTCTTCCGTGTGGTGAACATTTAGGCCACATTTTGAATGATGATTAAACCTTTGCTTTAGAAGCCATTGGAAAATGAGAGAGCTGTGAAGGTTGTACTGAAAGTTTTCCATTCTAAAGTTCAGCCCCTGGAAAACTGTTTTGTTCTAAGAGCTCTGATAACTGGTCACAACCTTTCCTTAGAACTTGCTGCTCTCATGATCTTGAAGAAGATGACAAAGACGGGGATGGCTGGAAGAGGCGGTCTACAGCATGACCTAGGTTGCTTGCAGAAAATATTTAGTAGATGATCATTGAATTCAGTGGGAACCAGGTACCTAGTTTGTGGCCTGTGGAATTTTAGTAAAAATGTGAGTAAAAATCTGAACTCCTGGCTCAGGGTTTCTCTGCTTAATTTTTACAAGGTGTCAATCTAGTTTGAGACATTCCAAGTCTCTTAAAATGTTTAAACTACATAGTCTCCTTTTTTTCTTTTTTAATTACTAATCTGCAGTAGTTTTTAGAAATGGAACTAGTAATCCTATATCTCTCTTGATGCAGTTTGATGAATATCTGTCACTGGGAGGTTTTTTATCTTTAGAAACTGGTTTTCTCAATTAAAAAGTAATATATTTGGGCCCATTGATTTATCAGAAATAATATTTTGATTTCCTGTGCATCCTTTTTTCTTGCTACAGTTGAAGAAGTGTTTATCTTGGCTGTCAGTTCATTCTGAGTCATATTTAACTGCTTACAGGTAGTAGTTTAAGGATTCCTTGCTTTTGAATTTTCCTGATTTTCACTTTTATTGACTGTAAAGTGTACCTTACTTGGCAAAATTGACTTCTGTATCCTGGATTTCCTTATGTCATCTCACTTTTCAACTCACAAAATTGGATATTGTAAAATATTTTTATCTGCAAATATAATTTACCTAATGTTTATTCTCAAAGTAAATTTCTAACAAAACAGTAATATAATTTTTTTTAATTATGAAGGAGTTGAGACTTTTTTCTAAGTCACTTAATAGTCTTATGGGGAAAAAAGTCAATTAATAGAATTGGCAAGAATAGCAATCCTTTCTATTGTTAAATTCCTTCGGTAACTCAGGCCAGAGATTAGCTGTGTAGACTCCATTTCCTTTTGGGAGTTTCTTCTAGGTTTAGAAATAAACATCATAAAACCAGAAGTACAAACACAGCTATTGACAATTTTCAACTGAAATGAGTTTGAATGGAAGAAAAATGATTCCAAATGATTATAAAATTCAAATACCGAAGTTGAGGCTTTGAAAAATTTTTTTCTTATTCAAGTCCCTTCCAAGTATTGTTAGAAGCTAATTAAATAATCAAGATAAGTCCAAACACTCTTGGCTGGCAATGGAAGATGAAGTCTTAACTCTGAAGTTAAGATTTTGAGAGGTAAAGTGGTACTGATTACCAAGCCAGAGTAAAATTTTAACCTCTCACATGTTAGTACTCTTGGGCATCGGTGAAGTTGGACACCAGGCTGTGTTGATGAGGCTCTGCTCCCAGCTGTCTGTCGCTAAACTTGAGGTTTCTGATCTGTAAAGTGGGCATAGTGTCTTTCTTTATCTACTGTGTAACATGTTTACCTCAGTTCCTGATACAGAGAATGCCTGAATGGTGCAGTTAGGATGAAGGCGGTCATGTGGGAACCTGCCCTAGGGCACACACACTTTCAACAGCCTGGAAACAAACAACATGACAGTTAGCATGAATAATTGCATTTGGATTAAAACTGCATCTGGATTTATTGTTTAATAAAGCACACGGATCTAGCTGAAGATCAGTTTATGTAACCAAGGGTTTAGTTGGTTATCATGTTATCCTAAAGGCTGCCTTAACTTATCCCTCCTTTTCAGATTACTCAAGAAATATGCTCTGAATCCAAGTGTGAATTCACTTGTTCACTTGGCTGGTGGAAAAGTAAGGCTGTTTTGGCTATACTGAACTTCCTCAACTTATGATGGGGTTATATCCTGATAGCATTTGAAAATATCGTTGTTGAAAATGCAGTTAGTGCACCTAACATACCAAACATCTTAGCCTGGCCGACCTTAGACATGCTCAGAACTTGACATTAGCCTACAGTTTGGCGAAATCATCTAACACAAGCCTGTTTTATAATTATGTGCTGAATATCTCATGTTATTTGTTGAATACTGTACTGAAAGTGAAAAACCGAATGGTGGTCTGGATTCAGAATGGTGGCAAGTGTGTTGGTGGTTTGCCCTCGTGCTCCACGGGCTGGCCGGCAGCTGAGACTCGCTGCTCAGAACCCCAGTGGGTATCGTACTGCATGTCACTAGCCTGGGACAGATCAGAATTCAGCGATTCCCCTGAATGCCTATGGCTTTTGCACCATCTGTATTAAAGTCGAAATAGTCTAAGCTGAACCATCTTAAGTTGGGGACCATCTGTATTAGTAAATCTCCTTGAGGTGAACTTGGCTGTGGTTCGCAAAGCACTTTGACAACCATACCTGCTACTTAACATTAGATGTTATTATTTTAAAGATGTTTGTGCTGAGGGTTAACACAGATAATAAACCTAGAGGTCTCTTCCAAACCTGATATTCCACAGTTCGAGAATCTAGTATCCTTATGGGAGGAATGTGGGTGGTTTGAAAGTAACTTCTTGACAGATTACAGCTAGCTGTTTCTTCACCCTTTAGCATTTTTCTTTTTTCTTTAAGAAAGGTATAATAAGGAATGATTATTTATGATACTGAGTGATTCTTTGCTTTATAAAGAGGGTTTTTTTTGGGGGGGGGGAGTGACTTTCTTTAAATAGAAGCCTCATTTTAATTTAATTGAGTTTGTAACTTAATTCAACGGCAGTTTCAAAGTACACCTATTATGTATTGAAAAGCCAATCAAAGATAGTTTAGCATCTCTAAAATTATCATGTATATTAGTGGAAATATGGCAAAAACATTGTAGAAAGCAAGAAATATCTGTATTTTTTAAAAAAGATCTTAAGTTTGTGTGTTTGTGTATCTAGCTATCTGACAGCCCAGCTTGTTCTGTATAAAGATTGGAATTTTTCTTACATACAGCTTATAGGTCTACCTTCATCTTGCTATATGTGTAGCTACTGAGTTGAAATTAATTGCACGGTCTTAGCTCTCTGCCTGCCTTGGCTTCCTGGTGGTTGTGAGTTGTGACACACACGCCTCCTCTGATAGAGGTTGGAATGGTGGGTGCTTGTCAGCCTCTTGAGCTGGGATAAGTTAGTGTGACTTGACCGTGTTACCAGATTCTGCAAATGTGCAAAGAGATGTTCCTGACGTTTCAGTTAACATGCTGCCAATGCAAGGACTATGTACACCTCATCAGTTTTTGTAGCAGAGAGAACTTAAATACTTTTCAATTTGGGAGCGCTTTGATTTGCCTAGGCCACCACCCTGTAATTTGTGTATTTAATTCAGAATGTCCTCTGATCCTAATGGCTTGCAAGGGATTTCAGTGAGGTTCTTTTCTTCCTTCAGAAATCAGGCAGGGTTCACACTCCCTTCAAACACCTTTAGAGCTGTGAGCCCAAGGTAGGAGAAAGCCTGAGGGCTGTCCTCTCCCTTAGTCGATCCAGCTGCAGAGTTGAGAGGAAGGATGCAGGATGTGTTGAAAAGAAGATGCTGGGCTTGAACAAAGGTTTTCTGGGTGAATTACCAAGTAAGTGTAATTAAAAATGTTTATTCTAGTTGTAATTAGTGGAAAGCAACTCAAGAATAATGCACATTTACAGTCTTTCCATTTAGAATTTTGGGGGGACAGAAAAAAAAAAAGCCCACACAGCTGAATTCTATCTCAGTCTGTTCAGTAAGTGTGAACTAGATTTTGTAAAAACGGGTTAAGTGTCCAACACCCTCCCTTACCACTCCTACCATCCCCTCACCCGAGTTCCCTGCATGCTCTGTGTTCATGTTTCTCCTCGCCTGTGCAGATTATATGTACAAGAATCACTTCATTGGTCAGAGGTGATTGTTGATTACAGATGCCACTTGCATATTAGCAATTTAAATAATAATTGAATATGCCATCTATTTTACTGTTTTCTAAGTCTGTTCTATCTCTTAGGTGGAGAGGTGGTTGATAGATTTGCAGAATAGCTTATGGTGTTATGAAGAGCCAGGTTTTGAAGATTCTGTAGATTTTTTAAAAATCTTGATGGTGAGAAATGTAGATATGTGTAAAACTCGTAGCTTGCTGTTTCTTTTTATTGATGGCCCTTTCTTTGAGGGACTGCCACTGTAGTAACTGTTTATTGTAGAATCCATTTGCTTGTCAATTCAGTATTGCTCTTCTACATAGTAATTTCTTTTAAGTATTCAGTCCTTTTTTTAAACCATATATTTGTTTCCCCTAAGATAATTCAATAAGAACTCGTAATTTATACCAGATTTTGATCTAAACTTTGAGGAAACAGATCTTTTATTTAGTATTGTACCTTTTGACTGGAATTTGGAATTTAACTTTATGTATGTATACATAGATGTAATTTAGCACATATTTAAATTTTTCTAGTAAACATATTTGAAATAAATATTGAAGATAAATATTGAGTCTTTGTAGGAAGTTGATGAATTAAACTAAGCAGTAGTTTTTTTCCACTGAGAACATTAAGAATATTCAGGATACCTATTTGGCTCTTTAATTTGCTAAAACTTGGAATCCTGCCTCAAATTTGGCTGAACTCACAATGAAAATTATTCATGGTGTGTAACAAGTTTTTGAATCATGAACAGGGTGGGTAGTTATTTTAAATCCTTGGTGTTGGGGACATCTTCGTTAGCTAAGAAAGGCAGAAGGGGGTTGAATTTAGGAGACCACCCAAACTGGATTCTAACACTTTTCTCTGGCTGAATCTTAGCATCCAGTTGTTCTCCTTTAACTGCACTTTATTCCTCGCCCCTCTTTGTTTCCTTACTTTCCTTGCACATTCGAGGAGTTATCCAGGCTGTGTCCTGGGTGCCTACCTCCTCATCCTCGAGGCCACAGGCCTGACTGTCCCTCACTTGGTCATCTTCTGCCGTGACTGGCATGGTCCTGGCACGGGGATGCCGGTGAGCTTGTCTCATTGCAAATGTGCTGGGCTTAACACAGGACTTCAGGTTGAAGCTGTGGGTCCACTGCTTGATGGCTGTGGGCTCTTGGCCAAGTCGTAGCCGTGTGTGAGTCCCCTGACGTCACAGTGGTCACCGTTGGCCTCAGCGGGCTGTGGCAGGGACGGTGGGATCAGAGCAGTGCTGTGCTGACGCCCGTGCCCCTGTCTCAAGTGTCCCCGGAGCTCGAAGTCACGAGCGAGTCACTGCTTTTCCGTTTCTCTTGGAAATGAACTTCTTTCTGCTTGGCTGCTTTCTAGAAACCAGAGAGATTCTTCTATGAAATGTAATATCTTAAAACTTTTCTGACAAAAACTGTGGATTCCCAAAGGAAGCCATCTTTTAAATGTGAATTTTATATCTCTATGTGTATAAAGTTGTGTTTTGATTTAAGAGTCATCCTAGTTTTTTAGAGGTAGTAGTTAAATATTAAGTAAATGTCTCATTTTGGTTCCTGTCCTGTCAGTGTTGGGGGAATATATCAAAATCGTTCATTGCTATACAATCTTACTATAGTGATAGGAGATAAATCACTCACAAGTAATATTATGCGTGCTTAGTTGCTCAACCATGTCTGACTCTGCGACCCCCATGGACTGTCACCTGCCAGGTCCTTCTGGCCATGGGATTTCCTAGGCAAGAATACTGGAGTGGGTTGCTATCACCTCTTTCAGGGGCTCTCTGAAACCCAGGGATTGAACTCCTGCATCGGCAGGCAGATCTTTATGACTAACGCCACCTGGGAAGTGTACAAATAACACTAGTACATTCAAATTAGATTTTCCTTCATTCAACAAATATTTGACACTCAGCTGTGTCTGTCACACCATACTAGACCCTACAGATAATTTCAAAATGGAAGGTTGGAGTTTTTTTGCTGTAAGATGGAAACCCACTCCAGTGGATGAGATAACCTGTAAATGAAGTCGACCTCAGCGGGTGAGGCCGCAGAGCCTCAGGATTGAGCTCTGGGTGCAGACTGGGGAGGGGGTTGTTGGTAGGTGGGATTTGAGCTGAGACTTAGGCTCCTTCACTAAAGACTTTTGTAGATCAGCGGGTGGTACCAAGCCAAAGGGGGTTACAGCGGCAGGAAGGCCTGGTACTTTCTAGGGTCAAAAGAAATGCGTGTTTGCTTCTGAGGTGCTTCTAGTCAGGGTGTCTGTACACAAATACTAGAAGAGTTGGTGCCGAACCACATTGAATCCAGAGGCAAATGAATCTTCCAGACATTGATGGCTGCAGAGTTTGGAAGAACCACTGAACTGGGCCATAGAACTGGGTACAGAGAACCACCGCCCTCCTGAAATGTGAGTTCTTCAGGTACCCTTAAGGCTTGAGGACGCCCCTGAGTCTGTGTGCAGGGGGACTGAGTGGTGAGGGGCTCCTGACAGAGTGGGCCAGGTGACTGGAGGACTTTCCTGGACAAGGTCACTGTCAGCCTGGCTTCTGGGTAGCACAGGTTAAGAGCTGGTCTAGACCTAGGCTCCTGCACCTCAGGGATTTGCCTTGGGACAAGGACAGGCACCTCCCTACACTCTCCTTAATTAAGAGTTGACAGTGCCTACCTGGAGGATTCCTCCTGTCTAACCCAGCAGCAGAAAATTGGATTAAAGATTTATTGAGCATGGTCCTGCCCATCAGAGCAAGACCCGGTTTGCACCATAGCTGGTGCCTCCCATTAGGAGGCTTCCACAAGCCTCTTTTCCTCATCCAGCAGAGACCAGACAGAATGAAAACCACAGTCACAGAAAACTAAGCAAACTGACCACACGGATCACAGCCTTGTCTAGCTCAGTGAAAGTATGAGCCATGCCATGTAGGGCCCCCTGAGACAGACGGGTCAGGGCAGACCGCTGTGACAGAATGTGGTCCCTGCAGAAGGGCAGGGCAGACCCCTTCAGCACTCTTGCCTTGAGAACCCCATGAACAGTATGAAAGAGCAAAAAGATAGGGCACTGAAAGATGGACCTCCCAGGTTGGCACGTGCCCAGTATGCTACTGGAGAAGAGCAAAGAAACAGCTCCAGAAGGAATGAAGAGGCTGAGCCAGAGTGGAAGCAATGCCCAGTTGTGGATGTGCCTGGGGGTGAAAGTAAAGTCTGATGCTGTGAAGACCAGTACTGCACAGGAACCTGGAAAGTTAAGTCCATGAATCAAGGTAAATTGGAAGTGGTCAGAGGCGAGATGGCAAGAGTGAGCATGGACATTTTAGGAGTCAGTGAACTAAAATGGACCAGAATGGGCAAATTTAATTCAGATGACCATTATATCGACTACTGTGGGCAAGAATCCCTTAGAAGAAATGGAGTAGCTCTCATAGTCAACAAGAGAGTCTGAAATGCAGTACTTGGGTGCTATCTCAAAAATGACAGAATGATCTCTGTTCATTTCCAAGGTAAACCATTCAGTATCACAGTAATCCAAGTTTATGCCCCAACCACTAATGCCGAAGAAGCAGAAATTGAGTGGTTCTATGAAGACCTACAAGACCTTCTAGAACTAACACCAAAAAAGATGTCCTTTTCATCACAGGGAACTGGAAGTAGAAGTAGGAAGTCAAGAGATACCTGGAGTAACAGGCAAGTTTGGCCTTGGAGTACAAAATGTAGCAGGGCAAAGGTTAACAGTTTTGCTAAGAGAATGTACTGGTCATAGCAAACACCCTCTGCCAACAACACAAGAGAAGAGTCTACACATGGACATCACCAGATGGTCAATACTGAGATCAGATTGATTATATTCTTTGTAGCTGAAGGTGGAGATGCTCTATACAGTCAGCAAAAACAAGACCAGGAGCTGACTGTCGCTCAGATCATGAACTCCTTATTGCCAAATTCAGACTTAAATTGAAGAAAGTAGGGAAAACCACCAGACCATTCTGGTATGACCTATATCAAATCCCATACGATTACACAGTGGAAGTGACAAATAAATTCAAGAGATTAGATCTGATAGAGTGCCTGAAGAACTATGGACGGAGGTTTGTAACACTGTACAGGAGACAGTGATCAAGACCATCCCCAAGAAAAAGAAATGCAAAAAGGCAAAATGGTTGTCTGAGGAGGGCTTACAAATAGCTGTGGAAAGAAGAGAAGTGAAAGGCAAAGGAGAAAAGGAAAGATATACCCATCTGAATGCAGAGTTCAAAAGAAGAACGAGGAGAGATGAGAAAGCCTTAGTGATCAATGCAAAGAAAGAGGAAAACAATAGAATGGGAAACACTAGAGATCTCTTCAAGAAAATTAGAGATACCAAGGGAATATTTCATGCAAAGATGGACAGAATAAAGGCAGAAACGGTATGGACCTAACAGAAGCAGAAAGTAATTAAGAAGAGATGGCAAGAATACACAGAAGAACTATACAAAAGAGGTCTTCATGACCCAGATAACCACGATGGTGTGATCACTCACCTAGAGCCAGACATCCTGGAATGCGAATTCAAGTGGGCCTTAGGAAGCATCACTGGGAACAAAACTAGTGGAGGTGATGGAATTTCAGCTGAGCTCTTTCAAATCCTGAAAGATGATGCTGTGAAAGTGCTGTACTCAGTATGCCAGCAAATTTGGAAAACTCAGCAGTGGCCATGGGACTGGAAAAGGTCAGTTTTCATTCCAATCCCAAAGAAAGGCAATGCCAAAGAATGTTCAAACTACCACACAGTTGCACTCATCTCACACCCTAGCAAGGTTATGTTCAGAATTCTCCAAGCCAAGCTTCAACAGTATGTGAACCAAGAACTTCCAGATATTCAAGCTGGATTTAGAAAAGGCAGAAGAACCAGAGATCAAATTGCCAACATCCATTGAATCATTGAAAAGCAAGATAATTCCAGAAAAACATCTACTTCTGCTTCAGCCTTTGACTGTGTGGATCTCAGCAAACTGTGGAAAAATCTTAAAGAGAATGGAATACCAGACCACCTTACCTGTCTTCTGAGGAATCTGTATGCAGGTCAAGAAGCAAGAGTTAGAACCTTACATGGAACAATGGACTGGCTCCAAGTTGGAAAAGGAGTACATCAAAGCTGTATATTGTCACCTGCTTATTTAGCTTCTATGCAGAGTACATCATGCAAAATGCAGGGCTGGATGAAGCACAAGTCGGAATCAAGATTGCTGGGAGAACTGTCAATAACTTCAGATATGCAGATGACACCACTCTTATGGCAGAAAGCAAAGAGGAACTAAAGAGCTTTTTGATGAAAGTGAAAAAAGCGAGTGAAAAAGCTGGCTTAAAACTCAGCATTCAGAAAACTAAGATCATGGCATCTGGTCCCATCACTTCATGGCAATTAGATGGAAAAACAATGGCAACAGTGAGAGACTTTATGTTCTTGGGCTCCAAAATCACTGCAGCCATGAAAGTAAAAGACACTTGCTCTTTGGAAGCAAAGCTATGACCAACCTGGACAGCATATTAAAAAGCAGAGACATTACTTTGCCAACAAAGGTCTGTCTAGTCAAGGCTATGATTTTTCCAGTGGTCATGTATGGATGTGAGAGTTGGACCATAAAGAAGGCTGAGTGCTGAAAGATTGATGCTTTTGAACTGTGGTGTTGGGGAAGACTCTTGAGAGTCCCTTGGACTGCAAGGAGATTGAACCAGTGAATCCTAAAGGAAATCAGTCTTGAATTGAAGGACTGATGCTGAAGCTCCAACACTTTGGCCCCCTGACATGAAGAGCTGACTCACTATAAAAGACCCTGTTGCTGGGAAAGAATGAAGGCGGGAGGAGAAGGGGATGGCAGAGGAAGAGATGGTTGGATGGCATCACTGACTCAATGGACACGAGTTTGAGCAAGCTCCAGGAGATGGTGAAGGACAGGGAAACCTGGCATTCTGCAGTCTGTGGGGTCACAAAGAGTCAGATATGACTTAGCAACTGAACAACAACCTGGGCAAGCTGCTTTATGTCTTTTGGGCCTGTATCCCTGTGGGAGGGAACCAGTCCAAAGAGAATTCCGAAAGACTGATCTCAATGGTAGCTTCCCTGGTGGAAAAGAATGCACCTGTCCGTGCAGGAATTGTGGGTTCGATCCCTGGGTTGGGAAGATTCCCTGGAGAAAGAAATGGCAACCAAATCCAGTATTCTTGCCTGGGAAATCACGTGGACAGAGGAGCTTGTGGGCTACAGTGTATGGGGTTGCAAAGGAGTCTGACATAACTGAGCAACTAAACAACAACAAATCTCAAAGTAAGCCTAACCTTTAGCATCTGCTGATCATATTGAACTTGACTCAGCCTTACTGATTTCCATGGGAGTGAAGGCTGCATGGAGGAACCCAGAATTTCTTCAGGGCCACTGGGAACATTTTGACCTGGGTATGTGAAAAATTGTTGTCTGGAGGAGGCAGAGGTAGCCAAAGGTAGCTTTCTTCCAGAAAAGGGGAAGAACATGAGCAGATCCTGACGCTGTACTGTGTAAGGGGTGTTGGGAAGAAGGAAGCGGGGTGGGTAGAGTGGGGTGACGGGGTGAAGGGCCCTGCGGGCTGTGCCTGGGAGAGTGGGTGTCACCTTAGCCCTGTGGAAAGACTTCACCTTGAGCAAAAGAAGCCCGTGTGTTGTGTAATCCCACTTGTATGAAGTTCAAGAACAGCGGCTCTCCCAGGTGCTCACGTCCTGATGTGTTTTGAAGTTCCACCCGTGTTGTGTTTCTGCGCTCGTTACTGTGGGACCGACTCGTTACAGGGGTGGGCGTGGGCAGGGAGAACGCAGGACGCTGTTGCAGTCTGAGCAGGAGGTGGTTTCCAGAGGGGCGGGTCGCCGGAGGTCCTCAGGGCGGCCCCTTGTCCAGGCGCGGCTGGTGTCGGGTCTGGAAGACCTGCCTCTCTCCTGCTCCCTGTGGAGCGCCGTGCTTTCCTCTGCGTCTCACAGGAGCCGCTGGGCGGTGGCCAGGCCCAGGCTTCAGAGTCCTCGCTGCAGCTTTTTGAGAATGTCATCTAGAAGAGGAGGTTGATGTCTGTTGATTAGAGTGTCTGGGAAGATCAAACACATCTTAGCTGCGTGTGGCAAAGGTTAAGGATTGCACACACAGTCGCTGCTGCTGCTGCTTTAATTAAGGATCCTTGTCTCAGGGCAGGTATCTAGGTGCTGGGGCACGGGATGGGAGTTGCAGGCGGATTCCTGAGGGAAGGCATTCGGGGTGGGCACAAGGGCTGCAGGCAGAGTGGAAATCCTGTTTTGTAGCCCTTGGGTCCTTGTCCTGAGGCAGCCAGTGTGGGGGTGGGGGATGTGGCTGCCTTGGCCTCACTGTGCCGCAGGCCTGCTGAATGGGGCAGGGTCTTCGAGCTCCTATTGGAGTGATGTTTTCAAGTTGCTTGGCGTCTGATACGCAAGGCTGTAGGGAGAGGCCAGCAGGCCCATCTCCGACTGCTCCCGCCAAGCTACATTTGGAAGTGTGATAGGAGCCCTTCTTTGCGGACTTAGCGCTAGTCTTAGTTGTTTTCAGGTCAAGTTCAGCGATCCTCTGCAAAGATGCCCTCTGTAGATGTGGAGAGGGCCTGCTGCAGAGAAGAGTGGCAGGCACTCTGTCCAGGCGGAGAGCCAGCGAACATGGGAGCTTCCTTCTCTTTAGTCCTTGAGTTTAGGAAAAGGTGCTTAAACTGTTCCTCTGCCTGCTGCCCTGCCCCACACTTAATATTTTTTCCCCTGCTTTTGATCTCAAAATAACTCACTCTCTTTGCTGCACAAGTTTTAGGTTTTGTTACTTGTTTCAGGTTTTGTTACTTGTTTCCTTTGGTTCTGGGAAGCCAGATACTGTGTGTTCCACTCCCTGTGTTAGAAGGCTTATTGGATACATAAGTTACAAAGTTACATCAGAGACAGAGAAGCTACACAGCCAGTCCTTTAAGAGAATGCGGTTTCCTGTTGTTTGAGCACTGCCTGTATTTGCATGGAGTCTTTACAGTGGAGTGAGTGAACAGCTAGACTGTGGGAGAGCATGCATTTTAACCCTTTGTCCCGTCACAGCTCTCCCACTTCAGTACTTGTTTCTCTTTGTAAAAACCAAGTAGGTCAGAGTTGGCTTTCTGGCTCACCCTGGCGATGAAGTGAAGCTCGCTGGCGAGAGTTCGTGGAGCATCACCATGGCGTCCATTGACGATTAGTGTGCAGGGGGCTCCAGGCACTGCTCGCCTGGCCTCCCCATCTTCCTGGGTGGTTGTCCTCAGGCACTTCTGACTTAGGAAGAGCCCTTGGATCAGAGTCCTCGGGCAGCAGTGGTACCCCTCCTGCAACTAGGGTCTTTTCTCTCCCCACTCCCCACAGACTCCTCTCCAGGCGGGCACACTGCCCACCGGGCCCCCAGGTGCCCCCCTCATTCTTGCCCAACCTTTGAGTTGCCTACCCTGTCTTCACATGTCCCAGTCCCTTGCTTTCTTCAAGATATGTCGCTGACTCACTGCCATCAACTGTTTTCTCACAAATGTTATAACATCTCTGCCTAGCATCCATTGGTACCTGCCGGTCCCACTGTCTTGTTTGCTTGTGGCCATTTGTCTGTTAGACCATTGAGGCCTCCAGGGTAGTTGCAGTGCCAGATGGGGAGGCAGTGATGGAGACCTCTTTTGAGGCTCGGGTCTGCCATCGACTCCTGTGAAACCCTGGGCAAGGCACTGTGGATTTTCCTTGAAATGAGATTGAGGAATTGGATTAGCTCCCTAAAGTTTCCTTGATCTCCAGAGTGTCTTTAGCGCTTATCCAGAGAGTCTGATTTGTTGCTTATGATATAGGTACTCTTCATAGGAAATTATTCTTTTAAAGCAAAGTGAGAAAAGAATATCTAGATTTTTGTGGCCATGTGACAGTTTGTGATACATGAATGTAGTGTCACAGAATAAACACCGTAGGATGTACAACGAAGTCTATGTAATTAAAAAAAAATTCCAGAGTAAAACTTGCTTCCACTGTAGTTTTTGTAGGTGAACAGGAATGAACTTTTCTTCCAGAGACTACAAAGCAGCATTTTCCCCCCCATTTGAGTGCCTCCAAACACTAGTGTTTGTTACACATTGCTTTTTCTGGAAGGAAACTTCAGGAATATGGCTCCTGCAAGGTAAGATCTTAATGTCTCCAGGCTGAGCCACTTCAGTGCTCTGTTTTATTACTCGATTTTGTTCTTTGGAAATGTAGGGCTTTTCCTCTTTGTTTTTTCTTTCTCTCTGTAGTCAGAAAATGGGTAAGAAGAGCCGAGTGAAAACGCAGAAATCAGGCACTGGTGCTGCAGCAAGCGTGTCCCCGAAGGAAACCTTGAACCTGACCAGTGAGCTTTTGCAGAGTAAGTCCCAACTCGGCTGCCCGCCTCTGGGGGGCACGTGCATCTTTCCTTGTGGGGAGGGGTCCCTGGTCTGGGGAGCAGGAGGTGAAACAGACTATTGTCAGTTCCCAGCTGGTTAGCCATGGGACCTGGCAGATTACCCATCTTCCCAGCCCGCAGTCTCCCCAGCTGTAAACATGGAGAAACGGTACCAACAGTAACTGTTACCTAACAGGTACGGGGCCGGCTGTGACTGTCCCTCCCCGAGTGCTCCCATCCTCCCCTGGGGGTCCCCCCCGCAGATCAGCGTGGGCCCCCACAGGCACGCTCCCCCACCTGCTCCTTCCCGCAGGTCTCCTCAGATAGACTGTAGATGGCCTAAGGACAGACTCCTGTATCCCAGGGCCTCACTTGGTGTTGATAGAAGAGGGAAGTAAGACTGGTTAACCTGATAGTTATGCATCAACACGTAACTAGTTACTATCCACTATTTACACATCTAGTCTTCTCCTTGGGGAACAGAGGGGGCCTAGAGGTTTGGCAGGAACGTGGGGCGCGGTCTCTGTCTTGAAACAGATGCAGCTGTTTAAAGAGGGCAGGGCCCTGGCAGGCAGGGGCCTGGTGTGCGGCCCTCCACAGTGCCCGTTCTGGCCCAGTGATGGAATCCTCGCTGCTCTGTTAGCAGCAACTGTGTCGTCTCTTTTTGTAACTCCCCCAGAGCGCTTATTATAGAGCCTTACACATGGGTGTGAAACGTTTGTTGACTAATTGTCCTTATGTCCAATTTATCTGGTTCCCTTGGGGAGTCATTGTTATGGGGTTTAACTCGAAATAAATGTTGACTTTTAATGTACCTTCTTCTTACCATCCACAAGAGTTTTCAGGGAAATGTTTCACATTTTAGCTTAGCTTTTTAGATTTTCCTGTTTATGAGTGTATTCTGAGGAAGTTTGATCCGAGGAGCAAGAATGAGGTAGATGCAGGTAAGGTGCCCACACCTTACACACGGTCTGTGTGCACCGTGTAACACTGGGCCTGAGTGGTTTCAGAGGGATTGTGTGCATACTCAGCCATGTCTGACTCTTTGTGACCCCATGGACTGTAACACACTAGGCTTCTCTGTCCATGGGATTCTCCAGGCAAGCATACGGGAATGGGTGGCAGTTTCCTCCTCTAGGTGATCTTCCCAACCTAGGGATCAAACCCCCATCTCCTGCATTGGCAGGCGGATTCTTTATCGCTGAGCCACCAGGGAAGCCGATTTCAGAGGATTTATGTGCTTTAAAAAAGCATACCTGGTTTGTACTTCTCACCTTGGTCATCACAGCTACAGTATCTTTGTCCTTTAAAAATAAACCAACAGTGATGACAAAACCCAGATCCTCTTTCTTCTGAAGGCTAACAGGTTAAGGTGAAAGAAAACTGTTTGCATGCCATAGTTTCTGTGTTACAGAATGCAGTAGCCCTGCCCCTGGCCCTGGAAAAGAGTGGGAAGAGTATGTGCAGATCCGGTCTCTAGTGGAGAAAATACGAAAAAAGCAAAAAGGTAAATTTCCTCGAGTGATCTTATTCTAATAATATCCTGTGGAGACCTGGCCCCAGCAAGGCAGGGCGGTTTTGAGAAGGAAGGTCTCCACATGAAACCTCAGGCCTCATGCCTGTCTGGAGAGTGTCTGTGGAAGGGCTTCTAGGTTGGAGGGGAAACTGCATCAGAAAACCGTCAGGGTTTTTCCCATTTCTGAGGCGCTATGACTGCTTTGGAAGGAATAAAAATGTTAAGCTTCAGGTGGGGGGAATGTGTCTGGGGACTAAAATGGTACAACTTTCATTGATCTTTATTTTATGAAATATGTTTTTAAATCTGTTTTGATATCCTGTGTTTCCTTCAGGGTTTGAGGTCAGTACATGATGTTGTATGGTCAGCACACAAATATATCCAGATTGATTAGTGTCTTGTTAAATAAGATTTATGATGAACTCAAATCTAACTTGATTGAATGAGAGAGTTAGCTATATTTCTCAAGCTGTGTTTTTTCAGGGTGTATTCAGTAGGCATCTTAATGATTCTCAACCAGGCTGGCAACAGGACCAAGTGTCAATTTGGAAAAGTTTGTTCAATATACCTATTGTTTTTGTGCTGTAAAACACAAAAAGTAGATTTGTATGCAGGCCACAGGGAAAGTGGGAGGAGAGAACACAGTAAGGAGCCTGCATTCAAAAGGATGAAAGAGCTTGGCTCCCTGTCTGTTTCTCGCCGTGGAAGTGGGAAGGCGGTTGTTCTCACTGCGTTGGCGGGTGTGAGGTGTCCGCGCTGTCCTGTGGCGCCTGCACGCTTGGCAGGCTTCAGGTGGGACGGTCTCAGACCCTCACGGGGACCGGCTCTTTTAGAGTGTTTGTTTGCACTGATTGGTACACTGTGCTCATCCTGGCTCACCACGTTGATTGCCAAACAGTTTTTGTATGTCCTGAGTCTCTGTTCTAAGTAGAGATCGTTTACTACCCCTGGCACTAAGGTTAGAGCGTTCATTTGTTCTCAGTGAGGGAAGAGGACATTCTGTCTTAGAGTACTCCTCACAAACTCAGTTTTCCCCAGTTAGTAGGTCTCACCTGGCACAAACCCATGATCCAGTTACCCATGAATTTTGTCCTGGGGACATGGCCACAGGCCCTGGGCTGATGCCATGCCCAGCATCTCATGTGGTTAAAGTTCCTATTCTCCCCTTACTCCTCAGAAAAATGATGATTTTTCCTATGCATGGCTTTTCACCTTTTTTGATATTTTAAATGTGCTGCGAGGCCCAGAAGATCACCCCTAAGCATCCACTGTATCACCTGGACATGCGCCCAAGTCTTGTTGGGTCAGGTTCTTCTTTCCTCCCTTCCCATCTACTGGTCCCATCTCTTCCCCTCCCTCTGTGCTTTGATTGGTTCTTATATTTGTTTTTAAGAAAGGAGGTGTCTCAGGGATAGCTGAAGCCCCACACTCCCACCCCCACCCCCCAACCAGGGGGGTTGTCTTTACAGTGAATGTGTTTCTGCTTCGTTTATAACCCCATACAAATAGATGGTACTACTTGGTATTTTAACAGTTTACATAAATGGTATCATACTATTGCATTTTCAAGAAAAAAACCATTGTAAAGTTTGGTGTTTTATTTACAGTGATATATACGGATCCTGTCATCTCAGATGCTGGGTGGAATCCAGAGCTCAGCTTTGTGCTCTTAATCAGGGTCTAGGGCTCCCCTTCCACACGTGTCTTCTTGCACATGTGTGCATTGCTGATCTTGGTGCTTGTGGGAGTTTTGTTTGCGTGTGCATATGAGAGAGGGCAGGTTGCTCTGGAAACCTGCCTGGTCAGAAGTCTTCCCATGGTACCATCCCTTGATATCACCTGATAGAACCGAACAGCCAGTGTTCACGTTACCTGGGATCGCAGCTGTTTCTCTGTAGCCAGCAGGGGCATTTAGTGTTTTAACTTGCCTTTCCTGTCACAAGTTAAGGTATGCACTGTGACTGGCTGGTGGTCAGTTTTTATTTTTTTTTGAGATTGAAGTCTTATTACTCTTTCCAGGTAGTTAGTTCCAGTAGTCTATTTTTTATTTTCTGTGGCAGTGTGACTAATACATGTCCTCAAAGTAGCTCTTGTTTTCTAACACCTGGATGAATATAGGTCTGTCTGTTACTTTTGATGGAAAAAGAGAAGATTACTTTCCTGATCTAATGAAATGGGCCTCTGAAAATGGAGCCTCTGTTGAGGGTTTTGAAATGGTGAACTTCAAAGAAGAGGGCTTCGGTTTGAGAGCAACAAGAGATATCAAGGTGAGTCTGTAGGTCAGCTGTGGGTCTGGGTGGGCGGGAGCTCAGTGTTTGGATGGTGTGGGGTGTGGAGGGCCCAGGACCCGGGGACAGATGCCTTGGGCTGAGTTCTGAGCCTGTGGGCACCTCGGCGGTGCAGTCCACAGCCCCCCTCCCTGCCCTGCAGCCTCCTATCTGGTCTTGTGGGTCCGGAGGAGCCTCGACTCAGGGTTCAAGGCAGCCCCTTCCAGGTCGTCCTTGGAACTGTACTATTAACCAGTGACCTTGTGAGGGATTGGATGCGGGGTCAGGGGGAGGATCGACAGTGTTGAGGGTGGAGACCTGTTTTCTGGATGGGTAACTAGTGCCTGGAGGTACCGCTTACTGAGACGGCAGCAGCAGGGGCGGTGGGAAGGAAGAAGGGGCCAGTGCTCTTCTCCAGCCTCAGTCCTTCCTCTGGCGGAGGGAGCAGCGGCCTCCCTGACAGCGGCCTCCCAGCAGCTGAGGGAGCAGCGGCCTCCCTGACAGCGGCCTCCCAGCAGCTGAGGGAGCAGCGGCCTCGCTGACAGCGGCCTCCCTGACAGCGGCCTCCCAGCAGCTGAGGGAGCAGCGGCCTCCCTGACCGGCTCCAGGCCTCCCTCTGGCACTCACTCCTGCCTCTCCTCGAGAGGAGGCATAGCAGTCCTGACGGTTCCGGAAAAAGGAACTGGCCTTTTTCTCCGTGGAGCTGGTTGCCATGTGAGTCCACCTCCCCACCCTGGGAGTTTACAGGGGAGGCCTGCGGGGCTCCAGTCCTGCCTGTAACTAGGTGGGGGAGTCGGTCTAATTCTGGGATTCCGTAGGTGACGTTTTGTGTGACCATCTGTTGTATTCTTGTGTCTCTCTCAGTTGGTTCAGAGTTTAGGTGGAGGAAATGGATATTATTTATTTGGGTCCCCTCAAACTCCCAACAACACTTGTGGTCAAGTTGTAGTTTACTTTTCAATGATACATTGATAAGCCGTACGCTGTTTTATTAGATACCCGTTGAATAGCTAGTATGTGAATAGTCCCTTGTTCATCATCATACCATGCTTCCCAGAACACCAGGCCCTTTCCCTTCATGACACTTGTGATGTGTAGTAAGGGACCAGACACACGTGAGAGGGAACGGGCGATGCTGGTGAGCGGCCCGCGCAGACGTGTCTCAGAAGAGCAGCCCTGGGAGTGTGGCTGCTGCCCGCAGTGTCTTGGTGCTGGCGTCCTCATGGTGTGCATGTGTTTCATTTAATCAAGCTTTACTGAAGCATAATTGACACACAACTGCACATCTTTAATGAATACACTTTGATGAGCTTGGACATAGGTGTGTATCTGTGACACCATCACCTCTCTGAGGCACTACTAAAGCAGTGTCCATGCTTTAGGCAGTATAGACACACATGCAGGACTGCCTGAACCCAAGCCTTCATGTTGCCAAGATGGTGAGGTGATGCTGTTGGAAAAAATCGGTAACCAAAACGCTCCCACTGGTAACCCTGTGCTTGAGGGCAAGCATGTGGAGGAAGGGAGGTTTCTCTGGCCTCAAAACCCAGTGGCGATTCACACTGGTAGGTGAGGCTTTTTGTGGGAGGTAGGATTTTGTCTTGTTCTTAGAATTAATGTAAGTATGGCTAAGAGTGAATAAACAAGGTGGTTAAGAATTCTCCTTTCAATGTAAGGGATACCAGTTCAACCCTTGGTCCAGGAAGATCCCATATGCCGCAAAGCAGCTAAGCCCATGTGCCACAACTACTGAGCCAGCTCCCCAGAGCCTGCACCCTGCAACTCCTGAGCCCGCTGTGGCAACTCCTGAGGCCTGTCGCCCCAGGGCTTGTGCTCTGCAACAGTGAGAAGGCGCGCTCGGCAGCTAGAGAAGAGCCCACACAGTAACAAAGACCCAGCACAGCCAAAAATAGATAAATCTTAAAAACAGACCAGTGAATAAACACCCTGTGCTCTACCCCACGTTGTTCTGTTTGCTTCAAATTCAAGTTGAAAGCTATTCTTTTCATTTCTTCTCAGTGTGTATGGTTTTTCTTTGGATGTGTTGTTTAGTCGCTCAGTCGTGTCTGACTCCTTTGTGACCCCATGGACTGTAGCCCTCCAGGCTCCTCTGTCCATGGGGTTCTCCAGGCAAGAATACCAGAACGGGTTGCCATTTTCTTCTCCATTCCTTTGGATACATGTTTCAAGATCATTCATATACTCATTAAACTATAATACAAATGTTTGTATTTAGAACTGTGTTTGATAATTAGAAATGAAATGCCAGTTGGCAACTTTAAGTTGTGTTTCCTTGTGACTGGGTTTCTGACCATGGATGTGGTTGGATTGACAATTGTAACATGTTTTGGTAATTCTAGTCTTCTTATTTTTTTCCTCCTAGGCAGAAGAATTATTTTTATGGGTTCCACGAAAATTACTAATGACTGTTGAATCTGCTAAAAATTCAGTGTTGGGTGAGAATAATTTCTGTTTGTTGAAAGGAGAGCAAAAATGATAAAAATACATAAAATTTCATTTTGTGAGGGAAGGACCATCTTTGGTTGTTTTCTAGACTAGTGAGCTATTTCCCACAGTCCCCATGAAGTGTTTTCCACGCTTGTAATATGACACAGTAGAATAATGGGGCACTTAAACTTTAAATGTTATGAGACTATCAGATTGCTCCTCTAACTTTAGTGTATCTTTTGAAATGAACACTTTGTAAGGCAGTTTGTGGCACTAATGCTGTTAACTTCTGGGTTAATTTAGGGCCCTTGTATTCTCAAGACCGAATTCTCCAGGCCATGGGGAACATAACACTGGCCTTCCACCTGCTGTGTGAGCGGGCCGACCCTAACTCGTTCTGGCAGCCCTACATCCAGACCCTCCCCAGCGAGTACGACACGCCCCTCTACTTCGAAGAGGACGAGGTGCGCTACCTGCAGTCCACACAGGCCATACACGACGTCTTCAGCCAGTATAAGAACACGGCGCGGCAGTACGCCTACTTCTACAAGGTCATTCAGGTGAGCGGCGCTGGCGGGGTGGGGAGGAGGAGAGCCCAGTGCTTGAGTGCTGCCCTTAAGCGTTTTGTTTTCTAAGGGAAGAGGCATGGAGTGCATGTTTCTGTTTTTACAAAATGTCACTGAAATGTAGTTGGAATACATCTGATTGCCTCAATGCCCCTGTGAAAACAAGCATCGGTTACTCCCATCTCGTGAAAGTCATGACCTTGTTCTGGAAGCAGAAGATAACTTTGGAATGTTAGAAGTCACTCAAGTCTTATCTGATACAAGAAGATGCTCCAGGTCTAAATTTTCCAAGAAAATGAAAATCCCTTTATGGATTCTTCATATATACATTAGTAGTAAAGTACTGACAGTTGATTTCTTTATGTTTCTCCAAGTGTACACTGTAGTATATTAATTGTAATTAGTTCTAAGTGGAAGTGTCACGCAGAAGTCTCTATGAGGTGGTGAGCATTTGAGTTACGCCTCGCTGCTCCTTGCTGTGGTGTAGCAGTTCAGCCAACATCCCTACATCCTCTTTCCGTTCAAGCTGGTCGGCACTCAGATGGTGGAGGGCCAGCGTCATGGTTCCCCTGGGGCTGAGAAGGGGCGGAGGTCTCTGCTTCCTGACGCACCCCGTTTCTCATCTGCCCACAGATCAGCTCCTGGGCTTCTGTACCTAACGAGTGGCCAGTGAAAAATGAGCTGCTCCCTTCCCTTTTCTTTGGGCAGTTTGATAACCTGAATTAGGCCTGATACGGTTGTTCCCTTAGCTGGTCTGTCTCTGCTGTGTTTCATCTGCAAGAAATGGTGATCTGATTTCATTGCAACAGGAAATAAATGTTTGTCTATTCAGCATGCTTACTGCACAGGAATATTGCACTCAAAAATTACATCCTTCAGTGGGTCAAATACTTCAGATATATAAAAAAACTGTATGACTCTTATCTTCAAGCAGAAATCTCTGCTTTTCTAAACTTTAACCTTCAGGAAATCATTAAGAATTATTGTACAGGATCTATACATTGTTTACTTCAAGTGTGCTTGACTTGAAAAAAGACAGATGGAGCCAAATAAAAATTTTGGTTATTCAATTAGTTTGCACCTACCGTCCTGCAGTCTGAAGTTTGGTGTGGTTCTTCGTGACCTGAAAGGATTGTGCTTTTTTTTCCAAGTTCTTGTTCGTGTCTTCAGTGACTAAACGTGAAGCTGACCCTGGCAGGTCTAAGCCTCTGTCATTTCCTATCATTAGGCAGCAACCTGGAAATTAGCTCTTTCCATGAATGTGTTTCTCAAATCGGGGCGGTTAGATGGCGAGTGCCAGCGGCTTGCCCTGAGAGGGAAGGTAGCGCCTCCGCGGTCAGGTCAGGAATTCTGGAACTGTGCCGGGTCTCTTGACAGCTGGCTTGGCAGAATGATCTCTGGGTTTTCACTGCATGCACCGGTCCGTTGATTTCAGCCTTAATGAAGTAGTGCGGTTTTGCTTAGGCAATGAGATTTTTAAAGACTGAGTCACTAAAAGACTCTCTTTGGGAACTGTCTTATGCCGAGTCTCTTAACAACCCTCTGAAATAAACCCCCTTAAGTGATGCTGAGGTGACTGAATTACACCACAGTCTAGGTAGTAAATTGTATTTATTGTGAATATCTCAGGAAGTAGAGAACATTTTAAAAATAAACTTTAATTTAGAGGTTTTTCTAAGAATAATAAAATTCTCACATGACTAACAAGAACAGTTTGTATAAATTATAATAAATCCAAATGTCCTTAAAAAGAAAACCCACAGGCTTAAGGCATTAATGGACCTATCCGTCATTATTCCTCATCATTGTTGTTCAGTCCCCAAGTCGTGTCTGACTCTCTCGTGACCCCTGGACTGTAGCCCTCCAGGCTCCTCTGCCTATGGGTTTCCTTTATTTATTGTTCCTTTTTATTGAGAAATTTAGCTAATAATCATGAAACAGGATATATCAAATGTGAAAGTATAATCATCAGGCAAATGTTGGCTTTTTTGCATAATTAAGTCAGTTTTGAGTATTTGAAAAATAATGGTCATGATTTTATAAAGGTGCAAAGGGGGTCAAAAGGTAAAAAGAAAAAACATTACAGAATTACAAAGTTTAAAAATATTTTAGGGTGACATGAAACCCTGTTTTTCTTGACTGTCAGAATTATCAAAGTGAAGAGAGAGCAAAGTGTATTTGTGCCCACTTAATAGGTTCCTCTATTCTACATCAGCGCTTCTCAGCTGGGCGGTCGAAGGGTATTTGTCCTTGAGAGAGTGTGTGGTTATGGTTTTGGTGGTTGGGTTTGGCGGGGTGGAGTGCGGCGGTGGAGGGAATGCTGCTAAACTTCTCATGGCGTCCAGGGCAGGCCCCAGACAAGGAACCGTCCAGTGCGGATGTCAGTGGTGCAGAGGCGGAGAACCCTGCTTTATGTTCATGCAGTGAGCACAGCACCTCAGACACCAGTGTGATTCCAGAACCCCTCGGGATTGGACACCTAGAGTCTGACTGGCGTTGGCTTCTGGTAGGTCAGAAAGTCTTCCTGGGCCACTGCCCACCCCCTCAGCAGTAGCTGCTGGCTGTGGCTGGGGGAATGTGTTTGAAGTGCTTTTTTGTTTGCTTCCATTTAACAAACATCCCTTCTTTTTAAAAATTTACAAGTCTATAACTAGGTTTGGAGATGTTTGAGTTGTTAACGAGTCAAGATGAGAGCCTTGTAATTGCATTTTGAAAATGAACTCTATCTGGTGGACTGTCATCACTGCGCCACATGAGCTGGTGAGAGTTCAGTCAGGAAGAGGGCAGTGGACTCAGAGAGGGGAAGGACCACGTGCCCCAAACGGGGCTGCCCTCACTGAGGGTGGTCTCAGGAAGGGTCGAAGCAGCAGTGAGATGATCTGCCCGCGAGAGAGGCTGCACAGAAAAAACTCAAGCTCTGTGGTAAGACAGACCTGAATTGAAATCCAAACTTCTTTTGTTTGTTTAGTTGCTCAGTCACATCCGACTCTCTGCAACCCCATGGACTGCAGCACACCAGACTTCCCTGTCCTTCTTTGTAGCCACAGTTTGCTCAAACTCATGTTCATTGAATTGGTGGTGCCCTCCTACAGTCTCATCCTCTGTCACCCCCTTCTCCTTTTGCCTTTAATCTTTCCCAGCATCAGGGTCTTTTCCAGTGAGTTGGCTCTAATCAGGTGGCCAAAGTATTGGAGCTTCAGCTTCAGTCCTTCCAGTGAATATTCAGGGTTGATTTCCTTTAGGAGTGACTCGTTTGATCTTTTTGCTGTCCAGTGGATTCTCAAGAGTCTTCTCCAGCATCACAATTAGAAAGCATCAACTCTTTGGTGCTCTGCCTTCTTTGTGGTCCAACTCTCACATCCAAACAGTATGAAAAGGCAAAAAGATATGACAGTGGAAGATGAGCACCACCACCCCCCACCCTGCCCCCTGCCTGTCCTGGCCTAAGTTTGGTAGGTATCCAGTATGTTACTGGGGAAGAGCAGAGAAATCCTAATAAATATATTTATTAGTTAAATTAAATGTGGTTTGTCTTTAGTTACTTTACCTTAGCCCTCTGTGTTTGTCTCCTACTCTGTTAGGTAAAACTAGAAGACCAGTATAACTATTGTCAGTGCAAGTTGGGTTGTTCGCCAAAGCCCTCAGCAGAGTCCAGGGCCGCGGTGCCTTTGGATGTGTGAAACATGAAGGAGATCGTGGTTGGAGCCACCCCAACCGGGTAACGGAGAGGGTGGCCTCTGGAGCCGGCCTGCCAGGGCTCCAATCCCCGAAGCTTCATTCTGAGCAAGTCTCTGTGCTTCTGATTGCTTTTCTGTAAAATGGGCTGATACAGCATCTGTCTCCCAGTGGCTGAGTGGGCGAAGTGAGCTAACCTGTGTGAGGCACTCCATCCGGCAGTACCTGTCATGGAAGTACTTGTCCATTTCTGTTTGTGTTTTATTGTTTAAATTGCACCTCCTTTGTCCTACAGTACCTCATGTTAGTGTTTAACTTTCCTACTAAAATCCCTACTGGCCGTGGATAATAAAGCGCATTCTTATAGACTTAGGCCTAGAGCCAAGTGACTTTTAAAAAAAAATTAATTAGTTAATTTATGGCTGTGCTGGGTGTTTGTTGCTGTGTGTAGACTTCCTCTAGTTGCAGTGAGCAAGGGCTTCTCTCTGGTTACGATGCGTAGGCCTCTCATTGTGGTGGCTCCTCTTGTTGGGAAGCATGGGCGCTGGGGCGCGTGGGTTTAGTTGCCCTGTGGCATGAGGAATCTTCCCAGAGCAGAGCTCAAACCCACGTCCCCTGAATTGGCAAGGCAGATTCTTAACCACTGGACTACCAGGAAAGTCCTCCCAAGTGACTCTTCACAAACTTGAAATTGCTTCCATACCTCATGCTTTTGTTGTTAGTGTTGGGTTTTTTTTCAGTCTCATGTTTTTAAATATTAAATGTTAGTCACTCAGTCATGTCCGACTCTCTGCAACCCCATGAACTGTAGCTGGCCAGGCTCTTCTGTCCATGGAATTCTCCAGGCAAGAATACTGGAGAGGGTAGTCATTCCCTTCTTCAGGGGATCATCCTGACCCAGGAATTGATCTTGGGTCTCCCACATTGCAGGCAGATTCTTTACCATCTGAGCCACCAGGAAAGCCCCTAAAATATTAAAAATTCATGCAGTTGTTTGTTTGCTGAAGTTTGAAATTCATGTGAGGTGACGTACTGTCAAGGTAGATTGGCATTGTAGGAACCAGCACTGTTCTCCCATGATCCTGCATGCCACTGCGCGCCCAGGACCCAGGATCCTGCTGGAGAAGCTTGGCTTTACGTGGAGTGAACACCCTGAGCCCCTCGGTGTGGTCAGTGTAAGGGGGGGTCTTTTTCAGGAAAAGCAAATGTGACAGTCACTTGAAATTAGTAAAAATAAGGCAGCAGAAGAGATGATCACAAATTGAAAATACATCAGGATGAACTTTCATAGAAAATTTCTTTTTTTCCCCAGACTTTAAACTTTTTATTTTGTATTGGGGTATAGCCAATTAACAACGTTGTGATAGTTTCAGGTGAATGGCAAAGGGACTCAGCCATTCATGTGCATGTATCCATTCTCCCCCAAACCCCACTACCATCCAGACTACCATAACATTGAGCAGAGTTCCACGTGCTATACAATAGGTCCTTGTTGGTTATCCATTTAAAATATAGCAGTGGGTACATGTCTGTCCCAAACTCCGTAACTGTCCCTTCCCTCTGGCAACCATAAGTTCATTTTCTGAAACTCACAGAAAATTTCTTAATCAGTTGTTTAACTTCTGTGTCCATTGCTATGAAAGCTCCAGGCAGCCCAGAATGAGATGTATTGCTGAAACAACCAGACGGTCTGGGCTGTGGAGAAGAGGGTTTTTGCATAAGAATTCATGACAAAGAAAAACAGATGTAAGGAAGAGTTACCTTTTAAACACCACCTTCGGAGTCTCGCTGCTTTTCTGGCTTCAGGGTGCCCTCACTGCTTGTGGAGTCTTCAGTGATCGCTAAGAGTGAGCGTGACCGCTCCCTTCCTGCTGCTGCTACTTTGTGCAGTGTGTTCTCACCGGCTGCTTTTCCAGGCTTGGATGCTGGGTTTTGGCTCCTGGTTATTAGCACACAGACTACTTCAGCAGTGAACTAGCCCCCAGGGGTGAGGCCAGGGTTACAGCAGCCCGGAGTTAACATTTTCAGTGTGGTGACCTGCCCCGTTAACCTCTTTCAGGGTCTCGGGCACTCTGTTCCCAAAGAAATATGCCTGTGCGCTGTAATGACAAACCCTGGCCTACCATTTTGGGACTGAAATTCCAGAACCTGATTTGCAGTTTTCTGCTATGACTTGCAATTTAAAGTCATTTTCTGGGACCTGTCCTAAGCTCTGCATCTGAACTAAAGCCCATTTTTTGTCTTCTGAGCTGACCTCTGGCTTCTGGGTGTGCTGGCCGCAGCCTCCCGGTGCAACAGCGGGGTGACCCAGGCATGCCGGGTCTGGGTGTCTGGTGGCGATCCCAGCTCCCTGGAGAGGAGCCCAGAGATGTGTTCATAGTCCTCTTGCTTCAGCTTTTAGGCTGTTTATTCTAAAAGAAACCCAGCACTAGTACTAACGTCTAGTGATTGTGAATTACTCTGCTAGTTCTCCGCTGCCCTGCATTCTTTGTTTTAGTGTCTCTCTCTCTGCTGGTTGTTGCCTCAGACCTAGGAAGATAATTTCCTGTGTTCTTGCCTCCCAGCGTATCTCTTTGGTCAGGGGTTTTTCAGTGTGGCTGTTTGCTAGTTCAGCTTACTTTCTGTCTTTACCTTGCTTCCTAGAGTTGGTTTAAAAGCCTTTCCAGGCCTCTGTTGGTCCTCACCTGTGCAGTAGGGTTTCAGCTTTACAGTTCTTCAGGGTTTTTACCTATAACCTACATTGTATTCTTCTTGAGATGTGCAGTGTACAGGGTGTCTTTTAGGTGCTCAAAGGTGATAGTATGTAACCAGGGTCTCGGACTCAGGGACTTTCTCGTGCATACCTGTGTTAAGACCTAACACCTGCTGGTGAAACATTATACTGCAGCTTCATGGTTGAGAAATGTCCACACCCAAACTCAGGAAGCTAAAGTTAGAAATTGTGGCTCAGCCAAGTGCTGGAAAAGGCTCGTAGGGATTGAGAACCTGTGTGGTGGTAGGATTTCTGTCTGTCTGTGAAGGAGGGGCCAGGGAAGAAGAGAGGATCAGTGGTGGAGGGAGAACTTGGCCTTTGAAACTGCTGCAGAGCTTTAACCAGTAAAAATAACCTGACAGGCCAGGGCGTTCCAAAGTTCGGCTCCAAGTTGGGACTTTTGCGTGGAAATAAATGACTAGTTTTGTGACAGAAATCAGTGGGAATAAAAAGCAGGATTTAGCTTAAACCCAACTTTGAAGCAGTGTAATCATGAGAAAGGGAAGAAATTTCTATCTTGACTTAACATAGGTGAATAATAGTCCAAATGTGTCTCACCCACGTCAGTGGAAAAGAAATTACTAGATCCTGAGTGGTGGTCCAGGCCCTGGCTGGGGGCCACCAGCCTATCCAAAGGTTGAGAGTGCTCTTGGAACGTGTGCATTTTCCCGTGCTGTTGACTTTAACAGGATACTCTTTTAAGTAAGTTCAAGTGTTTGGGGTATAACAGCATAGAGCATAGGGGTGTATCTATAACAATACTGTCTCTGGTTGATCTCATCACGTAAGTGATTTGTCCACCTTCCTTGGGTTTCCTCCTTTGCGCTGGTTGAATCTGAGAGGTGCAAGGGGAGGGGTGTGGAGGGGAAGCTCACTTGTGCGCCGAGTGCTGTGAATTTTAATATTTCACTGTGTGTGTCCGTGGCAGTGGGCTTCCTCCTTGCCAGCCTCATGCTGCAGGGTAGGGGGAGGCTGTGCGATGGCGGCCATCATCCTGGACAGGCAGCTTCCCGCCACCACCCCAACTCCCCGCCCCCAGGCCCTCGGTGGCGCAGGACCCAGGCAGCCGGCTTCCCTGCCTGCTGAAGACAGGCCGGCCCAGGGCCCGAGGCCGCTGGCACTGCAGTCTCTGCAGCCCGGGCAACGTGGCTGAGCCCCAGGCGCGGCCCCGCCCCTCGCCGCTGTCCTCGCCCTGGCAGAGCCACACGGGACGCACAGACATGCGTTTCTGGAGGCGGGTTTGCCCCTGTGTCTGTGAGGCTCGCGTCTGCATAGAGAAATCTGATCATGCCGAGGCCTTCAGGAGTGAGCAGTGGGTTTGAGTCAAGCCCTTGGGCCTCCACAGACTTTAAAGATCCAACACATTGACCCCTGCGGGTGATGTGCGTGAGCGTCGAATGCTGTTTGGCACTCGTGTGTGAATGTGTGTGCCCGAGCAGCACCACAGGAGAGGACATGCGTGCGCGTTCACGGAACTTGACCTCTGTGGGTGGCTGAGGTGGTGGCCGGCACCCCCTGGTTTATGCGTGGGTTTATTCCGTGTCATCCCTGAATCCGCGGTTTGGGGCACTTGGGGGATCTCCATAGCCGGCTTCCCCCTCTGTTGGCCTTTCCTCTCCACCTGGAAGCCCGTGTAAGGGTCCTCCCTCCCAGGTAAACCCACCCACCTGCTCCTCCTGCCCTTGGGCTCACTCCCCTTTCTTTCTGTTTTCTCCCATTATATCTTCCTGGTTATTGAGTCATTCATCTGCTGTTTATTGAGATCTCCAGTGTGAGGCTCCACACCTGGGGACAGGGAGGAAGACTTTTCTGGAACTTTTTATTTTAAAATGATTTTCTCAGCTTACAGAAAAGTTGCAAAATTAATACAGAGTTGAAAGCCTGGCCATGGGCACCGCCTCCTGGATACTCTGCTCCTGCCCTGGGGTCCACTTGCGTTTCCTCCTTGAAGCACGTGCCTTCTGTATGCGGCGCTCTGGTTCTCAGCCTACTTCCTGACAGTGTCGTGACTTCCGATGGAGGGCGGGGGTGTGGAGCGCTGCAGAGGTGAGGCAGGGGCGATGGCGGGGGTGAGAGGAAGTGCTTCAGGGGCTCGGGGTATCGAGGTGAACCCGGGTTCTGTGGTCATGGCCTTGGTGGAGACGCAGGATGTAATGGGAACATGATGCCCACCAGTGTCAAGCTGCACCCAGAGGCAGCGGGGCCTCTTCCCGATCTGGGAGTCGTGCTCTGTGCCGGGTGCTGGAATGGCTCCCGAGCACGCTGCAGGGACCTGCGGCCACTAACGAAGATGCTGCGTGGGGACAGAGCCACTCGCTGGGGTGACCCTCCCTGGGCCCCTCCTCAGGGCTTTGGTCCTGACAGTCACCCTGCCAGGGAGCAGCGCATGTGCTCCCTTTGCAAATGAGCAGTGGGAGGTGGGGATGGCCAGACCCCAGCCCTCCCGAACCGGGGCCGGTGGGACACGGTCTGCCTCTGCGGTCCTTCCTGGTCTTCAGTTTGGGGACAAAGAAGCGATCTGGTTTAAGGGCAGAGCAGTCTTGTTTCATCTCCCTTTTGGGCTCTCATTTCGCAGAAAGCTGGGCTGTCTCCTGGGCCTGCAAAGGGAGCCTGCTGGAGTTCCTTCCACTCCCCGAGGAGCCCGTCCCCGCCTCAGCCCCGCTGTGTGCAGCGGTGGGAGAGGGTCACCTGCAGAGGAAGCTGCAGGCTGAAGCTCCCCGGTCGCTGGGACCAGTGGGGGTCTTCTCTGTCTCTCTCCTTTTCCCCCTTTATCCTTAACAGCTTGGCTTTTAATGTTTTAAAAATTGTGGAAACAGTGGGATTTAAGAGAATCACTCCAGGCTTGTGTGTTCTCTGGAGGGTCTCCAGGGCCTTTGGGATCTTGTTAGAGCCCCTGGATGTCTTGCTGAGATGCTGTGGCCCGTGTCCTTGCTTGTTCCTGATAGCTGACCTTGAGCATTATTAATCTGTGTTAATGTATGAGTGTTGTCCTGACCATGTCCTCATGTAAGGTTTCTGACTTTGTAGATTATTAGTCCTAAACATGTGTCTAATTTTCACCATTTTTATAAACACAGGCTGCAGATACGACATTTTAAAAAATCCTAATCTGTGTTTTTAGTTGTTGACTTGTTTTGTGTAAAATTGTAACAATTCAAAGAGATACAAACTTCACCTTCTAGGAATCCTGTTCTTTGTTGCTTCCAGTTTTTGTTTCCGCAGCCTCAGGAAATCGGTGCCTTTTCTCTGTGTTCTTGGTTCTGAGTGGGAGAAGCCACGCCTGTGTGCGGTTGGTGGCGTGTGTTCCGTCCTGGCGGAGAAGGGAGGGTACTGGCTTGTGGTGTCTGTACAGGGGAGATGCTGGGCAGTCCCGCGCTCTGGGTCCTCCTGTGGAAGCTCTCCAGGTAAGGCTCCTGCCCTTGCCTGGCCTGCTGGCGCTTCCCCCTGGCCGTCCTTCTGTGAACCGCAGCCTTCCTCCCGGAACTCGTCACCTGGGCCCCTTGAGAAGAGCGTCCAGCTTTGCTGCTCAGAGTTAGGAATGGAAGTCCAGCAAAGCCATCCCAAGGGTAATCATGCTTGGCAAAGCTGGCTGTGTGTCCAGCACTGAGAGAGCTTTCTTACCTTTTATTCCAGAAACTACTGCCTTCCCATAAGAGTCTGAGACAGAATTAATCAAATTAGATTCACCAGAAGCCCCCAGGCCCAGCCGCAGGTTGTTGGTGGTTTGATTACCCCAGAGCCTGACGTACAGGTGAGGAGATGTGCTGAGCATCAGAGTTGAAACCCAGATCTGCCCGACCCTGGAGGCTGTTTTTCTCACTTCCCTCACCTCCGCAGACCTGGCCTCTCTACAATTCCCGTCTCCTCCTCAGGCCCCGGCTTTGGGAAAGACCGCAAATCTGATCAGTAGAACTTTTTGGAAAAAGCGAATTTAAAAACAAAAGCTTCAAAAAATCTTTCTTAAAACCTGCTTAAGCCCCCTGAGATCTGTATCTGATGATTATGTTCCCTATCCTCTGGGATAGGATTCTGGGGTTTTACTTTTTGTTTTGCGTGTGTTGATAAAGTGGGAACCTGCTTCTATTTTTGAGACCTCTGACAAGCACCCTTACTGGAACACTCTTTCGTGTTAGCAGCATATTTGCAGCCACTCGTGTTGGTTGATGTTGACGCCCCAATTCTGTTCCTTCCCTGCAGAACCATTCTGCTTTTGTAATTGTGTATGACCCAAGAAATTTAAGACTCAGGCTGTCCACATCCCATGGCCACTCTGTGTATCCTCCTCCTCAGGGAGAAAAATGTTTACAGTGGAGGCATGAGAAGGAAGGAGACAGCAGAGGAACCTTGGTAACACCAGTTTTTTATTATTAATGTGTCATTATTACCTGAGTTGAGCCTGGGGCCTCTCAGCAGCTGAATGTGTGGGCAGAGCTGGGACTACCCACCCCCGCCGCGCTTTAATACCCAGTGGAGGCGTGAGCGTGAGTGAACTTAACAGGCCTGCATGGAGTGAGGTGGCGAGGACAGTCGCTCTGGGAAACAGCAGGCTAGTGACCCTCAGAGACCAGTCAGAGGTGCCCGTGTTCTGTCGCCCTTATTCCATGAGGTGCCTGCCATGGGTTAGACACACCTACAGTCCAGGCTGCCTGACCTTCTTGGATCTGAGAGCCGGGGTGTGGGTGGGGCTTTGCTGTTGGTGCCGCTGGGGCTGCGTGCTTACTGCTTTTGCCCTGCACACTGGCTCTGCCTAGGACTGATGCTGGCAGACACTCTGATGTGAGTATTCGGTGCATTGTTCTAGCCCTGGTGGGTTAGACCAGGCCGACCACATCTTTTACCATCACGGAAACTCTTCAGCAGCATGTTTCTGTTGCTATAATTATTATCGAGAAGATTGCCCATGCGATGTAATAATTTTCAAATAGTCTTGTTAATTATAGCTTCTACATGAGCCGTCCCTTCTGCACCCAGCTTGCCAGTTTTCAGAGAAGTCAGTGTCCTGCAGAGGAAGGAACAGTCCCCTGTACTCTGAGTTGTCACCTGCTGGGTGAATCTGTGCAGGTTAGGTTGGAGTCTGCGTCCCTTATCTATAGAAAGGACACATGGGCATCTGCTGGCCAGGCCGTGTAGAGCAGAGCAGGAGGCCCTCTGCAGGCCCCGCACCAGGAGCCAGCCCGCAGGCACACACTGCTGGTCCCTGCCCACTGCGAGGCCACCCTCTGATCTGTCAGGCTGCTCAGGGTTCGTGCCTACAACGTCGCCCTTCGCAGCACGCGGACTACTCAGGATGCCAGTCTGTATGGAGGCAAAATCCGCCTCCCTAGGGCCATCGTTCAGAGCTGTTTCCTGACTTTTAGAGTGAAAGAGTAGATTTCGCCCTCTGCCACGATGATTCCTCTTCCCCAGTTTCCCCCGCCGCCCTCCGGCAGAGGCCTTCACTCAGCAAACACCTCTCTGAAAGGTGCACCTGCTTGGAATCAGCGGTTTACAAAGTTAGTCAGGAGCTTGCTTGCTGGCCCTCTGTAGTCAGTCCAGTAGAGAGTGATATTTGGGCTTCCCTGGCGGTCTGGTGGTGGAGGCATCACCGTCCGCTGCAGGGGCTGCCGGGCGGATCTCTGCACATAGAAGCGGTGTTGTAACAAAATTCAATAAAGACTTTTAAAATGGGCCACATCAAAAAAAGTCTTAAAATGATATTTAGGGGCATAGATTGAAAAAATAAATCATGGAAGGTCAGAGAAGGAAGAGTCCATTCAGCTGAGAGGTTGAGGAGGACTTTTTTGGTTTTTGTCGCTTTAAACAGGAAGCAGTGGTGGTTGGACAAGGTGACCTCAGAGACGGACCCACTGCTCTCTGCCCTCACCTCTGCCGACTTTTCCTCCCAGTGTGTGTCGGAACCTGTGTATTTCTCCATTCATTTGTCTCTCTGCCCAACCACAATGTCAGCACACTGCGGGCAGGTGCTGTTTCGTCTTCACCTGTAAGGTACCTAACACATCGCAGGGGCTCCGTTGTTTGTTGACTGAATAAAGCCACCAGCCAATAGCCCAAACAGCAGCAAATGGCATTTAGTACAACTGGTCAGACAACTGCCTTACTTTGTTTCCTCCTGTCAAGAGCCAGTGAGAGGCACAATTCTGCTTTACTCCTGAAGGACAGACCTGCCAGGCATCTCTGGTGGGCAGTAGCCAGGCTGGGTCTCGGGCTCGGCTCAAACCCCAGAGCCCCTGCTCTCCACATGCTACCGCCCTCCCTGCCCAACTCAGAGTTCCAGAACTTGGGCCACCTGTTGCTCAGTCGTCTTTTATTTCTCAGCTTCTCGGGAACCTGCAAGGGGTCAGGAGCAGACTTCTGTGTTTCCTGGCTTCTCTTTTTATGGGGAGCTTTGCTTGTCTCTTGTGTTCAGACAGCTTTTTAAAATTTTCCGTGGTCTGTAAGAGATCACCAGCAGTGACTTTGCGGTCCCATGTATAGGTTCTTTCAGTGTTCAAGTGAGTTACTTTCTAGTTTTATTTTCAATCTGGAACAATTTGGACTTGTTAAAATGGCTGGGGGCTTTCTTACTGTCATGTCTTCTTTCCTAGGAATTCATTTTCCTTCCAGTGATGACAGACACCGTCCTCCCTTCCAGAGGGTTTCTGCACTTTTGACCTCTCCTGTCTAGGTCTGAGTAGAACCAGTGCCATCTTTTCATAACATGAATTGTGTTGTGCCGCTGGCACCATCATACTTGGGAAAGCCCAAAGCGTGGGACTGCCGAGGTGGCTGCTCCTGCCCGCTTCAGGTGAATTCTTGGGCGCCCTCCTCCCCGTCACTGCTGTCTGCCCCCTCTGGCTGCAATCAGTTCCCCGGTGCTGCCTAGCCTCTCTGGCCAGTAGCTGAAAGGGCTTTGCCACCTGCTTCTTTTCTGCGGGGGCTTCCCCCTGGTCTGTGAGTGACTGCGTCTTTCTCAGCCTTCTGGTTTCAGCTACAACATTACAGTTTGAGTGTGGCTTTCCTTTCTCTCAAGTAGATCTTCCTTATCTACTGTGTTAGTGTGTTAGTTAGGACTCTCCAGAGAAACAGAACCAATAGACTGTATGTATGTTTGTTGTTCAGTTGTTCAGTTGCATCCGACTCTGTAACCTCATGGACTGCAGCATGCCAGGCTTCCCTGTCTTTTACCAACTCCTGGAGCCTACTCAAACTCATATCAATTGAGTCGGTGATGCCATCCAACCATCTCATCCTCTGTCATCCCCTTCTCTTGCCTTCAATCTTTCCCAGCATCAGGGTCTTTTCTAATGAGTTGGTTCTTAGTATCAGGTGACCAAAGTTTGGAGCTTCAACATCAGTCCTTCCAATGAATATTCATGATGGATTTCCTCCAGGATTGAGTGGTTTGATTTCCTTGCAGTCCAGGGGACTCTCGAGTCTTCTCCAAAAGCATCAAATCTTTGGTGCTCAGCCTTCTTTATGGTCCAACTCTTACATCCACACATGACTACTGGAAAAACCATAGCTGTTTATATAGAAGGAGTTTATTTCAAGGAATTGGCTGTCATGATTATGGAGGCTGTCAAGTCCAAAATTCACAGGATAGGCCAGCAGGCTGAAGACCCAGGAAAGAGCTGATGTTTCAGTTCAGATGCAAAAGCCATCTGCTGCAGACTTCCCTCTTGATTGAGTGGGGTGTCTTTTGCTCCATTCAGGCCTTCAGTTGACTGGATGGGGCCCCCTGCATTAGGGCGGCCAGTCTGCTTTACTCAGAGTCCACCAGCTTAAATGGCAAGCTCCTCCAAGAGCAGCGTCACAGGACTGTCAAAATCATGCTTGACTAAGCATGTGGGCACGAGGCTCAGCCAAGTTGACACACAAAATCCACCTTCACTGCAGGCTTTTGTAAGATTGATGTATTAGCCTACTATCTGTGTCCTCCTCTGGAGGGGCCCTGCTCTCCAGGCCCAGAGGGACACTGTGTGGGACCTGCAGAGCTTGGGCAGAGCTTGTTCCCTGGGGGAGCCGATCACCCGCAGGTTTTCCATGTGACTCTTGCATGGCCAGGACCTCGTGGGAGGTGAATGGCCAAAATCCAGCCGATCCTCCACTTCCCAAGCTGTGTCCCCGCAGAGCTGCAGGCAGCCATTTCCAGTTTGTGCGGAGGTCCATGTCAAGGTGCTAAGCCTGATGGGCCGTAAGAGAAACCACGTGGATGAGGGCTGCCCGAGTCTAAGAGCAAGGCCTCACTGTGCCTGAAGCACAGCGGCCCTGGATGTATGTGCCCCAGTCTTTCTTCCAGGACAGGAACCATGCAGTGAGGGGAGGATTTATCAGATCGTCTGCTTTTAGCAGGCTTACTTTCACTGCTGTCCACATCACTGATGTATACTTTCTTGGGCTACTATATTTTCCTCTGTTAAAAAAGATAGTCTGTATTTTCCAAAAGATTAGGTGATGTGAAATGTACTTCACTGCGCTGTTGGCTTCAGTTCTTTCCTTCTCACCTGGTGCCCATGACCAGGCTCTGTGGCTCCGAGTCAGGGTTCCCTGCAGGGGCGCCGGGGGCCGTTGTTCACTTCCCTCCAGCTCTCCTCCTGCTGCTGTGTCCCGTCCACTCAGTCCGCCCCAGCCAGGGCTCCCTGACCGCGCGGGGCCCGGTGTCCCCTCCTCTGCGTGCTGCCGTGTGGCCGTCTGAGGCCGTGGGCGTCCCTCCTGACCCTCTTCCTGGCTGTTTCCTCCTGAAAATTACTGGGTGTCTCCACCTTGCATACAGCTGTAGCAAAACGCCCTGCGATTATCGACAGTTTGAACCTAAATTATATTTTTGGAGAGCTGTTACTTTTAGGCCCACCTGTGTTCTTTAGTTCTTAAACTTTGTCACGTGTTAACGACTTGAATTATTTTGTCCTTTCACAAATCAATTTTATTCTTCCAGTTTAAGAGAAAAAATGAGTCCTAAATATTAGTCATTGAAAACATAGAATGGATACTCTATTTTTATTTACATTCAGCCTCATCATGAAAAAATTGCAATAGTATTCATTACAGTTTTTTGAAAGTCAGATAACTATCTATTTAAAATATCTTCTTTTTTGTGTGTGTGTAATAAAGTTTTATTAAAGTATAAAGGAGATAGAGAAAGCTTCTGACATAGGCATCAGAAGGGGGCAAAAGAGTACCCCTTTTGCTAGTGTTAGCAATGGAGTTATATACTCTCCAATGAATCCAAAGAATGTCTGGAGGTTGTAAAGACCTCACCAGACCCACTCCCATAATTTACATTTTAAGATAACAGAGTTGGCCAGAAGGTTTAATCCAAAGATTGTCCTCAGGCAGGATACATCCTTGTAAAGACCAGACCTACTCCCATAATTTATGTTTTAAGATAACAGAATTAGCCAGAGGGTTTAATCCAAAGACTGTCCTCAGGCAGGATACATTATTGTTATATAATCCTAAGGAATGTAGAGGAAAAAAAGTAAAAGTTTGTCCTTTCTTCCTCCTTGAATATCCCAGACCTCTCTCTCCTTGGGGACCCTTAGACTTCTTATCAACCTGCCTGGGAAATGACTCTCTCATTCCCCCCTTTCCTTTTAGGAGAATTATGTTGCCTAGGGAAAAGGGGCGTCGTTCTCATTCCATAACTGCTTCCGAGCTGACAAGGGGCGTTGTCCCTAAACTGGTGAGGCAACATATTCTCCTAATCCTCATAGTGAGGATGTCTGATCCAGGGGCTCCAAGTAATAGTTGGAGGAGGCTGTGGCACTCATAGGAGCTCGGACAACTATTGGTAAATTAAAAGCTTTTAGACGGTTAGAAAACCCCATTATACAGTTACAGATGTAAGGCAAAATAGTCATTAAACCAAGTTAAAATCAAAATGAAAAGTCACATTATGTCCATAGTTACATCAGTCCATCTTAAGGTTGTTAGATGTCATCAGTTTAAGAAGAGGCATCACATGTGATTGTTGAAGGTATTTGCAGACTTGGAGAAAGTCCTTTCCTTGAAGTGGAGATGTCCACCATGGGACGCCTTCTTCCACTGATGAAGAGGGGAGTGCTCTGCAGAACCAGCAGTTAGACCGATTGTGGAATGCAGCATAGGAGTGAGCCCAGGACAGGAAGGCATTGTCTTGAGGATCAAACGGCAGACCCAGGATTTCTGGAGTCAGCAGAAGTAGGCTCACATAGATTATCAGGCCCATCTGGTAAGGGCCTTCCCAGAGGGGCTCGAGGGATGAGCCCCCAGATCCCAATGTTTTTATGAGGACCTCAGTTCCTGGCTCAAATAGAGGCTTACTGGATTCAGAGGCTGGGTCAGGAATCGTCTCCCGGAGTTCTGTTAATGCCTTGTCCTGAAGGATCCCAGACGAGCCCCCAAGATGAAAGGTTGTTGCTGAACGATGAGACGCGGGATTCTTGGCCTCCGGAGATGAATTCAATCCAGGGCCAGAGACGAGGCTGGATCGCTCAGAGCTTTTGTGTAATAAAGTTTTATTAAAGTATAAAGGAGATAGAGAAAGCTTCTGACATAGGCATCAGAAGGGGGCAAAAGAGTACCCCCTAAAATATCTTCTTATAACAAGGGTGTTTTGCTGAATGCTGTCTTCTCCTCCCAGTCGGTGATGGGTGCTCTGGGGAGATAGAAAAGTCCTTTGAGACCCTTGCGTGGTGGGAGTTCGAGAGAGATAGGAGGAAGACAGCCGGTGGGAGACGTTGGAGAGCAGATGGTAAACTGAGGCCGTGACTGCTGCCTGAGCCCCTGGGGGCAGTCAGGTGGCGCCTGAGTTGGGGCTCGAAGGGCAGAATTGTCTGGCCAAGGGAGGGAAATACCATCAGCTGAGGGATGGCGTCAGGGGCAGTAGGATGTGTTCTGAGGATGGGAGACAGCGTGGCCTGCCGAGGCCGCAGCCGCGGAGTTGAGGCAGGTTGTGCAGGGGTGTGCCGCAGGGACCAGCTCCCCGAAGGCGGATCCGGGCGCCTCCCTGGAATGCCTGCAGCCTCTGTGGCTCAGGCCAGTGTGGGAGGGAAGAGCTGTGACCTCCGCAGTTGGGTTTATGACACCTGCTTAGGCGCCTCAGTTTCCACTGTTCCATCCCACCCTGTCTCACAGCTGATATCAGGGGATAAAATGTGGTTTTAAAACATAGCGTCCTGTTAACCTAATTCACCAGAAGCCAGATTTGAGCATGTTTCAGTGATATAAAAAAAGAAAGCTCCAGTAGTGGACATAAAAGGCAGGAGGCAGAAAGGCCTGTTGCCAGGAGCTGGGAGGGAGGGAGGGAGAGCATGGCGGCCTTGGGGACTGTGCCCTTCGTGTCGCAGGGCGCCCCGGGCAGCGGAGCGGTCACACGTCGCCTGGGTGTGTTTGCTTGCTTACAGATAACCTCGCTGCGAGGAAGCTAGAAGACCAGTTAGCCTGAGGAATTTGAGAAGTATTTAAAGGTCGAATTGACAGTGGTGACAAACTGGCTGAGAAGAGTTTGGGAGAGAGTTAGTGTAGGATGACCCTGTGGTTTCTGGAATAAAATCGTTTTAAGTTTAGTATGTTCCCCTTGTTCCTAAACTGATTTTCCCAACCTTTCTGTATTTCTAACCTTTGTGGTTTAGAAAGGAAACTTTTGATCCTAAATTTCTGGTTTATTCTAACTTATTTAAACCCAAGACACTGAAAGTAATCCTTGTATGTGAGTTTTCAGTCCAGACAGGTTTGTTTTATATTTTGGAATATATATTTCAAGCAGAAATCTTTTGTATGCAAAAGTCAAGCCTGGAGCAAATCTTTATTGTGAAATTATAAGCTTGCGAAGGTGAAGGTTTTAATGGAAGTGCTCACTCAACCTTAACCGTAGTGACATACACACAATAGCACGTCTGAACGAAGGGCTGTCAGATGAGCAGCTTTCAATTTAAATATATCAGTGATTTTCAGGCTGTCTCTAATGAGTTCTGAAATCTTTGTGTCAGTCTCATTTTTTTCCTTAAATGCTGTGAAGTCCTTTAAAATTAATAAGCCTGTTTTTTTTTTTTTTATTTGATGGTGTTGACATCAACTGCTACCGTCGGCTTAGAGGTCCTGGCTCTTGTGTGGTCTTCTCATTAGTCTGATGGGAGTTAGTGGCCGTAGTTTCTAGAACCAGAAGGACGGCAGCTTCCCGTTAGCAGGCCAGTAGCTGGAGGGACTGCCTAGCCACGGCTGCTGTGTCTGAATGCTACCAGGTCGTCCCTGAGCGCGGGCAGTTAGTCGCAGGAGCAGTGTTTGAGTCGCAGCTGCCGTAGATGTGAGTGAAGCTTCCTCAGTGAGCGCAGTGTTGGACCGGGAGGTATGGACCTAGGAGGAGTATTCCCAAACCGAGAAAGAGCCCCTGGGAAGGATGGGTCTCTCTCACACACACACACATCACATCACATATCACACAGTCACGCAGGAGTCCCAGTGCATCCAGGCCTTTCCCCCGTTACCCGGCGCCAGTGGTGTGAGAGGAGCCCTGGTCTCTGGTCTCGGGGCGCTCTCCCTCAAGCGGAAGGCTGAGCCCATCCCGTGAGAGGGTGCTGGGCTGCAAGCCTGGTCTCTGGTCTCAGGGCGCTCTCCCTCAAGCGGAAGGCTGAGCCCATCCCGTGAGAGGAGAGCGGGGCTGGGGAGGCACTGCCCAGGGGTGAGAGGGCAGCAGCAGCAGGCCTGGGGCTCAGGAGGGGCTTCCAGGAGGCGGCGGGGTGCTGACGCTGAAGAAGGTCCAGGTTTGCTGAGGAGGGGAGGGACACAGCCTGGCCACTCTGCAGCCAGAGCCTGGTGTGCGGGGGAGGGGACAGAGGGAGAGAGGGAGGGGAGACAGGCTGGGAGGGAGCGAACAGAGCCAGCGTGCGGTGGCACCTCACTGGATGCACGCTGAATCCTCACCACCACCCTGCTGTTTCTGGCTGTTGTTCCCATTTGACAGATGAAGAAACGGAGGCCTCTTTGCTGGTCCATCTGTTTCAGGACTTAAACTCACCCCTGTGGTTGGTACATGAGGCCTTAGATTCCCGCCTGAATCTGAGGCCCCTTCTCTGATGCCATGCTGACCTCACCTCGTACCCTAGGGAGCCGGTTGCTCACTCCATCGACAAGTGCGGGTGCTCACAGCCCAGCCATCTGGTTTGCATTTCATCACAAGCAGTAGGAATGCTTCAGGCGTGCACGTGTGCCCCTGAGTCCTCTGGAAGTGAAAGCCCCTCAGTGGCAGGGCTTGGCCAGTGTCCGTCGGGCGCCCAGAGCAGAGAGGGCTGGTGTGCAGTGAGAGCCAGGGGCCTGGTTCCCGGGGAAGAAGGAGAACTCCTGGGTGAGGCCGAGAGGAGGTGGGGACCGCCCGCAGGGTCGGCGCGTTTGGATGCCATTCTGGGTTTCCTTTAGAGTGTGCGGGCGGCACCAGCTTCCTGGACAGGCTGCTCTGGGAATGAAAAGCACGTGAGAACATAGCTGTGGGCCAAGTCAGACGTGCCCCGAGAAAGAGTCATCCCAAGCTGACTTCACTGACTGTTCTGCTTTTTATTTTAAAGAAGATGCTTTGTCTTAGCAAGGCACTCACTCAGCCTGGTGCCGTAGCAGAGGAGTGCCTTGGACATGGTCGGAGAGGTGACGGTGGCTTCCAGCTGACTTGCTGGGCCTGTCCCGCCCACACTCCTGTTGGGGCAGCTCTGCGGACCTGGGAGGCATGCCGATCCCGTTTCTGGGTGATGAACAGCCAGGGAGACTCTGTGTGTAGACTAAGCCTCCCTTGATTCACGAAGCTGTCGGCCACGCTAGAAGGATGGGATTGAACAGGAAGCGCTGGGAGGACTGGTGAGCGGACCTCAGAGCCCGCAGGCCTGTTCCCCGGCAGTGGCTCGCAGTGTCATGAGCAGGGACCTGCCCCTCACGCTCCCTCAGTCTGTCACTGAAAAGGGGACCTGCCCTGTGTCCCCTGCGGGCGTGTGAAGCGCGGTGAGGAGTGAAGGGAAGCTGCTCCTCAGTAATAGAGCATTTTACAAAGGCCTGTTTTTAAGAGGCTGCCTGTCACTGCCCCTTGGGGGTTTTGAAGAGGCGATCTCAGATGAGGTGTGAAGTGAGCTGCGTGGCCAGCCCTGGTTGCTCCCGGCTCAGAGGAGCGTGGAGTGGCTGCTCCAGTCTCGGCCCGGTGGGTGCAGGGGGCTTGCTGTTCTCTCCTCAGCCTCCTGGGAGAAGTGAGACAGATGGGGAGAAGCCAGACGGCAGCAGAGCATGCCGGTGACGGTTTATGGTGATGGAGGCTTTTGCTGGTTGGTACAAGGTCGGTTACCAAAATTCTAGACAAAAACTTAGAGGCAGGAAGATTTGAATGGTTTAAGATTTTATCACATAAAAATAGGCAGTACTGTAAAGACAGTAAAGGTCAATAATCGCTTCCAAACATTGAACATTATAAACTGTTTTTAAAGTAAGATTATCTTTAGTCTCCCCAAACATTATACATGGCAAGTAATTGAAAAAGTTAAAAATGATACAAATCTATTGATGAATTATGTCACATATAATGAATAGGCTTTTGAGTGCGTCAGTTATTTAAAGTGGTCAATATTGATAGAATAAATATATAGTAGAAAAAGTAAAGGGAGCAGCCCTCTAGTAACTCAGGTGAGTAACACTCATCATGTGACAAAGCTGAACAGTTTGGGAAATGTTCTGTTGACTTTTTAAATTGAGATTTAATTTACACTCACGAAGCACACAGGTAGCAGGTACAGATTCGTCTTTACACTAAATACCTGAACCGAAATCAAGATATGGAGCATCTCCTCATCCCAGGAAGCGCCCCAGACTCCTTTGTGCCCTCCCCTGCCCCGTTTTCACAGGTGAGCCCTGGGGATTCTGTCACCAAGGGTTGCTTTTGCCTGCTCACCAGCCTCCAGGCATTAGGGTTGTGCGGTGTGACTCAGCTCTGCCTTCCTGTGCTGGGGGTGGCGTCTGTGAGCTCCGTCCATGTCGCTGGGGTGGCAGTGGTTTTGTGTCTGATCACTGCGGTATAGTCCTCCAGTGTGTGAATTGTACCACAGAGCATTTATCCGTTCTCTTATGGGTGGACATTTCGGTGGTTCCTACTGTCGGCTGTTGTAAACGAAGCTGCTATACATAATACTGTATATGTCTCCTTGTGGACATACGCATTCCTTTCTTCTTCGTGTTCTTGGAAGAAGACTTAACTAGGGTGTGGGGCGGTCGTGTCTGTGACCACCCAGCCTCAGTAGACGTTGACAGACTATTTTCTGAAGCAGCGGGAACCAGTTGGTGGTGGGAACAGTGCACGAACGTCCCGCTTGCTCAGCTCCTTCCCAGCCCTGGGCCTCGGGGCGTCCTGTGCACGTGTTCTGTCTCCTCATGGTCCCAGCTTCTGTCCCCAGTGACTAGCAGTGCTGAGGGTGATCTCACCCGCTTATTAATTACTTGGACGCCTTAATATAATATATTTTATTTAACCCAATATAGCCAAAAGATTATCCTTTAAAAATATAATCAGTGTAAGTGATTTATGATATATTTTAGATTTTTTATAATGAATCATCAAAGTCCAGGGTGTATTTTGTGGGGGGAGTACTATATTATGTTACTAAGCTTTCAAATTATGGCAAAATATATGTAACGTAAAATTTGTCAGTTTGACCATTTTTAAGCATACAATTCAGTGGCAGTAATTACATCCCTAATGTACAGCCATCACCTCTATCAAAATCTTTTCCTCACCATGAACAGAAACTCTGTAAATATTAAGCAGTAACTCCCCTGCCCCCGCCCTGTTCCGTTATTTGTGTTAATAATTTGGCGTTTTCTTCTGTATGATGATGATTTAGTTGCTCAGTCGTATCTGACTCTTGCCACCCCATGGACTGTAGCCCACCGGGCTCCTCTGTCCGTGGAATTCTCCAGGCAAGACTGGAGTGGGTTACCCACCGGAGTGGGTTACCATTCCCTTCTCCCTTTCTTCTGGATGTGTGGCTTTCACACGACCTGTTTTGACTGTCTCCTCCCAGTCTGTGGCTCGCCTAGTCGCCTTCCTAATGATATCACTGGATGAATAGAAGTTCTTAATTTTAATGAAGTCTGATTTATCAGTCTTATCTTATTCTTAAGGTAGTGTTCTTCGTGTCTTTGTAACGAGTTCCTTGCCAAACCCAGGGGCTCTCCACCAAGAGCAGTCTTCCCTCGGGGAGAGAGGCATTTTTGACTCTCACAGCAGGGCCTGGGAGGCTGCCAAGCCTGCAGCACACAGGACATTCCCCACAACGCAGACTCATCTGGCCCGTAGCATCGGGAGTGCTGAGCTGGGGAGAGCCTGGCCTGGCCAGGATCATCAGGGTGTTCTTGTACATTCGCTTCTGGAAGTTTTCCCACCTTACCTTAAGCAGTTAAGTCTGTGATCCATCTCTCTGTAACCCAGGTATATGGGATGAGAAGAAATTGAGAGAAATCTTGATTCTTCCACATCTGGGCCCCCAGCCTTTTATTTAAAACAAAATTCAACTCATTGTCATGAACCGTACATGGAACACTTTCACATACAGAACTGAAGTTTAGGTGTTTGGTGGTCTAAAGGCCAGTGTTTGGAGCATGAAGTGAATGCCTGGCATGTGCAGAAACTGAAGGGTTTTTTCCTTTTCCAACTCCATTATTAAGGACTTGATAGAGTTTTTGTTTCTGTGGTTTTTTAACTTTCAGGTTGCACCTGTAATGAAAACACCCACACAAAAGATGCAACTCACAAAAATAAACTGACTCTGACCTGTGCTGTTTTTACTAGACTGTTACTAGGTTCTTTGAGGGGATTCCCTGGTGGCTAAACTGGTAAAGAATCTGATTGCAATGCGGGAGACCTGGGTTTGATCCCTGGGTTGGGAAGATCTGCTGGAGAGGGGACAGCTACCCACTCCAGTATTCTGGCCTGGAGAATTCCATGGACTGTATAGGCCATGGGGTCGCAAAGAGTTGGACATGACTGAGCGACTTTCACTTACCTGGTTCTTTGCAGATAAGCGTCATGATTAGAATTTGCCAGACAGGGAATTGTTTAGTTTTTCCATTGTAATTCAGTTGGATTTCTACTTGTCAGGTCTTCCACAAAACTGACCACTTAAATATTCAAATCCTAGTAATTGGTAGGAGGAGGAGAGCCTAACTTCGCAAGTGGTGCCCTTAACCCGTGTAGACAGCTGTTCAGGAGGACGGCAAGGACAAAAAGGTTGTTGTGTGAATGTTCCCCTGTGTTTAATGTCGTGTCCAGTACATTCATGATATTCTTTGAAATCTAATTTTATATAAGATTTTATGGCTGTTGAGTGGTCAGATGGGGAAAAGAAATCACCTTATCTAGCATGTTGTGGACAGGTAACTGCTTGCTGTTGAAACTGACCCTGTCAAGGGGATCTAGGGGCTTTAGGGTTAGATACTTAGATCTTGCTTTAAAATCCTTTAAAATACTATAATGTTGCTCTTTTAGGGCAACACTGGTTCCCCTTTTTCTCCGTATTTGTGTCTAGTGTGCACCAGAGAGGTGCCGATTTGGAATCAACACCTGGGTCTGAGTCACAGCTCTGCCTCTAAGTAACCCAGGGCGGCTCAGTTTCCCACTCTGGTAGGGGAGGCACTGGCCGCTGTCCCACGTGGGTCCTGGAGGACTGACTGAGGAGTGACGAGCTCTTTGTGAAGTACAGATCCTCACAGAAATGGGAGGGGCCCCCATTTGGTTCAAGGGCTTCCCTGATGGCTCAGATGGTAAGGAATCTACTGGCAGTGTAGGAGACCCGGTTCGATCCCGTGGTTGGGAAGATCCCCTGGAGGAGGGCATGGCAACCCACTCCAGTGTTCTTGCCTGGAGAAATCCATGGACAAACCATGGGGTCAAAAAGAGTCAGACATGACTAAGTGACTAACACACACCCACTTATTTGTGGGTCCACCCACTTGTTTGTGATGTGTGTTGTGTTTATACTGAGGCAGCACTTGAGATTAGGTGAGTAGATGTGGAAGGACCTCCCCTTCCTCGCTGGGTGACCTGGGGCTCATTTCTTCTGGGGCATCGTTCCTTACCTGTAAAATGGGGGTGATGGTGGTACCAACCTTATAGGGATCCCGTGAGGTTTGTTACACTGTAAAATGCCTAGGATATTTTATGTGCTTGGCACATAGTAGGTTCTCAGTGAATGTTAATTATTTTATTGTTACTGTAGAGTTGATTTGGATAACAATGAAATTCAGTGTCTGCCTCAGTCAGGCCCTTTTCTGCACAGGCTGACCGGGCCTCTGGAAGCTGGTGTGATGAGTCCCTGACGTCGGGTTGTGGTCCTCCATGCTGTGAAGCTGGGCAGGGATGATGGGCAGAGAGGGCCTGCTGCGGGAAGGAGGAGACAGGAGAGCCAGGTGCCCCGCGTTTACCTGTGTCTTCACTGCTCAGCAGATTCAGAGTTTAATTGTTCGTTAATGAGTCACCTGTTTAATTTCACTAGTTTCTTTAATGGGGTCATTTCAACGTCGGAAGGGCAGAGAACAAACTTTCTTCGATTTTGTTTCTACTGCTCCGAGCCTGATGGCCCCTGATAAATGTATGTTGAGTAAATTCTGATGATCAATTATTTGCAGGTCAGGTCCCAAACTATGTTAGGGATCCTGAGAAAAAGTAATGTGGCCAAAAGAGTCATGTTAGAGGTTTTTAAGATCACTTTAGAGGAAAAAGTCATGTGGCTGAGTCTTTGGCCTTGGTGTCAGAGGCCTTTTTGACTTTTTTTTTTCTTTTTTTTTAAGTGAAATTATTTTTAAAATTGGAAACTATATGTAAATATAATAATAAATACACTGTAGCTTAAGGGGGAAAGTTAAGGTTTTATATGTTCTATTTGGCAGAGTTTCAGTGACCTGGAACCTCAAGTGGGCAGATCTGGGCAGAGATGGGCCAGAAACCTCAGTGTGAAGTGTAGCTTCTCCCAGACTGCATCCTGCCACCGTGCATCTGTGTGCACATATGTACATGCGAGGCGTGGGGAGGGCTTGATCAGATAGCAGAGATCCTCACTGTCTCCTCCTTGGTGGCAGCTGGCAGTACACCCAGTTCCTGGATCCAACTCGAGTGAGCGTAAGTCACCTGGAAACTTGTTAGAAACAGTGCTTCCTGCACGCCGCTCTTGCGGTCTGTGGGTCTGGGCTGAGGCCTGCACGTTGCCCCCAGGGAGCAGCACCCTGGACTGTAGGACTCTGGAGTAGCAGAGAGCCTGCTGTTGGCGCCTGTCCAGGGTCTCTTACAATCCCCTGTATGCGTCACAGTTTTCATCTGTTTTACAGAACAAAACAGGTGTGTGGAACTGAAGAGACCAAAATAAACCCTTAAGCATATAAGATGGGCCTTATGGAGGCCTTCAGAGTGCCTGATTTTCATGAGGAGCTTTGGAAATTAAAGAGACTCAGATGGGTTTCTATATTGGACTGGATTCTGTTTGAGACTGCCAGTGTAGAAGCAACTGTTTATCACATCTTAACTAGCCAGTGTCTTTGTTCAGAGTACATAGCATATGTTTCAAAGAGCTTGGATGTCTGCAAGAGCTGTAAATTTAGGATTGAAATAAAGTATTAGTTTTCAGGTGACTGAGTGAATGCTGAGCTCAGATAGGGGCAGAAGGGACCAGAAATCATGTCATCACACTCTTAATGGTCGTAAAGCTGACCAGATGCCCCTCGTTCTGAGCAGTCTCTGGCCTCCAGTTTGAGGTGAATTGAGGTGTTTTGTCCACCTTTAGTTTCTGTGGTTTCTCTCTGTTTTCCTCAGAGTTTCCCCGTAGCTTCACTCCTGTTCTGTCTTCACCTTTCGCTCCTTGTCCAGACCAGCCCTTCTATCTGTGCTCTTGGAATGCCCATGTGTCCTTGTTCTGTCACTTACTCCCTTTTCTGTTCATCTTCTTCCTTTTTTCTGGTTAATATGGTCACTTCCTCTTTCCTAAAAGGCAGAAAGGTGTGAACATTTACTGAAGACACTTGTTACTACAGCAGCTCCCAGCCCATCCTGACTCAAAAGGCATGTATGTGCTTGTGTGAACTTCCTTGAGAAGTTCTCCCAGGCCCATTTTTTTGTTTGTGTGTTTCTTAAAGGCTTAAAACAGTGCACTTTTATTCCCTTATGGTTGGTGTGGGAATCCAGGCGTGGCCTCTCTGGATCCTCCAGTCCAGGCGTCTCTCAGTCTGCAGTCAGCACATGCTCTCATCTGAGGGCTTGACTGGGATGGGATCCGTGTCCCGGCTCCCTCTCGTCATTGGTGGCAGGTCTCTGCCCCTCGGGGACGCAGTTCTTACTGCTGGTGGCTGAGGTCTTCCCACCTCAGACCTATGGTTTTGATCAGATTCATAAACTACCAGCCCCTTCCCCATACTCTCTATGTCCTTGGCTCTCTGTTTTGATTCATCCTTTGGTAAATTACTTTACCTGAAGAAGACCTTCTTTGAGTTCTCTGGTGGCCCACTGGTTAGAATTCAGCAGTGTCAAACTGCTGTGGTCTGCTTCAGTCCCTGGTTGGGGAACTGTGTGGTGTGGCCAAAATATTAAAAAAATATAAAAAATCAGCTCCAAGAAGACCTTCATCATTTCTGTTAATTTACCAATGTCTACTAAAATCAAGTCCCTCCCCCTGGAAGGATACTAACTTACTGATGCCTCCTCAAGTACCAGCAAACCTAGGGGGGCGGGCACTGTGTTTCTGTTCCCGGTGAGGCTGCTGACCGATGGTGAAGGCCCCTGCAGGGCCAATGCCCGGGGCCCTGTCCCCTCCCCTGCAGGGTCCTCGCCCCCTCCTGCTGCTGCTCTGCACATGCTTTTCCACCCAGGACACCTCAGTCCCTCCTCGTGAACCCAGCTGCCGGGTGCTCTCTGCCCAGGACGCTTCCTACCTTCCCACTCGAAAACCTGATTCATGTGCCCCCTCCTCCGTGAGTCACTGCCTGACCTTGTTCCCAACAATGTCTGCAACCCCTTCTGTGTGATTCCAGCACACGGCATGTAGTCTGCCGTGACACATCGTGTTTTGCCCATCCGGACAGCCTACTTGCGATGATGTCATTGCCCCTGAGTGTGGGGAACCAGTCTTACTGATTGTCCCCCTTGGGGCTTGACCCATAGCAGGAACAGGAAGTGGGAACAGCGAACCAGGGTCAGCTGCTCGCGTGTGGCGGGTTCAGCAGGGGAGCCCAGGGCTGCCTCTGCCTGCCTCTCCTCCCTCCCTGCACCCCCTGCCGCCTGCCTGGCTGGATCCACCCCTCTGCTCTGCCTTCCTCCTCTCCGCCTGTCCGTGGCCTTGTCTTACCCAGCACACAGGACGCGCCAGGAGGGTAGAAGGCCGAGACATCCTGTTCACTTGTTCCCCATCGGGTACAGCCTTCACTCCAGAGCGGGCACTCGGTAGTGTTTGTTGAACAAGTTAGTGAGTGAATGAAGGAATGGAGCAACTCAAGAGCAGTTTAATATGGTATGAAGTCAAATGCTAGGTGGTATTTTGCAGACTTCAGTTTTAGAAATGCAGAGGTCACTGGAGGTCATCTGACGATTTGAAATAAGAGGAATCTTAAACTATCTTAGGGTTGGCAAAGTGAATCACTGGACAGGGAGTAAATCATTCTACTCTGGAAAGTAATACCAAACACTAAGTGTGAGAATTGGGGAAACTTTTCCACATCACATTTTTTTTTCAGGGATATATAAGATTACTTCCAGGTTTTTGCAACATTTTTTTTAGAAATTAGAAGATGACTGAAAAAAACAATGGTCATTTTGCCGAGCATGGAGTCTTAATTGACAAAGCTAATGATCTAGAGAAACCTATGTTGGAAAATGTCACATTATTATAGGCGTCTGCAAGTGCAGATGGGAAAACAGGTTTTTTTCTTTCTGCAGCAGATTCATTAAGTGTTTAGAAAGAGGTTCTCTCTGCACCGCCTTCCCCAGCCTGAGTCTCTTGAGACTAACTCTGAAACCCTTGTTGTCTCGCGTCTGTTAGGAAGGAGGCGTATGCACTGCCCTTTATAGCAGACCCCGGGGCTCCGTGCCACCCTCTCTCAGCCTCTGATCCCAGCCCAGGAGCATCGTCAGGAGTGTGCAGGTGACCGTCAGCTCCCAGACAGGCAGCCCCCGCCTGGCCAGAGAGATGCCTCGTCGCGCCTTGCTGACCGGCTCTCCCCCAGGTGATGGTTCAGAGTCTCCACAGTCCTGAGCTGCCCCCAGGCTCCCCCGCTCCTGCTTTACTAAGAGAGAGCTCAGAGCCGGCGACAGGCGCCCCTCCTGTTTCTTGCTGTCTCCAGCTCAGTTTCTCTGTGTCTTCACCTCCCTTGGTCTCTCTGAGGAGGAGTCCTGGCCAGCAGTTAAGACGAGCCCGGTGGCCCGTGCCCGGGTCTTGTGACGTCGATCTGGATGCTGTCTCTCCATCCCCATCTTTCCTTCCTTCCCGGTTGTGGCCCCTGGGTTTACACAACGTCCCTGTGCCTCTGAGATAATGTCCTGTCCCCTCGGTCTTCACTTACGGCATTTACCAAGAATATTCTACATGTGAGAGTTCCTCAGGCTGCTGGGTCTGGGTGCTCCCACCGCCAGCGACGCGCCTGGTGGGTCCCGTCCTCCAGTCCTCCCGCCCGGGCCTCCTGCCGCCCTGCGACCTTGGCCTCCCCGAGCTCCTGCTGACCCGTCAGGCGCTCTCCCCCGCGCTCCTGTCACTGCCCTTCCTGCCCCTGAACAGGGGTGCTCCCCAACTTTCGGGACTCTGGGTTAGGGTTAGACCTGGTTTTCAAAACCCAGTTCTAAAATATTCTCTCATCTCTGACTATAATCAGAAGTCATCTTATGTCAAAAGGTAACTTTAGCTAATGTATTCAATTCCTTGCTTTTGGTTCCAAGTGAACAATTTGATAATTGCCTGTTTTGTAGGTAGCGATTAAAAGCTGTGTACTGGTTAAACTGTTCTCTCACTGGAAATTCGTTTCCAGATATTGACTGCTCCAACAAAATGGTGTTTAGTGGTGTTATTCTCAGAAAGTGGGACAGCATTTTCTCTGATAAAAACGAGAATGAAATCCATCTCATAACTATTGATCAGTAAAGCATTTAATTATGGAAATATAAGGCAAAGAATTTTTTTTTTTTTGGTGGGAAAAGAAGTAGGTTTGCATTTTCCTGCTTGTCCTGCTGGGCTCTCAGTTGGCTGGCTCTTAGAGGTGGGAGCCGAGCAGAGTCTGGTGCAGGCAACCCTGCACAACTTGATCAGCCCTTAAACCTGCTCAATTTCATACCCGGCTTTGTTTCAAGGTAGACTCTAACTACAGAAGAATTTTTCTTTATGACTTCTTCTCCGTTAGAAATTTTAATGCCGGTAGAGAAATAGCTAATAAATACCAATGACATCTTAGTGACACTTTCTTAATTTTTATTTTTTGATAGAACAGTGCTCGAAAGAGTTATGGACTCTTGAAACGAGAGTTTTTTTTTTTTTTATCAACTGAAGCGGAATATAAAATAATTTTGCTTAATCAAAAAGAAAGCTCTCAGCTACTTTACCCAAAGGCATGGGCATTTTAAATTATATTTGGTTAGTCAAGTGAGTTGTCTTGACTTACTGTAATAACATTTTGGTGTGACTCTAATAAATTATAGCCTATAATTCAGTTTATTGCAGTTTTAATGGGGGTATTTTTTTTTTTAACCAAAAAATGTTAAAATATTTGTTTTCTTTGTCAAATCTCAGGGTGATATGTTTGCAGGTTCCCTTTTCAGGGGATACAGAAAAGGTTTCTACACTTTTCTCGGCATAGTTCTTTGTCAGTGACATACTGTTCACCTCCACCTCCTCCTCTCTCTCTCGGTCTGTCTGCCTGTCTGTCTCTCTCCTGGAGATGCAGGGAGCTTTCCTGTGTACCAGGCCGTCAGACAAGAGTCGTGTACTCGCCTCGTGTTCCATGGCCTCCGTGCCTCTCCTCTTGGTTTTAATTTTGCTCTACTGACAGGGACCCAGAGAAACAGCGCGGGGATTTTCCCTCTGATGGGCCCCTCTTGAGCACAGTGCTAAGTGTCGGACCAGGGGAAAGGAAGGGATGGGAGTGGTCCTGCGGTGGAGGGGGGCCAGCACCCTCACCAGTGGCCATGTTCTCTCTCTCACACTCCAGCGCCGTCAGGGGTGGTGGAGACGCCCCGACCTCGGCACTGTGATCTCAGCCTCGCACCCTCACCACCTTCCTGGTGACCAGCAGCTGGCTCTGTGCCGCAGGGACCTTTACCCTAGATTCTGTTATCATTGGGGTTTACCAAAGTAAACTCGCAGCAGCTGGTGACAAAGTAGCATACATGATGTATGGGCTCATACTACGTGCCTCAGAGTGTGGAGGTTCCAGAGGCTTGCTCAGTTGTAGGGACCCTCCTGAATCCTTTGGATCGATGCATTACGAAGTTGGCCCATCTTTATCAGAATCCCAAGTCTGAAATATGTGGGTTCTCAGATTCCGTGGCGCAGCCCTGGGGTTCACTTCTTACTGGCTGCTTGTAACTTCTTCAACTTCCTTTAGGCTTAAAGGCAGAAAATTTAAGGGACCAAAGTTCATTTCTAACAACATGACAACTAGGAGAATTGAAAGTAGCCCAAAGAGATAGTGCCTGTGTAAGAACGTGGAGATAATACTGGTTTAATGATTGATTAAAGCTGTGGGGTGTCTTAGAGGCTATTCAGAGTTATCATGAAATGATAGGGGTTCCAGATAACGTGGTATTGGAAGTTGTCGGAACACCGATGCGGCATAATTTTAATGAAGAAAAAAATACCAGAAAGTGAATTCCAAATATGACCCCTGTGTTTTACAATGTATTGAAGGAAAAGAGTATACATCTCTACATGTATTTGGTACACGTGTGTTTTCTGGAACCAGGGTTCTTCACGTCCAGAATGACCAGGAAATTGGGCTAGATGATCTCTACGTCAGCACCTGGGTCTGAGATTTCACGACTGTAGATAGTGACTTTAAATATGGTGTCCTTTCTGGTAATTTGGAAATAACAGATTCAGTCTTAGTTTTGCTAATATTGCCTGCCTCTAAGCTTTGTAATGTCCTTAAAACATCTCTGTGCTTGTGCTGAGCACTAAAACTCTAGTGTTTATTTATTTATTTGGCTGTGCTGGGTCTCTGTCCCTGCCTGGGCTTTCTCTAGTTGTGGCTGGCGGGGGCTCCTCTCTAGCTGCGGTGCACAAGCTTCTCACTGCGGTACCTTCTCTTGTTGCAGAGCGCTGGCTGACTCTAGCTGGGCTTCACCAGCTGGGGCTCCCGGGCTCTAGAGCGCAGGTTCAGTACTTGTGGTGGATGGGCTTACTTGCTCCATGGCAGGTGGGATCTTCCCGGATCAGGGGTCGAACCTGTGTCTCCTGAATTTTGGCAGGCGATTCTTTACCACCGAGCCACAGGGAAGCCCTCTGTGCTGAATTTTAAATGAGAGCAATATTTACCAAGGATTTTTCTAGCATTTCAACAAGAAAAAACGTATTTACCGTATCAGAACTTAAACTTAATTTATATAAGTGGTGCAGCTAATTATTCTATGCCTTTCAGTAAATTCCAGAAAACTGTTGCCTGGCCATTATCCCGCCCCTGTCACTTATTAACTGGGTAATAACCTTGGACACACTGTTGATTTCTCTGTCCCTCAGTTTTTGCAGCAATGGAGTGGGCCTAATCATAGTGCCTATTTCCTAAGAAGCAAGATGATTAAATTATGTAGTACATGTCAAGTTCACAAGAGTTCCTTGCACTGAGGGTTTAGCAAATGGTGGTTGTTAATAGCGTCACCAATTGAATATATGAATTGGAGCAAACTCTGAGAAATAGTGGACAGAGGAGGACAGAGGAGCCTGGCGTGCTGCAGTCTGGGGTTGCAGAGAGTCAGAGACAACTTAGCGACCAAACAACAGTCCCTCCCTCTCTGCCGCCCACCTCCCTCTCTCCTTCCTTTTCAGTTTCTCTGACTCTGACCTTTTCTGGGACAAGGTCTGTTTGCATCTCTGAGTGTCAGTCCAGAAGATGGGCTTCATCATGATGGTCAGAATTCTCTCCTCTTATGAATGACTGGTGGCCCCGATCATGCTAGCTTGATTAACTTAGAGTCCACAGACTCTATCCTGAATTGTTAAAATCTAAAGTAGCTGAAATGAAAAGTAGAATACTGTGAAGCTGATGATAAATAATTCTAGCCTGCTTTTTTGATGCAGGTATATTCATCTAAAATGATAACTGCTTTTACCACTCTATTTGTTTCTGGTTAGGGATAAGCTGAGAAGTTGCAAATATTGCTTTGGAGTTGTTATCTTTTTGCAGACCAGAAAAGAGATACGATCATGGTTTAGAGTCCTTAAGTTGACCTGTATGTTGAGGTATTTGGTGGAGAGGAGTGTCAAAGGCAAAGAAACCAAAAGATTTAAGAGCTTAGAAGATAGAGGTCTCTTGTCTGGCCCCCTTTTCAGATTCAGAGGCTCAGGGTCAGGTCATCTGAGGTGACCAGGAAGGACACTGCTGTCTTTAACCGTGTGCCTCTGCTGGGGTGCATGGGGGTGTGCTGGAGGGACACTTGTTGACCATTTGGAGCAGGGAACAGCTGGGCTTGGTCCATTTTGCTCCTCAGTGGATTCTTTCTTTTTAATTGGAGTATAGTTGCTTTATACCGTTGTGTTGGTTTCTGCTGTAGAGCAGTGAGAATGTGTATACACGTATGTTGTGTATATATACATGACATTATGTGTTGTGTGCATACACGTGCCCCCTGCCCTTTGAACCCCCTCCTACCCTCTGGGTCACCCCAGAGCGCCGAGCTGAGCGCCCCTGTGCAGTGCAGCGGCTTCCACCAGCGATGTGTTTACACACGGGAGTGTGTGCGTGGGAGTCTCTGCCTCCCAGTGCATCCTGACCCCTTCGCCTCCTGCCTGCATCAGCGCGTCCGTCCTCCACGTCTCCGTCTCTGTCCTGCCCTGCAAGTAAGTTCATCGGAGCCGATTTTTTAGATTCCGCAGATTTTTAAACTAGAGCTTTCTCGAGTAAACGTGTTTGAAGGTAGATTTGGAGGAAACAAAAGAGAGAAGATTCTTTGGCCCTATCGTAGAAAAATACTCCATTCATGAGAGATGGAAGTCGGAGGCAGAGGAAACCCAGGCCTGCCTCTCTGGAAGCGTGTGGGCGGTGTCTCTGTGCGGCAGCGGTGCGCACAGGGCCCGGCTCCTCTGAGAGGAGCGTGGAGACCAGGTACCCAGGGCTGCAGTCTGGTCACCGCCAACTCGCCTGGTGACCCTGGTGGTGCCGCTCGTCGGCTCTCCTGTCATGGAGGCCACAGCGGGTTCATGCAGAAGTCCTGTGAGCCCGCGATGGCCGCTCTCCCCACTGCCCAGGGCAGAGGGCAGGTGGAGTGTTTGCCTCTCACGGGGGTGGGCGGGCAATGAGGCGCCCGCGAGACACTGGGGGTTC